>NC_051159.1:161590596-161890596 GCF_013339745.2 Dermacentor silvarum | reverse complement strand
ACTTCAGGCTCGCCGTTTCTCGCACAGCCGCTCGCGCCCCTGAAAGAAGTCCTCTCCTCGGCGTTGAGGGTTCTCTCGAAAGCGGTGGAAAATGGCGAATATCTATGCAAATTGAAACGGTTTTCCAAGCTGGAGGTTTATCCTGTTGCCCGAATGGCAACGAAATAGGGCGACCGGGGCCGAGACCTTCTGCCTCTTTGTCCATCGATTCAAGCGGTTTTTGAGTGTCGTATGCTTCTTTCCTTGCAATTTCCCCACAGCTCACATGCAGCTTTGCCGCGTGCCTAAACGTGCGCAAATGGCGTTTTTTTTTTATTTATTTATTTTTTTGCTGCCCCACGCCGTTTATGTGCAGTTTTTCCCCGAGCGCGAATGGCGTGGAAATTCTCGTCTTCGCTGCAAGCGTTGCCGGCTGTTTTGAAAGCAGCAGCATGGTCGTGAAGCATTTTTTCTTGTGTGCGTAGCGGCGTTCACGTTTGCGTCACTGCGTATTTGTTTGCCGAGAGACTAGAGAGCATTTGTTTCCGCGCAATGTGATGTAAAATGTACTCTTGAGAGAAGCCTGTCTTGAATTTTAGAAGTCGGTGCGCCACAGGAACCCCGTTTTTCACATGTATTGTTCGAAACGTGCGCGCGTAGTCTCAAAACGGGAACTGTGCACTGTGTCGCAATAGTGTGAAGGCCACTGCGCTCCACACCGATCATGTCGCCTGCTACACTGTACAGATAAGGTCCTTGGCTTTCTCATTAAACGCGATGTTTAATGACTGTAGCGTTCACCCGCTGAGCACGATTTTCACGGGGATGGTATGAAAAATTGCTTGTATGCTTACATTGAGAGAAAGAGAGAAACAGAAGAGAGCAAATGCAGGTATGTTAACCAGATCCCTGTGCGGTTTGCTACCCTATACTGGTGGAGGGGTATGCAGGGACGAATAGGAGAGAGGAGAGAAAGCGAGCAAGAGCACTAATTGTTTAGGTTAAAGTGCACGTTAAGGCACCCTATAGGTAGACAAATTAAGCTGCAGCCTCCATTTCAGCGTCTATAATAACCGCACTTAGGGCGTTGAACAAGATCAATCAATCAATCAATCAACCAATCAAGCAGTCAATCCGTGGCCTTATTTGATTACTTGACTAAAGTCCAGTCCCACTGCAGGCAAGTACCAGCTTCATCTATGAATGTAAAAAAATGGAAACAATGTAACACTATGGTGAAATAAACTTCAAACGCTACGCCAGCCGACACAATCTGCATAGTATACAACTCTTATGGGCGGGGTGCAAACCAGAATCTTTTCGGGTTAACCTCCCTGCCTTTCCCACCACGTGTCTCTCTCTCTCTCTTATGGGCTTATTATTATTATTATTATTATTATTATTATTATTATTATTATTATTATTATTATTATTATTATTATTATTATTATTATTATTATTATTATTATTATTATTATTATTATTATTATATGAAAACGTACATACAATGGACAGCGGGAAATCAGGGAGGGACCCGTATGGCAACTGCCAGCGAAAAAGGCACAACACCTGTCTATTCTTTAGGAAGCAGAGAATCATAGTCCTAGGGAACACAGCAAACAAGCACCACAAGAAGCTCGCCATTACCTTCTTCAAGCTACAAGCAAAGAAAGAAAACACTGCATTTCCCTCCTCTGGAACAGCTATGTGGCTATAACCGACGTGCGGAAGCGCGCGCGACCTTGGCTAGCAACTCCGAATATTACATGCAAAGTCTTCCTCGGAAGGGTCATGAAAGTGTCGCTGCTGCCATAAATAGCCCTTAGGCTCTGACACCTTATGGCTAACCCGACATCAAGT
Organism: Dermacentor silvarum; assembly: GCF_013339745.2. Classification (NCBI taxonomy): domain Eukaryota; kingdom Metazoa; phylum Arthropoda; class Arachnida; order Ixodida; family Ixodidae; genus Dermacentor; species Dermacentor silvarum. Next base: position 161,888,757 of record NC_051159.1, on the reverse strand, counting down.
CCGCTACTCCTACCCCAACTCCGCCCTTACATAAGAAAGAGCTGGGCGGCTCCACCTCGAAGCACTCAAAAAAAAATTCTTTGTCCGCACATCGTACACAGCGCATAAGGCGCGTGCCAGGGCGAGGAATGGCATATAGGTACATAGGAGTGGCTTTCGTCAAAGGTGCGCGAGAGCCACTTCGTGCCAGCTGCGGCTGCTCCGGTCTTGCTCGGCATGACATGAGTACCCTCCGCGGGAACTGCACTTTTTAGTGTACCAGAATCTGTGTTTTCTCATCTCACTTTCTCTGTCTCGCTCTCGTTCTTTCTGTGTGCACGGTACTTTTCAAATAACAACAAAGACTTTATTTACATCTCTATGTACCGCACTGTAAACCCTCCCCATTTTACTGCGTAGTGTGGGCCGTACACTTGCCTTCGTAGTGGAAATGCAACAGAAAATACTTTCGGTCTGTGTGCACCGTTCTTTGATTAAACGTCTCTCGTCTGCTACTATTGATTGCGTTTTACGGTGAGTTGCGACGCCGGTTGGGAAGTTCTATACGCTAACAAAACAGTTTCATGAAGTTGCACACAGTTCCCTCGTATCGGCGGATGGAACCACGGTAACAAGCATTGCGCATACGACCTTCCTTTTTAGAGTGATGCTACGGCCCACAACAAGCGGTACCCCGAAATCAGCGAAAAAGGACGATGGTGATGATAGCTGTGGGTGGACCTAACGTTGCGAGGACTGGTGGCCATTGCTACGCTCAACCGCCTCCTTTACACTGCAGTTGGTGGCTCAGCTTACAGCTACTAATGGAAAGCGAAATAGTTACCAATATACGGCTTGTAACTTAATGTCTAGTAACGTGGAGCTAGTGATGGTAAGATTATTGAACGTAACTAGGTCGACAAGCTGGTTGCGTAAACAAGGACCGACGTCGCAAAACCTAACAGCATGTGCGAAGTACTTGCACACTGCGTAATTTTTTCGAAACGCCGTCACTGAATCACGTGTATCAAGTACTCGAAACGCGACAGAGTGCATCCGTCACCGCAGTACGTGATCATAGCAATAACAAGCAAAGCAAGGTCGCAGCATGGCTGGGCGGTGTTAACGCCGTAGTAGCTTTGTAAAGCATTCATACCCAAAGGGAAAGGGATTGCATTAGTAAGGGAAAGGTAGGTAGGTTAACCAGGATGAGCCCCACTGGCTACCTTGCACTGGGAAAGGGGAAAATGGGACTCAAAGATAGGAGGAGAGAAGTTCACACTTTTCACAACCACACACACAATGAAGCAAACTTTGAGTCCATCACGAGCAATCATAGAGGCTGGTGCACATCAAGAAGTGCAGCATCACTTTACACATCGTAGACGCACTAGGCCACGGTCCCTAGATCTTCTCTCTTGTAAAAGACCTGTCATCTAAGCCCCTAAAGCTGTCCGAAGGGCAAGCTTCTCATCATTGTATGTTGGGCAGTCACAGGGGAGATGTTTCATTGTTTCTTTTACGGGCATATGTGTTGTAATTGGCACTGTCGCAGGCGACATAGTTACGTTTCAAGGAACCAATTACAGCAATCAGCGCAACGTTCAGGCGGAACAAATGCCAGCGAAGCACGCCAGGCTGAGTCCGCCTGTCGCAACGTCACTACCACCACAAGAGCAATATGTGTTTCGCAGAAGTACGGAATGCCATGTATTGTAATTCTAGAACCTATTATCTACTGTTGTGTATTCAGGATAGCACCAAAGGACTATTACGTCGGCATCATGACCGGAATGGTACGTCACAGCCAGTAGCTCCTCGAGATTTCCTATACGAATTAACGGACCTCAGGTTCGGCTACGTAAATATGTTTACTAACTAAACATCGAGAATGATTTTGATTATTTCGCGCTATGAAATGCCTAATAAAAAAATTAGTAAAAGATAGAGTTCGGAAATGAAGCAGTTATCCTTTTTACATATTTTAAAAATCTCAGCATAAACATGTCACCGCTATAAATCGCTCCCTTCTTATGTAGTACTCTTTAAATTACAACCGCAACCGGACTGCGGTTGCGGTTGCGCAACCGCGAACTCGGACTGGTGTGCAACTTCCCCCAGTTCTTTGTAATGGAAGCGTCCATGCCTTGGCTTTTTCCTCAAGAAACGAGATACGCTGCCCGGGATCGCCGTGCGCAAGACTCCGCGGAGCGCACTTAATCAAGACAGGAGAATAAAGAAGGTGCGGCGGCGTTCTTAACGACCCCAGCGAGAATGCAAGAATGCGACACGGTTGTTAGCGGTCGCGAAAATGTTGACGCCCGAAGAGGGGGAAGGGGGGGGGGGGGGGGGGGGGGGGCTTCCTTTTATAATGAAGGAGAGCTTTAAAGGCGAAGACTAACGTTCGATGGTGAAGGGGACGTCGGGAGTGAGCGGGTGGATCGAATACGGGGATGGTGTCAGGCAGTTTTTGTGCGCGGCCTATGGGTACTACGTGTTGGGTTTTGCTGCTCCGCGAGCTGGAGGATCGTTTGGCGCTCAGCTGCGCACCTTGACCGAAAATAGCTTTTGGTGCGTTGTATCGCTTGTGTCTTCCGGGCGCACGTGGCGATTTGGGCCCCGCGGCGTAGCGTCGGCGACGCTACCGTTAGGTGAGCACGGCTGCACAGGCTCGCGTGCTGCCGGGGCCGGCTAATTAACCTGATTAGCATAATGGCCACTTTTCCATCGTGCCGAAACACGCACCGACGCCCGCGCCAACAATCTCAACTCTTTATCATTATGAATACTTTGCTTTCGCCGTTTCTGCTTGCACAGCCGACGTCATTGTTCCTTGCGAACCACAACGCAACGTTAGCGGCTGCCGTGACTGTTCGGTAGATTTTTCGCGTGTGTGTTCAAGTAACAGCTAAGTGTAGCGCCAGTGTATGCGCAGCATTTGCCTCTCGAAAGAAACGGAGAGAAAAGTTGTAGGGCACTGCAGGAGTACAACACTTGTGGCAGGCCGTTCTTGGAAAGCGTTTTTTTTGTCGATGGCCAGGGGCGAAAATTGTTGAAACAGCCGTGGAAACCCTCCTTCCGGCACCACGTAAACGGAGGCATGCGCCTTGCTAGAGTAAAGCCGTTAATCAAACGCTCGTCGCAAGACTCGACGATGCGAGTGTTGCGGAAAAGCCGAGCAACGCGACGACGTTTTGTGAAATCTCAGGCGTAGCTAAATTGGTCAAAATAACAAAAGGGCAAATGAAGCGTGGAGAAGCTGGATGCGAGGGAGGCATCGTCAACTTTTTCAATGAACTGCGTGCAGTCCTGGCCGAGGCAGTCTTGCAAAAAAAGTTATCTTGATGACACGACAAGAACATAGATATCCTACTGAAGTCTATCGCTTTGAAAGCAAAACAACAATACATTTTTGACCTTTGCAGCAACGTTGAGCTTTTTCTGTGTCGCGAGGTATAGCCTTTGCCGAGCAAGAGAAATACAGGACGCCGTCACTGTATAAGCAGAGCTCACATCCGACGTAAATATACGCGTAGGCCACATGACGACACCGTGTGATATAGGCGCCACAGTAGCGCAGTGATTCAGCGAGGCAGAAAAATGGATACAGGAGTAATAAGAGTGGCACAACCAAAATCAAGCAAATTAACTACAATACGTGACACATACGTGCGTTAATGGCACTGCATGCGATAGTGACGAGGCCGCGCGACTCGTGTACACGCGCTGAGAAATTCGGCACAACATCAGTCGTCCCGCTTCGTTGATGTATATACAGTACAGACAATGCGTGCTCTTCAATGGCACCAATGATTTTGAGCATCACAAAATATTCGAAGAGTCCGTGGCGCTTAGTTTAGTATTGATGCGACTTCGAGGCGGTCACCTAGACTCCTCGCTTGCTATTTCACAATGCCAGCGCTCGGTATGAACGCCGATAAAAAATTCCGGTGCTTGATGCCGCAACGTACGAACAAAATTATACATGTCACATCAGCGCGCACGTTTGCGTGGGCGCTCGTGTATTATTGTTACCGAGCCCCATTTGTCACATACTGAACATATTATGAACATAGGCCGCGGCCTATGTTCGATACCTGTTGATCCACCCTTGTTTTTATGTCCTATTATGTCCAGTGACGACTGTCGTTGCCACGGCAACGTTTTCATCACATAAGCATACACATTACCTCAAACGCACAGACGGCGCCTGCGGAACAATGGTGATTACAAAAGCAGGCTTCTCCCTACGGGCTACGTTTCTGCGTTGAAGCCCGTTTTAAAGAACAAACCTTACAGAAAAGCATGCATGGGTAGTTCACGCGTTTCGCAAGTACTACAACGGCGTATGCACAGCAATGATGCCAATGTGGTTCTATCTCACGGATTTTAAAGTTTTTAATGTTTGAAAGTTTATTTAACATAAATAAGCTATACAATTACAAAGTTCACACTTTTGGGATCCAACAAATTTGTTAAAGGGTCCCTACCGATTGTTATAAAGGAAAAAAAAAACACTTCTGTGGCAGCTGCTATTTTATACTGAGAAATCGCATAAAGCGAAATTTTAAACTAAACTCACTAAATATCGCAGCATACTTTTTTTTGGTTTCCTAGTGTATAAACTTGTAACGAAACACGCAAGAGAACATGAGCGCTAACATTCAATACATTTTCGTAGAATTAGAAGACATTTGATACAGGTATTATCTGCAAACGTTACATGTGAGACAACAAACATTTTAGGAGACGACCTGGAAGAAAACCAAAATGAAATTCTGGGGTTTTACATGACCATACCACGATCTCATTATGAGGCACGCCGTACAGGGGGATTAATTTCCGGAATAATTTTGACCACGTAGGGTTCTTTAACGTGCACCCAAGTCACGGAACACGAGCTTTCTCGCGTTCCAGCCCCACCGGAATGCGGTCGTCGCGGCTGAGTTCAAACCCGCGACCTCGAGCTCAGCAGCGCAACGCCATAGGCACTGAGCTACTGCGTCGGGTAACAAAACGAAAAATAACAACGATAAGAAAACCGGAGGGATCTGGCATGCACAGTGAAAACGACCTACTGCACAGGTAAAAGGTAACCGAGCTTCGGAGAATAGTTACTGTTATTATTTGTCTCGGTATATTTCTTGATTAAGATTTTGGGATAGCCTGCCCTTTTGAGTGTTCAAACTTCCCATCTTACATAGATAATAAAAAAATAAAAGCAGATCGGTTATTTTTCACGTGTGTGATATTTTAGGTTCACTGCGCATGTCACGTTTGTCTGGTAATCCAGAGGGGTGCATTTTTTTTTTTAACAGCGGAGCTGTTTAATCAAGCCCTAATGTGTGCCGCCTGCCACTGCGTTGCTTAGCAACCACCTCGCGGAGCGTAGCGAGCTATGCTCGGGAGAGAGAAAGAGAAAATGAGAGCGAGAGAGAGAAACAAATTGTAGCAGCACCAACGAGGCAACGCGCGGAAGTGCTGCCGACGCCATCCGTGCTTCTCCATTTCCCCGCATTAGCGCCGAACGCTCGCAGTGTCCGCAACTGCTTTTTTTGTGTCCCCAAACATACAGCAGGCGCCTCTGGCGGCGGCTCGGCGAAGCTCCCACCAGCTTCGCGCTACTGCGCATGCACCGTGACGTCATCACGGCGTGTCGTCTGCTGCGTGCTGCCCGTACACTGTGCCAATGCCTCTTTTACTTGATGCCCCCCGCGTCGCTCGCTTTTTAGTTCAGCATAAATTCCGTGAGGCGACGCTCGTTGCCTTTTAAACTTCCGGCGGCGGCGGCAGCGGCGGTCGAAGACTTCCGCCGGCGCTTCGATAGCACCTGCCGACTCCGAGACGGTAACAGATGCTACGACAATCTCAGAGGCCGCAGCACATGATCTAGGTTGCAGCCGTGCGCCACAAGCGGCGCTCGTTGCCTTTTCGCGGAGAAGAGAAATGGGAGAGGGCACGGAACCGAGTTTACCAGACCACGCGGCAGGCATCTAGTAAAGGAGGCATTGACTGTGCATAGCATTTGCCCGATTTCCCCTACGTGTGCTCGGACTGCGGGTGCTTCGCGAGGTGTTCCCCGATGCCATAGACCTCGAGGAAATGCTTATACACTTCGTATAACTTAGCATCACTCGGCATTACTTCGTATCACTCAGCATCACTTCGTATAGCCAGGACCAGCTAGGAACCAATCAGCTCCGCTGTGTCTTTAGGCTTGCGACACTAGTGCAAGCTACCCCGATTTTTTTCTCTCTCATTTGTTCCTCACAGCTATATCTTTTTTGATGACTGCCGTTCTTCAATCTGGCAAAATCTCAAGTTCACTCGATCAGCCGCTGCTGTAGGACGTTGGCACACTCGGTAAAAGCTCGCAAAATGCCTTAAAATCGACATATCAAGACACAAGTAGACGCGCGCGCGAAATCTGACCAAAGCCAATTCTACAAGGCGCGCAGTTTATGACAGCTTTATGAATGTATAAAGAAAGAAGCCCGCAACGGCGCTATACGCATTTGTCAGGTTACTGATGTCCGCCGCGTACGTGGTATCTCTGCGGATACCACGTACGCGGCGTGGTATCCGCAGGATGCCCGTGTGCGTGCATAGCCTGCAAACTGGCTCAGCCTCGTTAACCACACTGCCTTTTTTCTCATCACTTTCTCTTTCTCAATCTCTACGTGCATTGAAGAGGTTCATGCATTACACAAAAACGTATGCAGCGCTTTCGATATAATTTTCTTTCTCCCCGTCAACTGTACCTATTTACCAAGACACTTTTGAAAGCTTATTCTATTCTTCTGCTTTATGTAAGAAAGTTCTGCGAAAACTATAATGATGCTGATCCCACATCCACTCAAATAAAGTATTCCTTTAAGAACACAAACAAGCGGCCGCTGGTCGTCTTCAACGCCCACTTTAATTTGCCTCTCTTCTACCGCCCATGCTTATTCGTCTTTTTTCCTATCCTTACGGGTCAATATCGTTTGCCAAAACACCACCAGGCAGCGAAATCAGTCACGTTGTTTCAATGTGTGTCAATGCTGGTTTCGAAGCTCACGCATGTCTACCAAAGTAAAACGGTCCCCGTACACGCCCCATGGAACCGCCCAGTTTTCCTTTCCCTTAGCTTCGAAACAAAAACTTTTAAAGAAGCACGTCAACAAAGCAGCATACGATACCACATCGCGGCAACCAAAAGAAAAGAAAAAAAAGAGTGAAAAGACAAAGCAACGTAAAAGGCGTTTTCTTCGAAGAATGCCGAAGCGGCAACATGCTGCAAGTACCGAGCGGTAAAGGTTACAAGGCGAACGTTAAGCGGGAAGGCCCGAAAAAAAATGGGCGAGTACAATAACGACGACGACAACAACCGACACACGGGCAGCTTTCACCCTTCGGAAGGATTAGCTTCCGCTTCACGACAAAAGGTCGCGTCGTTAAAGCGCCCTCCCGGGAAAACCCGGCGTGTATAGGGTGGTCGGCGTGTGGGCGTGTTTCCGCGCGCTCCTTTCCGCGCCTGTGTTATTCTACGTGCGCCTATACGAGGTAAGGCTACCTCGTACACGAGTTGCGGAGCCTCGTCGCTCAAAACCCCACGTGCGCCATAAAGCGGTCGCGCAGAGGTTAGCCAGCCGGCGGTAAACGGTTGGGCAAGGCAGGCATGCCGGCCCGACCGATCCGGAGAGGCCGCCGCAGCGAAAACGACGCCATTTACGGTGACGGCGCGGATAACGACACCAGAAAAAGGGTTGGGCGCTGGGGTCGGGCAGGGAGGGTCGTAGACTTTCGGAGGTCTATATACCTGGAACGACAGCTTGCTGGGCTTAACCGTCGGCAGCAGAGCGTGCGTAGCCGCGGTTAACGGCGGCCCGACTGCGAGACCTCGCGGTCTTGCGGTCTGCCTGATGACGGGATAAGCAGCGCGCGCTTCCACAGCATCAATTGGGGGCGTGCTCAACAACCGCTGTACATATGGGAGAGTGTAGTACCTAGGACTGGGGCTCGCTCTTAGCGAGGCTAACAAAATCTGCGGTCCAAACCGTTGCACCAGCAGCCGCCGTGTGCGCGCAGCGCTAGTGTCTGACGCGGGGAATGTGCATCAAGCGCTTTCCCTTATTTCGAAACTATTTCTTTTTCCAGTGAGAGCGCCATCGTATTAAAGTCGCCTCGCCCGCTTCTCTACCGTAACTACTTGAGTCAAGAAGGAGAAGGATGCGTCGGCCACTCGCTTAATTCTGGAGGTAGCTTAAAAAGACTACCATCAATCAACACGAAGTACCTTGACGCAGAACGGGTATTATCTGAGCATTTCAACAGAGTTGAAGAGCGTGCAGTGCTTTTCCTAGGCTTTCATCACCGCTGTCAAGCGCTTGAATTCGGCACCAGCGTTCACCGCACAAGCCATACACCTACTGCAAAATTAAGACGCTCAAAACGCAAGTAAAGCTTTGATTAATTCGTTGTAGAATACTCCCCCATAAGGTGGCACACGATACCTCTTTTCATCTCTCTGGCAGCGATAGTGAAAAACCATAATGTAATGAAGTGTTTCCGACAATTCATTCCATTCCTTCCAGTATGCATGGCTTTACAGAGAATGGATACTGACCGTTGAATGGGTGCGCTCATCCTCAAAACAGGCCTTTCATGTTTCCGATACTGCGCTCGTGTTAGCGCGCAAGAGCGCTCAGCCTCTCGGGTCTGCTGATTTTCTGCAACCGACGTCATTTCGAGCGTTTAAAGTAGTTAAGGTTTACCTAGTGAAGGTTTATTTTCGGAGCTTTCCCCATCTGCTTAAGCCGTCCCTTGCACAATACTACAGTATCATGTGATCCTCGTATGATATCTCATTTTTACGTTGCCATGAAGCGGAAAATAAGCCGCCACATTTATAATCAGCACAAATCTATCTGGCGCACAGTCAATACAAACCGTCAGCTATGTGTGTTAGCCGCCTTTCACACTTTCCACCGTAGCCAGTAAGACCTCGCAATGTGCGGAAAAATTCTCATAACGAGAAGAAGCACGGCAGTGACAGTCCTCTATACGAAACGTTCATGCCGGACTGAAACGCATTCCACCTGAGGTCCACGAGTTTGCGCTGCTATTTCTGTGCTGTCTAAAGGGCCCGCTTCTGTGTCTGTTGTCATGACACAGTGGTCGCTATAGTTAAGGCCCTTCGCGAGGGAACCAATAACAGGGATGGAGAAACATTTTACCAGCCGCTGAGAGCTAGACGCGGCACTGAGTCTCGCCTTTTCTTTGCTGGCTATGGCCCGAAGCAGACAGGACCATGGGTCATTGTTGCGCCGTCCGAGGGCTCGGGTGGCATGATAGCAACGGCCGCGTTGACGCAATGAGCTTAGTGGGAGGAAAGTTGCCTTCCCCTGTTTGCTGAAAGGCGCGCCTGCTTCTGCTGCGAAACGGGTGGGAAAAAAAGTTAGGGGGGCGGGGAGAGGGAGGTCAACTTTGGTGTAGCTGTTGCGCCATGTCAGGGGCTAGCAGAGAAAGCGCACGCGGCCATCAGCTGCCCGCTCTATTCTATGGCGCTCGCTCCTGACGTGTTTGGAGTTTGTTTGCTCGTCTCAAGTTGCTCGCTTTTGTTCCACGACTACGCGAGATGCCCGTTTCTGTAGCCGCGCCCTACATCTCTCATCTCCGTATATATATATACCGTTTTCCTAGGACTTTCACATCACATTTTGCGATATGCTCCAGGAGTATCGGAGACGTCTAAACGCAGGTTTAAGGTTTTGGTGTCATCAGGGCACAAAAAGAAAAACAAGACCAGTCGCCCGACGGGAACGCGTTATTTTGGCCTACAGAAAGAGAATGGCACGTCGCCCCCGTGAAGCATCGGCCCGTCACGGCTCTTTTTTTTTTTTTTTTCACCGCAGCAACTGTTCCTATGGTGTTCCAAAGTGTTCCTATGGTCGTAGAGGTTGCGAGAGCCATAGAATCTGACTTTGTGCGGGCGCGCATGCGCACGAGCTAGAAAGCTCGGTGCTTTTGTCGATTGTATAACCTTAACTGTGCTTGGTTGGTATTCCAATTATCTCAAGCTGTGGCTTGACTGTTTAGTGCTTAGTGCGATGTGTACAGGTCTGACGCAGAAAGAGAGAGAGAGAGAGAAAGCGCACGGTGTTGAATGAGACACACGTCCTGTTTGCTACCCTGCCCTGGGGGAAGGTGATGTAGGGATGGAAAGAGAGAGCATAGTTTCTCGAACATTTGATGGTGCGCACCGAGTCTACAAACAGTCGTAAAGACCTGTAAATTTGAGATACTGCAATAACGCTTTCTTCGTTTCCTGTGCCATCGACGCGCACGGCCATTTAGAAGCAGTCAGTATGCTAGAATGTTCCCAACAGGTGGCTGAAACCAGCTGTGTTAGCGAATAAAATATCAGTGAGGACGACAAGCTAATGAAAAAGAGCTCTTGGAAATCAAAATCTTCATTCATTCAGACCCTGGTTTCATGCTTTATTGAGGGCGAGTAGCCTTGCAACTGGCACAGCTCAGCGTCCTTTGTCTTAACCTCAACTATAACATCACCTGCCCGTGCTTAAGCTCTACGCCGCACTGTCGTCTTCCTGTCTCTTAACATTAAGCCGTAGTGACATGAGAACGGTAGTGTGAAATAGAGATAAACACTATCAATATCGACATGATTCCTACCTTAAAACGTGTTATATTTAAATAGAGTTTGGGTGCTCTAGCTAAATCACACCTGCAGCCAATGGTAATTTAATTTGATGGAAAGTCAATAGAAAAGTACTGCTGCAGGCCGGAAACGAGACTGAAAAGGAGTAGCCTCATTAAGCCACATAGTCATGATAACGTCAGATGACTACATACCATCTGGCTCTGATTCACTGTTGCAGCCACATATCATTCAGGACTCGTATTCGCAAAGCATTTCAGACTGTAGAGCGAAGCTTCAGCTTATAAGAACAGCGTCGGCCAATCGGCATAGGTGGCGTAATAGTAGTGAAGACAGCGGGCCAAAGCCAAAACATTTTTACAAACAATAAGCTGTGGCTGTTGCCCCAGGGTATGCCAGTCCGTAGAACACCGCAGCTTTTGAGGTTATATTCCTCCCCTCTGTTCGCTTCATTTATTTATTTTTATGCCAGCACAGCACTCGAGTGCTCTAGAAAGATGCGTGCGCATCTTTATACATAAGGTTTTCATCCAGCAAATTCGCGTCGCACTCAGCGATCACCACTGGGTCCCAAGAGGATCACCTTCCACGAGAACGGGGCGTATCGTTAAGACTAAGAGAGCGCGTCTCCCGTGTAAAGCCGAACTGCGTTGTGCAAACTTTTTGTCTTTCTCTCGTATCTCTTCCGGGTAGCAAGAGCAGAGCGCGGCCCGTGCGCCGTGTGTGGCTCCTAACGATGTTTTGATTGCCCGCGGGGGAGGTCGCGGTCGCCGCTGCTCAGCATCGATCTTGTATCCGATTCCCTTCGTCGACCTGCTTCCATTTCTGGTGTGCGGGTTTTCTCTCGACTCGCAATGCATACCGTAGGGGCTGGGACCGGGCGCACTCACTCGTCATGCGTTCTTAACCTATCGATACCAGTGGCGAAGGCCGTTGCTCCAATAGACCGGTACACTCAAGCGCGCGCACAATTTTTACACGGAACCTAAGGCCACATCGGTGACTGCTGTAAAACGCTATTCGCGCACTAGTGCAGTTCTCTAAGTGCACCCAGCTGAAAGCCCGTTTATGGTCCTCGCGTGCATCTTACGCCGTGCGCCCAGTGCTCCCTCTCCCTCTTTTTTCGTTTTCTTCTCTTCCCCACTTTTCCTCTCGCCCTTTAACCAATTAGATAAATGTGCCATCCATGTAATTGGGCGTTAACTCGCTCACTGTTCCCACTTTTTTTACCTCCGCGTAGGGTAGCAAACCGGGCGCTCGACCGGGTGACCTCCTTGTTTTACCTAGCCTTGCTTTCCCTTTATCGTGAAGTACTTGTCCATTTCATTGTTCTCACCAAGCCCCTATGAGCGGGATCTTACTCAGCGTCAGAGTTACAGGGTCGAATTCGCAAAAGCTTGTCGTTCGTAGGTGCCCTCTGCCACTGGCCGATCACCTGCTCTAAGATGTCCAATATTGCCACGGGCTGGAACCTGCTCTAGCGAACATTTTAACCTGAGAACTCGTTTGTGAACACGGGCTCACTTTGTCTTATTGCATACGGGTGGTTGGGCTTGCTGACTTCTCCAAGCCATTTGTTAATCCGTCCAGTCTAGCTTGTCGTGGTACCTTTATGCTTTTCGACTTGTTTGCTCGCCTTCGCACATTGAAAAACGTGGCAATATGATGTGTTCTCGCATTCGTCCCTCTTTTCGCAAGGTGAAGTTTTTATCTAGTCATTACTCAGAATGAGGTGGAGTTATAATTATTCATGGGTATCACAATTTGGCAGCTTCTCCTCAATGTTTGCAGCACATTAAGCAAACCCCTACAATGTGCATAAAGATAGCGTGGTATTCGCAAAGTTTTTTTTTTTTAGACCGCCTTCACTGATTCCGTGTCGAACATCACGATTGGCTGGCTGGCACCTGTGTAAGGAACAGTTCTAGTTAAGATATTGCTTGTGAACACTGGTTAGTGTGCACAAAAAGCATTTTTTACTCAAACAAGGTAATATTTTTATTTTTTAGTTTTGGATAAAATGTTGCGCTTATTTTGTGCTATATTCAGCCAAACTGCCCTACTTATTTAAGCTCGCTCTGCTATGGCTATACTGTTGGCGACCTGTACTAATCTCGTAATTTTGCTTCGCTTCCCTGCCCACAACCGGGTTAACCCGGTAGAATATTATGTGGTTTTTATGTTCGGCCCTCGTATATGTTTCCACAGTTATCAAATCGAAAGGGTTGTTAAAATAGCGCTGCTGTTGGCGTTCATTTGGTCGAACTACTAATACATTGATCGCTTTGTGCATCAAAGCTATCTCATCAACTGCCTTGCTTCTCTCTGATCTCTTATATTCGTAGACGTGAAATTTTGTCGCATTGGTGGTTAATAAGGAAGTGTTAGCATTTATCCAACTTGCAGACAGCGAAAGTGTCGTACATGCACCTTTAACATGAATCTAATGCACTATATGTCTTGAGAATTGTCACAGTTACGTTAAAAAACCATATAAATAGAGAAACATACGAAGGGTAAAAGAATTATGCGATCGGACTGCGCAAAAGATCGGCAAACAAGCCGAAAAACTTTCTCGGGAGCCATGAAAGCTGGCCTTGGCTGTGTGCATGAAACGCAAATACACACACTTGTTGTATGTGTTATAGTTCCACTTCTTCCTTGTCGTAATCACAGTAGGCAACCGCAATTTCGCCCTGCGGATTAAGAGCTACGTGCATTCAGTTTGATGCAACCCATGATCCGGAACTGAAATTGCCTGCATGTCTTGCGTCAAATCCCAACGATCCTTCACTAGGAGCTACTTGAAATCTCAGAAAAAACACTAGGATCACGCGCAGACATCGCAGATCTAAATATAAGTGCGCCTGAGAAAAGCGAAATACGTACTCCGCGCCAAATCACAGCCGAAGTAGTCATAGGCAACTGGCGTCTAACGTCCGTTGGGTTTATGTTCCCATGGTTACCATTCAGCCGTTAAAATACATCTGCTTCTGTCGTCCGCTTGCATGAGCTGCTTGTCGAATAAGCCTGCCCACTAAAGTGAAACCTCACGGTAGCCGAACACTCAGCAGCGACGCGATAGAGCGTGTTGTCGCAAGCCAGCTTTCACGCACAGCGAACTTCGCAGCTCAGAAGGCGAAAGTAACGCGACATGCTCAAAAAAGTTCCGGCTGAATACATATGCATCGACGGCGGAACAAGTGTGAGCAGTCGGTTGCGGCTCGAATTAACGATAAAAAAAAAACGTTTCTCCACAGCGTAACGAAACAAATCACAATAAAAGGAGAAAAAGGCAAGCCTCAGATCAACAATTGGGTTTCACTCTTATTTAGTAATAGTTACTAAATATAAGTTACCTCAATATTTACTAAATACTTGTGACCTCAAAGCAAACGCGTACTTTGAGGGCCCTAGCCGCAACCTGTTAACTTGTGGGGTATTAAAGCAAAGCATAGAGCACTGTAAAGAAAACACCATCTGCAAATGGCAGCCAAATGCTAACTGTGCGTTTCCTTTAAAAATAGACTGTACTATACGTGTGGCATCGTACACACTACGCAGGCTGTTCGAAGCCTGCGATGTAGAGATCCCACATAATCGCCGCCAGGGCCATGCGAAGCCCTCCGTTCGTCTGCTCTAGGCTGGCATAACTCGAACCACGTTAGACACTTAATGGCTTAAACCCACGGACCCGTCGGCGCTGCACATCTTACGTGACGCCGCAAGCGCTCCATCTCGCACTGCCGTCGGTTTCCGACCCCGCTGCGCGTATCGCGTTCGACGCGAAGGCGAAGCTGCGTGGAGCAACGGCAAGACGCGTATAAGTGTATGCGCCACTATACTAGGAGAGGCAAGTGGTGGGGAAAGGAGGGGGGGGGGGGGGGGGGGAATGCCCGGCGCCACGCGTGAAGCACGCGTTTCGCTACTAGACGCTTCTGAATTATGGATGCGATTCCTCGTGCAAAGCGAGCGCAGGCCACTCTCGTTCGAGCGCCGCAAATTCGCCGAAGTTGCCGTCCGAGAAGCGCGGCAAGCGGCGTGTAGGAGGTAGGGGGCAGAAAGCGCGAAGGGAGATGGTGGGACCTGGTATGGGGCAGTAGATAGAGAGAGAGAGAGAGATGCCGTGTAAAGGAAGAGTAGGGAAGAGTAGGGAAAAAAATAAAACGAGGGGAAAAGCTTGGCCCTGCCGCGTAGCGTTTTCCGGGCGCGTGTTGGTCCGGGCCCCGGCTGCGCATAATGAAATGGCCTAACGATCGCTCCTGCCGTGCTCGGCCGCCCCGATGAAGCCCAGCGGACGGCTGTGCCGGCTCGCTACCTTTCCCTTCGCCTCCTTCCTTTCCTAGCCACCGCTACAATCAGTACCCCGCCATCCTCCTCCCCCGAAAAACATTCCCGCAGTAGGCTTCGACTTCGAGGGGCGCCAAAATTATGCAGTCAACGCTCACTCTTTCCCCAAGCGACCCATCGAGCACTCTGACGGGTCTCCCAACTTCGCGCTGGTTTCAGCTTCCTGGCCCCATGCGCGGTCTAGGTCTCCTGCAGGAAAGGTGCGCCGAGTTACCTGCCTAAGTTGGCCGTCTTGGAAGCGCTGCGTCTTCGTTGTTGGGTCTGATGACAGGAATGATGGAATTCTCCGGCCATAAGATGCAAACGAGAAACGATTCGGCGAAAACAAAACGTGAAACAAATAAAGAATGTTGTATTCATTACGATACGCGATGCTACACGACGAGTGACTGCGTATAATTTGCTAACACACGCAGCGGTGGCTATAATGGTGCTGAGCGAGAGGTCGCCGGTTTGATTGGCGCATACATTCCGATGAAAGCAGTACGCGAAAACGCTCGTGCGCGTAGATTTATGTACGGGATAAAGAAGTTAAGCTGGTCAAAATTAATTTAGAGCCCCCAGTACGGTGCATTTGCTAGCCTTGCGACGTCAAAGCCAGTCATTGAAGATAAGGTGGTAGGTCTCATAAAGTATGATAGCACCTCATAAAGTATCCTTTCGATTGAAAGGAACTTGAAAGAGATATGTACGTAATACATTTGAGTAGCTCCATCCAAGACGCCCGACTTTCACTGCAGTGAAACTCTCTCCATTTGACGCTTACGATCACATACGTCAGCAAAAACCTTAATTGCTTCGCAACTAGCATCGTGCGTAAATAACAAGAAATACTACTGAAATCTCTGGACTCAAAAGTATGGGATAATAATAATAATAATAATAATAATAATAATAATAATAATAATAATAATAATAATAATAATAATAATAATAATTCACACGCAAAACAGCAAGTATTTCTTTTTCTTATTCTGTAGATTCTGTGCCGTTGTGTAAGGTCTGCGAGATCAATGATCTTGGTGTACTTTTTGATGCAACCTTGCACTTTTCGGCTCACACTAAACGTGTTGCAATGCGGGGTATGCGCTCTCTTGGTTCTGTATGCAGACTATCGAGGGAATTCAAGTCTCCTACACCGTTCCGCAAATTATACACAACCATCTGTCTTCCCCAACTCGAATATGCGTCGGTCGTCTGGAATGGCTCATCTAGATCCAACAGTGACATTATAGATCGTGTCCAGAAAAAGTTTCTAAGCATATATAATCACCGCTTTGCAAACCTGGACATTGCACCCTGTACTAGCACTGTTGGATTGTTGTCATTGCCCTCACTTCGCGACCGACGTAATCGCGCTGACCTCCTGTTTCTCTTTAAACTCCTTCACGGTAACCTCACGTGTCCCGAACTTCTCGGCTGTGTCTTGTTCCGTATCCCACGCAAGATCACCAGAGAACATAGACCTTTCCATGTTCCTGCCTGTCATCATGAACACTCAACTGTTCACAGAATACAGAATCTTTATAACACTTACTTTCGTGAACTTGATATCTTTCATAACTCCTTGTCATTATTCCTTTCCGAGCTTTGCCTTGTGTTATAATTTCATGTATTGTTCAAGTGCCCTTCTCCTCCTTTTTCTTTTGTATTTACTTTGCGCTTTGTTGTCGGTACTCCCTTCTTTTCACAATTTTTATTTTTATTCATTTATTGTTTAATGATTTTTCCCTGAGTGTTTTGTTTTTGGTTTGTAATGTATGCGTGCGCCAGCACTCAGACCTTAGGGTTGTTCCTGGGCACGTTAAATAAACATGATTGATTGATTGATTGATTGATTATTATTATTAAACCCTCTCCAATAAACATGGAGAGGGTTTTCGCTTACTTGACTCTAGAGGGGCAGAAGTCCAAGCAGTCGCGGATTGTTTTGCAGCCCATTTCTCTTCCTTATATAAAGATGCAGGTTTCAACGCTGGTGTCAGTCAGCAGCACACGATGGTTCCTACATCTAGTGCGGTGTTGTTTGATGAAGAGCTTGTCCACGAATGCCTTAGGCGCTTGAAGCCTTCCCTATCCTGCGGCCCTGACGGCATCCCCTCCGCAATTCTAAAAGCTTACGGCAGTATATTTGCTCCAGTATTGACATCTATATTTAATAACTCTTTGACTACTTCCACTTTTCCTCACATGTGGAAAACTGCTCGTGTTTTTCCTGTATTTAAGTCTGGATGTAAATCAGATGTGTCGAATTATCGCCCAATTTCTCTTCTCTGTGCTACATCCAAGATTTTTGAGCTTGCTCTTCACAACATATTGTCTTTTACTGTGAAGAACTCGCTCATTCCGAATCAGCATGGATTTCTGACCGGCCGCTCCACTATCACAAATCTCGCAAGTTTCATGACACAGATCTCCACGCCGGTACTTCAAAGGGGGCAAGTTGACGCCATTTACTGTGATCTCAGCAAGGCTTTTGATGTAGTCAGCCACTCGCTGCTTCTGATCAAGCTTACGAACCTTGATGTTGACTCGTCAGTTGTGAATCTCTTGTGCAGTTATCTTCTTGATAGATCGTGTTATATTAACGTCAATGGCCAAACGTCTTCTTCTTACTTGGTAACTAGCGGCGTCCCTCAAGGGTCAGTATTAGGACCACTCCTTTTTTTAATTTTTATTAATGACGTTCTTTCTGTTATTCGGAACTCTTCTTTCCTTCTATATGCCGATGACATCAAGATTTTTAAGAAAATTCACACTGTTGATGACTGTCGCGCCCTGCAGTCTGACCTGTTTTCCTTTTCTAAATGGTGCAAGGATAATAACCTTACCTTGAATGCTGCTAAGACCAAAGTCATGACTTTCACACGCAAAACAGCAAGTATTTCTTTTTCTTATTCGATAGATTCTGTGCCGTTGTATAAGGTCTGCGAGATCAATGATCTTGGTGTACTTTTTGATGCAACCTTACACTTTTCGGCTCACACTAAACGTGTTGCAATGCGGGGTATGCGCTCTCTTGGTTCTGTATGCAGACTATCGCGGGAATTCAAGTCTCCTACACCATTCCGCAAATTATACACAACCATCTGTCTTCCTCAACTCGAATATGCGTCGGTCGTCTGGAACGGCTCTTCTAGATCCAACAGTGACATTATAGATCGTGTCCAGAAAAAGTTTCTAAGCATATATAATCACCGCTTTGCAAACCTGGACATTGCACCCTGTACTAGCACTGTTGGATTGTCATTGCCTTCACTTCGCGACCGACGTAATCGCGCTGACCTTCTGTTTCTCTTTAAACTCCTTCACGGTAACCTCACGTGTCCCGAACTTCTCAGCTGTGTCATGTTCCGCATCCCACGCAAGATCACCAGAGAACATAGACCTTTCCATGTTCCTGCCTGTCATCACGAACACTCAACTGTCCACAGAATACAGAATCTTTATAACGCTTACTTTCGTGAACTTGATATCTTTCATAACTCCTTGTCATCGTTCTTTTCCGAGCTTTGCCTGGTATTATAATATCATGTATTGTTCAAGTGCCCTTCTCCTCCTTTTTCTTTTGTATTTACTTTGCGCTTTGTTGTCGGTACTCTCTTCTTTTCACAATTTTTATTTTTATTCATTTATTGTTTAATGATTTTTCCCTGAGTGTCTTTTTTTTTTGGTTTATAATGTATGCGTGCGCCAGCACTCAGACCTTAGGGTTGTTCCTGGGCACGTTAAATAAACATGATTGATTGACTGATTGATTATTATTATTATTATTTTAATGTGGTTTCAAAATATACACAGTAGACAGACAGGAAAATAAGGGAACCAGGCAGGCAACTGCCACTAAAGTAGGCAGTACGCCCGCCTTACTCTTTAGGCAAGACGGATGCTCAGACTATCACAAAAAACTGCACTGGACTTTCAGGAAACCAGCAGGATCACCATTAACTGTAATTCTTGCTGACTCAAACTCGAGATTGCACCGAGGGTAAAAAGTGCGTAACGCTGTGCCGTCCGTCTGACAGGTTCAAACGCAATACTCCCATATACGCCTCGCTTCAGTGACCGGCGTTTCACATCGCACGGCCCCGCAGACGGTGTCAGCCCCGATTTTTTTATTTTTCTCTGCTTAAACCATAATAAATCCAATCAATAAATGCAGAACAAGAGTTTAGGAAGTTATCCTGCAGCCTCCCTTCGGTCGAGCTAACCTTAGGTCCCTAAGAACGGGCCAAATTGAATAGGGAATGCCTTCAGTATGCCCATCGATGAGGGTGAACGGGAAGGCAAGGGGAGCGGTTAACTTCAGGGAGGACTGTCGGGAAGGAAAGAGTTTCGGCCGAAGCACGTGAGAGCTCATTTATAAAAGTGTACCCCACCGGCCCGAGCGAATAAAGCTGAGAGCTGCCCGATAAACGAAAGTCGTCCGAGAAGAGTGCTCCAGTCACGTTTCACCGCTCGTGAGAAAGAAGCTCGAGAGTGCTTCGGCTTCAAGAGAACATGGCCGCCGGACAGGCGAGAGTGAGACGCAGTGATTACCGGCGCTGCGGTCAAAGAAAGTTCCTAAGCAATAAGCTCGTCCCGGCTGCGCATCGTCTTAACGAAATACGCGGGACGTGTTCACCAGTTTAAATTATATACATTTGTATCGGTAGCAACTAGAAGTAGGCCACCAAAATTGGTGCTCAAATTTTATTTGGTACTTCAAAGTAAATTGCTTTTATAAATTTTTTTTTTTTTGGGGGGGGGGGGGGGGGAGTTTTTTTTTTTTTTCAAAGTGGCAGACAAAATAAATACATCTCGCACTGTACGCTCCGTAACGTTTGCCAAAAAAGATGTTACAGTCATTCCACCATCCTGTCTCTATGGAAGTGAAAGTAGTCCCGATCACGCGATCACAAGCACGGAGTACTACTTTAAGCACATAGCAGATAAAGCTAATCTGTTACTTTTCCCTAAGAATGCTTGTGTTCGTTCATCGAAGCACTCGACTGACATTTTAGTACATACAGCCTTGCTCCTCCAAATTGGTATTTCGTGTATGGCCGACGGAGTGACACTTATAGCGTACCAACCGACCATCATAAAAAAACAAAGAAAATAAAAGAGAACGACGCCGAGTTTAAGGAGCATATAAGTGCCAGCGCATCCAAAGCAGCCTCTAAACTGCCGCTACGTCAAATCCATGCTGGTGTGAATTGTTTTATAGGCCACGTTTTCCTGAACGCCTGTCCTCGTCTAACACTGCGAAATTCTGCTAACAAGAATCACTCACGATATCAGAATGGTGTCCGTACTTTGTCTCATCCGTTAGTACCGAGCCAGGCACGCTGTTTCATTTGGGCGGAGTTCTTTCGAGCGTAGCCTGAGGAAAGTCTTGACAAAGCAATAACACATATTATAATATTGGGCGAGTCTACCTCGTGGCTCGCTCATCTTAGCAAATGAAATTAATCTTTCAATAACGTGCGGGGGTTGACCAAGTGAACTTCGATAAAATTCTGAAAATTTCAATGGACATCTTTAAGAAGAAATATATCAACGTCATTATAACGACAAAAGAACGCTACACGAGGCAGCCCATGCGATTTGCTACCCCTGCCCGTACGATTTGCTACCCCTTCCCCGTGTAGGGTAGCAAACCGGACGTGCGTCTGGTTAACCTCCCTGCCTTTCCTTTCTTTTTCCTCCTCCTCCTCCTCCTCCTCTAGAAGCTACTTTCATAGTTTTAAAAAAATTCTGTTCCAAATTGACAGAAAAGTTGAATTGAGCAGATTAATTCAAAACGCACATCTTTTGAAAAATGTGTGCTTGGTTCCGCTCGGTGTAATTATAACTCCATAAGTGGTTCTTTCAGCTAGCTGTCAACATTGACAGCTTTCGCTTGTTCATGGTATCAAAGCAACGGTAACTTCGCATCCGTCCGTTTTCATCGGAAGCACATTGTTTCCTTTGTGAAGGACATCATTGCGAGAAAAAATAAACGGGGACGATTTCTATCATTATAAGGACACGAGCGCTGGCTTACTGACGGAACAGATCATAAGCGTATCGGCAAAGCAATTAGCTTCAGTTTGTCTCCGAGTAACGGTCGTACATCATACTGTAATTCGGTCAACGATAACACGCTCGAGGCCAACTGCTGATAGTTGAACACGATCGTTCTCCCCCGGTGTCCAGGAAGTTTTGTGATGGCAGCCTGCACGTCAAGCCCTGTTGGCAAATAGTAATCACCGGAAGAGAGGCTCACCCACATAGCAAGATATGCAGAACACCGAGACATAACTGCTCCCACCAGGGCTCGTCGGCTGAGAGCCATACGAGAGCGCCAGAGATAAGCTGCCATTTCGAAGCAAAACATTTCGTCATAAAAATTTAAAAAAATGATGCTTGGAACCATTCTTTCCGCTTAACAAAAATATGAAACCTGTGGCACCTGTAGCCCTATTTTTAAGTTTAACGGATTTGAGAGTACCAGTGAAAGGTGCTACAGGTATAGCATGCTGATCAATCTCTTTAACAAACATAAATTATTCCCGGTCTCCTTAGGAGCAATCCGCCAGAGTTGGAAGTTGAGGTGATTTACGCTTTAGTTAATTCTTCGTCACGAGTATCTGCTGGTATTGAACAAACGGCATTGCTTATTTCAACAAACGAAATTTGATACGACATCTAGACGGTACAACAACGTAAGATTGATTTCTTCCAAATCCGTCACACCGTGTTTTGTTAGCCGTCTATAGCATTTCTTACGAAAAAAAAATGACGCGGAAAATGTTGAGAGTGAAAGCCATCAAGCGCACTCGAGGCTACGATAGTTTTCTAGCCCATGACAGCTTTTGACGCGGTTCCAGATTGATTTGCTTCCTTTTTGTAAGCCTAAAAGTTCAACAGCGCGGTTCAGTCGGCGATCGATCGCTGAAGCAACGAAATTAAGGTATCACTAGTCCCAACAGACAAGCGCAAAGACCAAACCAAGTGACCAGCTAAAAAAGCCGCGATGCCTTCTGGGATCCCGATAGTAACTTGTGGCACTATAATGTTGAACTAAATAAAAATAGAACATCTGACGTTTTTTCGCAGTTAGCTTCTGAGTTTAAACATAATGAGCCTAAACGGGAAGTCGGTAAGAATGGAAGACAGAAAAGGAAACGAACGGGAACTTTTCATGATTCGTTGATAGGACAGCCATCCGAAGCCATAGCAGCAGAAACAAAACCTAAATGTGGAAATGCGACGTCCGTAGGGCATCTGTGTAAACAGTTACAAAGTGTATTCTTCTAGGCTGTGGTTGAACTTTGTAAGTGCGCATCATCGTTTTGTACATGTGATGGTGCCTTCGACTGTCTGAACCCACCGCCAGCTCTGCGTCTGCAAATTTTTTTTTTGTCTGCCCCTGTAAAGCGTGCTTTCTCTGTTAAACAGCAGTGCGTTTTGAAGAAGCTTCGTTTTCAATGCAGGCGGAAGGGCCCAAGGTGAGCGAACTTTAGTTGTACAGCAATGAGCAAGAACGTACTTAATAAAAATATAGAGTGACGCGAAGATAATGAAGAAAAATAAAAACACACATCCGCTAACAGTAGCTAAGGGCGGCACGTGAGAGAATCACACTTTGCTGTCTGATAAGTACGACAGAGAAAGAGCGTGCGTGCGTGCGTGCGTGTTAATAACGCCGTGAGTTAAAACACTCGTTTTTTTTAAAGCTGCGGCTTTTCGGAAGAGGCGGACACTATAGCAGCAAGTAAAATCGCATTGTTTAGATGGATACTTGACAAGACCTCAGTAATTCACTTTCTTAGCTAACCCACTCAGTGTATATGTTAGGACAAAAATGAGGGAAGGTAATGAGGAGATCCTGTCCATTTAACATAAATGCCGAGGCCACCCCCAGTTTCACGTGGGCATAGCACCAAAATGTGCTATGAAATATATTGGCGTTCAAGTTAATTATTTTCGAACAGCCTTTTTCGCGCAGTGTGGGAAGAAAACTTTTAAAAATGCATTCTTTGAGCAACCTTTATAAGCGGTTCTCTCAAAGATATTGCGAAACTCATGATTTCCGCTAACTGGATATGACTATGTGGATTTGTGCCGACTGCAGCACGGTCACAAACAAGCGCAAACAGACACATTTTCTTTTCTTTTTCTCTACTTATTAAGACCTATTGTCGATGCTGTTTGTTGCGTGTTCATCCCGTTTGACAGAATGATTCCTTTGGTGATTCCCTCGTTCTGTAGAGACCCGCCTATACTACTTGCTCTTGAGACAAGCAGCTTACGCAAGGACCCGCCAATCAACAAACATATATAAAGATCGTGCTGACTCACTGTAGCCTCTCTCTCTATTTCTCTCTCTCTTTGTCACTCATTCATTCGTCCGGGCATTACTTCGCCCATTTAGCCACTCAACCAGGCACGTATTCACAGAAAAAATCGTAAAAGCAAATGTCCATCAATCCTGATGCTGGGGATATTATTCGCGTAAGAGGCCGACACACACATTTTCTTTTCCTTTTTCTGCGTATTAAGAGCTATTGTTGATGCTGTTTGTTGTGCGTTCGTTCCGTTTGAAACAGGCAAAGAACACTTACGGACCAAAGCCACTAGGAAATCAACACCTCATCCCTTTCCGCTCATTACAGTTGCTAGCTAACTGACATACTTACCCGCACACTGACTCAAATGAATGAATTTTGTTAAAACAGTACCCTTCGAGTTTGTTTCCAAGCATGCCATAAACCACAAAGGCGCTTGTAGTATGTAAGTGGTTTTCGTTTCATTTCTTATTCACAGCAATTTTGTAAAAGATATGGCAAGAGGCTTGAAGGTTGCTTGACTTGATCATGCCACACTGACGACAATATCACCTTCTCGACTCTAACCGAATTGGTACCAAAACGTACAAGCTAGATATATGTTCAATACATTACACAAATGTTAGACAGATGATGACGATTGTAGATATGTGATATCCCAAATCAGTATCACAAAGCTTGGGATATACTATACACTGGCGATAGTAATTAACACGGACAGGAGGTAACGTGGTCAAAGAAAAATATATTGTGGGTAAATACAGAATACTCCTAAATTACTAAAGTAGGAAAAGGGTACAAAAAAAAGAATCAGTAAATTTTCTCATCGCTTCACTTAATGTTGTGCAAAAAGGAGCCTCAATTTTCGTCCGACATTTCACTGGCGCAACACCACCTCCTAGTAAATCAAGTATGGGATACTGGTTCGATAAGTTGGGTATTCAAGAGGATAGTAATTGAGCGACATAATTCGTGCGCGCTCTCGACATAGATTGCTTCTCGATTCGTATGGACTGTGGTTATTGTGATGTATTGCTTTGAAACTTAGCCTTGGTGGTACGATACTGGTGTTTTGTATCTTAAGTAATGTCTGCTGGCTTAAGTTTCTCAAGCACAAAAATATGCGTCCTTTCACTTAGGTGGCAAAGCGTTAGAAATGTGCTGCACTAAACTCTGTTCATGCTTTGTTTGTGCACTACATGTAACCAAGGACGCATTCACACGCCCCCCTCCCGCCCCGTCCTTCTTTATTTTGCCACATCCTTTAAGCTACTTTCAAGGCTCTTCCCACGAGATACGTGTTCGTCTATCAGTGTTGATAAAATCATTTCCCGCGCGAATTACTCAATTTCTATATAATATTCCCGTCCATTACTAACGTGAAATCGTTGTGCACTTGTGGCAAGACACGAAGGAAATACCGGTACATGCTTTGTCTTACTTGCGTTATTTATTGGTTCCTTGTTTCCTTCTTCAAAAACATATATATATATATATATATATATATATATATATATATATATACATATATAAATATATATATAATATATATATATTTCTCCTACTAAGCGTTTGCACTTGATTCCTGTAAGTTTCACCTTTTTCTGACGATAACTTTTTTCGTAATTTTTTTTCTCTTCTCTCTGCAGGGGTGTGGCCACTGTAAATATTGCGTTGAACACGATGGATATCAATCAGTGCTCCGAGGACGACCTTTTCTTTGCCAAAAGTCATCGGTGTGATCCACAAAGTGCCGAGGTAAGTCCAGACTACATCGATTACGCTACGTTTTCTAAAGGGTCAAAAATATTTTTCTATAAAGTGAATTGAAAAATCAAGCTCCGTTTCCCCACGTCTTATCTGGCCCCTGCCAATCCACTTACGTGGCATGCAAGGCTTCCACACTGCACATAGTGTCTAGAAATATACTATTATTCCTTGAACGCGTGCTTAGTTAACCAGTTTATCTTTCCTATACCGCGCACAACGCTCGTATAACATCGTTCTTAGTGGGCAGTAAGAAAAAGTACTTTGAGGTGCGCGTTTGAAAACGTGTGAGAAAAATGCTTCACTTTGTGTCTGCCCGTCTACTTGTTTGTCGTTTTATTATAACGAAAATGTGATTAAATTTTACTTATTATTTAATAAATATATAATTCACCTTACGTACCGAAGCAGGATAGGCTCTACAGGACATGTAGTGGAAGGCTTCGCATTATAATACAGTCAACCATTTTACTGCACATAAGCACAACATAGTCTCTCATTCGTACGTGACCACAACCAACTACTAACCGCTGTCTTACTGCGGTGTTGGGAAGATTGTAGCATATAGCGTCCAATCTTCGTTATCCCAAGCACGTCCGCACAAAGAAGACTCAGAGGAGGCTCAGGCGGAACAATTGCCGGCTATCAATGCCAGGCTAACCCCGCCTGTTGCAGCATCACCACCACCACTCAGATGATGGTTCACCACTTCTAACACCCTTGCTTTTCCTTAGGACTGAGAGATTGCACTGGGAAATCAGCGCCAAGCTTACTCAAAAATTACCTGTGAGTGTTTCACGCGCGGCCAACCCGGTAGCGTCGTCAATAAATTAACGCACAAACAAATCATTCTTTTGCACAACTCGACCACTAACTCCTACACCTGTACTGGGAGGAATCAAATGCGAGCATCGTGAGCGTTTGGCTGTTGCATTTAACGCGATATGTTTTCGCATTTTTATCCTGCCCCGGGCGGGCATACGCCTATTTGGTAAGATCATTGATATCTTTATGAAACAGTGAGAAATCTAACCTCTTTATCTAATCTAATCTTCTTTATATTTTCGTTTAATCAACAAGGGAAGTATGCGCATCGATGACATCCCTCCGTGTACGCGATAAAGGCACCCCGTAAGAACAAACTAAAACTCCGTATGTACCGACAAAATAAAAGATATCAGAAAATATGCCGACCCAAAGCCTACTGCATGCATATGCCTTCTCAGACAGACGCTCGTTTGCAGACGCACCGCTGTCAGTGTCCCAATGTCTGTCCCTTCGACCGTCTTCGACGGCGGCATGTGTATGAGGCAACGACCGATTCGTGCCAAGAAGACATTAGAGGTATTGAGTTGGCGGAGAGGGAAGACGTGGAGAGGGGTCTAGGCGTGCGTCCGAACAACGTTTGCTCGAGCGAAGCCACTGGTCGTCCACCGCTGCGAACGAGAGCATATTTCAGACACGAGAAGACTGACTCCGGCGGAGCCCAGCCCAGGCAGCTAATCCTTCAGGAGCCGAGCAAGCAGGGAAGAGCCCGACGTGCATGTGGTGGCTGTGGCGTGTCTGGCACCGATCTCGAGGAGTTGCATGCCAACTCGCTTCTGGCGCACGTCATTATTTCTCCTCCCCGAGAACAGCGGCGAAGGAACGGGCGAAATAAAGAAAACGATAGATAAGGAAGAACGAGCGACTGAGCTCACGCCACCTTCTGTGAATCTAGGAAAGGCTCGTCCGCCGCAGAATCTTAGAAATCAGTTCGTTTGCAGGCATTAGAGCTTCAAAACAGAGCAGAGAAAGAAGAAGGATGAAGCAATCCAGTCCATGCATTCGTCAAATTTGTACATCTTGACATTGCGATCATTTAGAGAGCGGCGCAATAAACAACGTCTTGCCTCAAGATGAGACCGGGCCATGCCGACCTGATCGTCTTCTTTGTGCTTTTCGCTAACAATCGCAGGCCTTAGCTCACATGGTCCGACCATTAGTTTGTTTCTTTTTACTTGCTTCCTTGTTTGTTTGTTTCTTTCTTTCTTTTTACTTGCTTCCTAGTTTGTTTGCTTCCTTGTTTGTTTGTTTGTTTGTTTTGTTTGCTTGTTTGTTGCTTGAAATATTCAGCGACTAGACGCTACACAGAGGCGACGACGCGACAAGAACGCGCACCAATTAGTTTTACCAGCCATCTACCCAGTGTGGCACCCAGTGTAAGTTCCATCAAAAGTCTTGTGTCGAAGACATGACGCAGAGTGATCACGCCTTCTAAAATAACTATCGCAACAAGTGCCGCTGTGTTGTTGCAATACAACAGATCTGGCGGCAGTGCCTTAGGAGTCGTAACTTTTGCTAAAACCAGGAATCGTTAGCTAGTTATAATAATAATAATAATAATAATAATAATAATAATAATAATAATAATAATAATAATAATAATAATAATCAATATAGATTACAGAAATATTTCCTACCACTGGAATTGCGTAGACAATGGCAGGGCCGAGTAGCGACTATCAAACGATTTCCCGAAAAAGGAGAGAATTAAGCACTTGCGACAAGCCGAAATGAAAACGACAGTATGAAGACATGAGTGCAGACGCTCGAACAAAGGCTCTACGAGCTGCGAAGTTTTCAGCACAAACATGGACGAGAAACTCCTTGCTGCAAAGGACGCAGCGCGGGGAGCACGACGTGATAACGTATGAACAGCCTTCGCCTGTAGCCGTCTACCTAGGCAGCATCAAGTTTGTTCGCTTTGGTTTAATATTCGTTTTATCACGTTGTACGGGTACATTTGAAATGATGCCTTACCAGTTAACTCAACTTTCGCTTCGTCACCAGAGCCTGGTTAGCGCCACGTTTTCTCAGTTTGCGTTATGGTTCCAGCTTAAAAAGACTGAAGTCGTCAATAACGGAGGAAAGCGTGGGCAAACGAAGTGCAGACACCAAAGCGGAACATAAACGTTCGCGTGACGTTTATATCCAGACAAACTTTGATGCTCACCAGCCCAGCCGTGTTCAAAGTGCCACCTTGCGATGTTTCTTGAAATGTTGACTTGTTGTGACGACTATACGCACACCGTTCCGGAAGTTCAGTCTCTCGTGTCGTCGTACACAAACGGAGTTCGGCAAACTTTAAAACCAAAACAATGGGTCGTAAAAAAGGAGCACTTAAAAGCCCCATTGGCATTTTGAAAAGCGTTTAGGGAACATAACGCGAATGCGCCTCTGCACAACGTCAATGCCATTGATGCTTAGGTTGCTGGGAAGAGCGGTAAGGAGAGATGATGTGTTATCCTTTTGAACAAGACGTCTTTGCTGAACAGAAAGTATAATACTGCGAGTTTCAATTGAGTACGACTGGGGTTTCAGAAATGTGTCCGCCAAGATATAAGCAGTTTTTGAATGCCCCACATGAATCCCACTTGAAACAATATCCTTCAGATTTACTCCGCTGCACTGTTCTTGCATGCGCGTGTTTGTTAGACAAAATTCTTCCTTTCGTGAATTATGTTTCCACCACTCTGTCACCGTCTATCATGCACCAGTAGTGCGCTTTCTTGAAGAACAAGTGAATGAATCAATCAGCATGTCACTTAATAGTCGATTAACCTGCGCTTACTGACCTATCGCGCGTAAACATCATGTAGACCACTCTTGGGAATGGCGCCACGCTAGCCCTCTGCCGACATGAAGACCTCAAAGGTCTTCATGTCATGAATAAAACCTTTAGTTCGCACCTTCGGGAGCTCTTCGGGACTTATCTTGGTGAACTCTTCGAAAGTTGTAAAAAGGCTTGCATGACATAGAACATTAAAAACACGATAACCAATGCTGGGTCTTCTAGCGAAGAAATGCCGTCAGAAGATTACATATTCAGCCTTTCCCTGCTAAACGCCGTCCGTACTAAGACATACAGGGTGATCATTTTTAAGTTTTGTGGAATTTTTTTAAAATACCCTACTGCAGATAACATAACTCTAGTCGTAGAGCTGGATTACTCAGAGAGGCGGACATTACTTGCGCGAGAAATCGAAACACATATTGAACTAATGAACGAAATTAATTTATAATCTTTTGAATTAGTTACTTTACGGCACATATTGCAATTCACGAATTGTAGCCGGTGATATCGTAAGGCGTATTCATTTGGAATTAATTTCCATAATGACGCCAGTTTCAAGATATGCGCCATCAAACATGCTTTTAAACTGCACAGTTGTTCCACCTACTTCTTTACCAAAACGCTCTTTTATGCATTAAAGCACGAATGTAACTGGAACGCCGATGTACTTCTTTCCACACTTTGCGAAATAGCCTCTCGAACCTGGTGTCATCCTCCAAATTAATTTCAAGTGCATACATCTTGCAAGCTCACCGGCAACAATTCGTACATTGCAATATGTGCGGTAACGCAATTAAGACGTTAACTAGTAATTTTTGTTAATTATATGAATATGTGTTTCGATTTCGAAACGAGTAATTACTCGAAACGAGTGTTTCGAGTAATGTCCGCCTCTTCGAATAATCCAGCTTAAGGGCAAGAATTATGCTATCTGCCACAGGCGATTTTTCCAAATTCCGTGAAACCTAACAATGATCAAATTGTATATTTAAAGTCATGGGGCCTGTTTAATTATTCTGATGCCATCGAAAATGTCAGATGTTTACTTGAGACGCATACATTTGCAACCGATTAGAATGGGCTTCCAGTTGGCAATGGAAACTCTATATAAGAACTATGCCTGCCACAGACGCATCTTTGCAAGTCATATCAGTCACCGGATCCGACACGGTCGCATAATCGTAACTCGAGCACGGCGGTTCGATGCAGTTCAAGTACTCACGAACGCGCACGTCGCCGTTCTACTAACTTGACGAATGACAGTGGAGTTCCCAGTTGACAAACTTCTCGACGTCAGAGCGAAGGAGTTGCGGACATGAGCTGTTTAAACAGCAAGACAGGCATTATGCTCGCACCAACCATGACACAAAACTACATGACCCCTAACTAACACAAAAAAATTCTCATCCTCCGCGCGCTGCGTGTGCGTGCGTGCGTGCACGCGTGCGTGTGTGCGTGTGCGTATGTGTTCTGGCATATTAATTTCAAAGAATCTCAAGCGGTGACAGGAGTTTACGACGAAGTCCCTCATTGGCGAGAAGTATGTGCATCTTCTGGATTAAAGCTGTGATGCCTCAACGACAGAATCGACGTTTACCGCGCGCCAACGCGCCTTGCTTACCGCTGCGCTCACCAAGTCGTTCAGAAATAGTGCCGTTCAGTTTAAGTACTAGGAGGGGCGCGCATAACTTATCCCTTATGCCAATATTTCACGGTATCGCTCGTGCACCTAACTTCTGGGGGATATTTTCAACACCAACGAAAAGAATTGCTCCGCATGAACAACTTTTTTTTTTCCAATGCATTTTATTCAGTCTCGTCTTTTCTCTGTCGCTTCACACCACTCTTGCTTTCATTTTTTTTCTTTTGTCCGAGCTTGAAACTTTTTTTTTCTTAGCATCCTTCGCAGCCTTGCAGTTCGCGAAGTCGGCGCTCACGTTCCCGCCCTTTCAATTCAAGTTCCTCGGGACGCACGCATATTGATCGAGCACCATAGGGACCGGGCTTTATTATACTACGGCAGTAGGACGGGAACGAGATCCAAAAGGAGGAAGCAAAAAATATAAGCGAGCAAAGCGGGAACGAACACAACAAAATTACTCGACGGACAAAGGAGCACCGGAGTACATCTTTTCTGGCACGAACTTTCATAGTGTATATCCCCCTGTAACGGGCGCCCCTCCGCAAAACTGTACTATTCATTGACACTTCCGCACTTGGTCCACTTCGAGTGGTGCATCGCCAATATACGTCAAGCCATTTTAGAAATTTTCCCGCGTTCTTTCGGACTTACCGGTAATCCCCCCCCCCCCTTTTTTTTTTTTTTTGGCTCTTCGTCTTGCGTTGTTTTGGTTTTCTTCCCAAGTCCTTACCTACATTCCTGTCAGCTTTCTTTCTGGTTTTTTTTTTTTTTTTTTTGCACAGCGTGTTCGTTCTCAATTGATTCCTTCACCGAACACTTCACCGAACACTGTTATTATTTTTCTTTCGTGGTGGTGCTCGATTCTTCGTTCTTTGGTCTCCTATAGTTGATTCCATCCGTCCGTCTGTCTTTTCTTTTTTTTTTCTTTATAATTATTTATTTCCTTTTTCTGTTCTTTACTGTCCCGGCCTGCTTGGAATGTTTCATTCATATATTCTTACTCTATTTATTCGACCATTTCTTTCTTTTCTTCGCTTTGTTACGCTCCTGATATTTTCGTCAATCTTGCATTTTTCTTTAATGTTGTCATGCATAAAAAGCTGGTACCGGAGACCGGCCCCAATCGCTCCTTGTCACGTGAGTAAAACGACAATCAGTCAACAAGTGACTTTCTAAACACGAGAAATTTGGCAGAATCTTACATTGAGCAAGCGCATTCTTTTCTTTCTTCTTTCTTGTTCCATTAAAGTGCCGCTGCCTGAATAACAGGCTCGCCGCTCGCATCTGTTTTTCCGTCCACGCCCTGCGTACATCCGGTTTCCCGCCCCAAAAAGTCATTCAGCCTTCTTCCTACTTTTCTCCCACGGAACGGAACGCCCTGCAGCCGTGGTATCGGTTCGATCCCGCCTTCCCAGCGTAGGCGCGCTCATCGACGTGGGTTGAGTATTCGACCGCCGGCGGCAAGAACGCTCAGGAATTTCCGGCACCCGTTTAGGGAGCTTTGCGAGTCCTTTGTGCGACAAATTTATGGTTGCGTAGCCCGTTCTCGTCCTTTTCCCCAACCTTCCTTGTTCCCTGTGCTGCCCCTTTTTTTTTTTTTTTTTTTTTGCTTCCTCTCTTCAGTCGATGTCGGCCGCACGTCGTGGTTAAGGAAAAGCTATGGCAGCCTTTATTTTCTCTTTCGCAACCGCAAACGGTCTCGAGCTGTTAGGTCTCCTCGCTTGGACCCAATTAAGAGGTAGCCGCTCGTCCTTCTGCCGTTGAAGCAATGAAAGGCGGCAGAAACCCCGCAGTCGTCCCTGAGGTACCAGTGCCCGAACGCACCGCGTTCCGTTTCTACCAAAATTGAGTCCAGTGATGGTATAACAGTCGCAGAAATTTTGCTTGTGTTGTCGTTGTCGTTGTCGTCGTAGTTGTCGTTGTCATAGTTGTCGTTGTTGTTGTTCAAAGACAAAGTCCCTGCCCCTCAAACACTAGAGAAACCTTGCGTAGCTCCTATTGCGTGTCTCTTTCTTCTTCTATTGCGATAACAGTTATATGGACAATCCAAGAGAATTTTTGCCGTCGTCGTTGCCGTCGGCGTGAGACTCCGCATATATTTAGGTATATGTACTTTATATGCTTATCGATGCAGTATGTGCGAGCTATATTGCTACACTATTCAATCAATGAAGTTGTTCATACCAGGTCTTACGTTTATGACTAAATTATTCTGTTGGAAAAGTAATGTAACGGATGGTTCCAATGCGTCTGGAGTGGTACCTAGAGCACTATGAAATTTACCCAGACAGGGTGACAGGATTCAGGCGCGGCCGTTCATCTATAGACAATGTTGTCGACTTGGTAACGTACAGGGTCGGCCACATCTAAGGTGAACACCTCATTAGCATTCAAGCCGGTAAAACTACAGCGTTTATTCTACTTCACAAGTGAAATGTTCGTTATACGATGTGTAATCATGGTGTCGATAAACACAATAATGATTTTTCGAATTATGTACTGAACACCAGCTTCTATGATGTCTTGAAACCAATGAGGTGTTCACCTTAGATGTGGTCGATCCTGTACGTCGAATTCCAGAAGGCCTGTAAACGCTTGTCTGCTGCCTTGTTTTTAGACGTTAAAGGGGATTACGATAATGTTACCCGTGAAGTCACCCTTAAAGCGTTAGAAGTAATAGGGCTTGGTGGCAAGATATATCTCTGGGTTCGTAGCTACCTACAGATGCGATCATTCTATGTGCTCACCGGAGATGGCCCGACATCACAGTATTACAGTAGCCGCGGTGTCCCTCAGGGCGGAGTACTGAGCCCAAAGCTTTTTAATCTAGCCGTTATTCGACTAATCGAGAACCTACCAAGCACCGTTCGACTCTCTATCTACGACGACGACATCTGTATCTGGACGTCGCGCATGACACGGCTTCAGCTTCGCGCTCGGCTTCAGAAGGCGGCCTCATCGACATCGTGCTACCTTCGTAAACAAGGCAGGAGGTGACATGGGAAAAGTGCGCAGTGGTAGAATTTACTCTATAGCCAATGTCTGCATGAGGTGTATCAATCAACGGACAAGTGATATCGTCCAGTAGAAATCACATGTTCTTGGAGGTTGTGATTGAGAGACCTGTCCTGGACTCCTCACGTGAACCACGTGAAAAAGCGACTGATTGCTGTTTGCCATCTGTTCAAGTTCCTTGCAGGAAAGAACTGAGGGGTGTCCACACAATTCATGTTACAGCTGTACATGGTGTTTGTTGGTTTCCTCCGGTACAGTCTACCTGTCATATCAAACACCTGCAAAACTAATTAGCGTGAGATTCAGAGCATTCAGGCCCAAGCTCTTAAGATATGCCTTGGCGTAACACGATGAATGGGTGAACCATCCCATCCATGGTCAATCTTCTGTGACTCCAAGACAGCGCTCCAGAGTTTACTCTCAGCACTGCGCCATGGATCACATGAGCAGCTCGTCGCAGAGATGAGACAAGTCCACCATCGCATAGTTGACGAACGACACGATATATTATATCAGTGCTTGCCTAGTCCCTGTGGCATACAAGGCAATGATCGAGCGGACGCAGCTGCCCGATCTGCCCATGACGGCGTCAACTGCGTTGCCGTTGCTCTTTCGAGAGCCGACGCAGCGAAAAAACTAACAATGGTTCAATGGAATTCATCCGACTTCACAAGTGTACTACTTCATACCCTGGACCCTAATTTACACCTCCGTATTCTGTCCGACCTTCCACAACGTCACTGCACCTTTCTATTCCGTCGATAGCTTGGAGTAGCATTTTCAAATCCGTACTCCTTTCATATCGGAATGGTCAGTAGCCCATTTTGTGACTTCTGCGGGTGCAACGAAACAATCGCGCACCTTCTTTGTGAGTGCCCTCGTTTCAACCCGCAAAGAGCAACCCTCTGAGCCACGCCAGACCAACTGGACGAGCGCCCACTCACGGAAAACAACATTCTTGGAAACTGGCCTAAACGAACATCAGCGCGAGCCGCTATAAAGGCACTGCTGCGTTATTTAAAGGACATCGGACTGTGTAACAAATTGTGACTGTACACTGTGCGACGTAGGATGGGACGTTGACACTTTGCAACACTAGAACGCCTACGCAGACTGCGTGACAGTGCTGCCCACAGAAACAGTTCTGTTTTGTGTGTATGTGTGTTTTTTTATTTTTATTATTATTTTTCTCTCTCGCACCTATCGCATTCCTTTACCCCTCCCCCGGTACAGGGTAGCCAACCAGAGATAATCTCTGGTTAACCGCCCTGTCTTTCCTTTGTCTTTCTCTCTATCTCTCTTTCGTGTACCACGCAGTGCGCCCACGGCTGAAACTATTGTCATTGCTCAAGATTATTCAATCACGACGCACATCGCCGTCGAGACAATGCGTGCTCATGTCAGGCACATTGCCAGGACCCCTTTCCACCACATCGCCGCACTCACTG
Source organism: Dermacentor silvarum (assembly GCF_013339745.2). Taxonomy (NCBI): domain Eukaryota; kingdom Metazoa; phylum Arthropoda; class Arachnida; order Ixodida; family Ixodidae; genus Dermacentor; species Dermacentor silvarum. The sequence continues at coordinate 161,853,962 of NC_051159.1, read as the reverse complement.
TGGAAAGACCCAGCCCATCATATAGCACAACTGTCAGTGCATATCGTGCCTCGCTTACATCGGGGTACGCACCTGCGGCCAGGCCGGCGTCTCCTCCATGATGTTTGTGCCATCCTGAAGTACACCTCAGAATTCCAGGACTTCAGAAAAAGTCAGATCTATCACCGTCTGCACTAAAAGAATTGAGCTTACTCTTGTTGTACGAGAGATACAGTAGCCACATACAAATCTATCTATACTGACGGATCGACTACGTCGACCACTTCTGGCGGTGCTATGCATGTTTATACCGACGAAAGGAATAACATTGCGATTCAAGACATCACATGTCATGACGTCCACGGCTGCGGAAGTCACAGTCATCTGCTCCAAAGCGGAGCAACTGTACACTTGCCAGAGGGAAAAGCTCACATAGCATTGACACTCACGTGTTCGCTTTAACAGTGTACCACACTGTACAGAAAAGGACGCCTAGACCACGTTTCTCTGTACTGCCTCATCTGTGTTTTTTTTTTTTTCGTGTACACCTAAAGCAAGCCATCGAACTGCTCTTCGGAACAGTTTCGGCACTGTCTGGTTCTTCCCTGTCAATACATCGCGACGTATAATCTCATTGATATAGCTCTGTGAGCATATTGTGGGAAAGAACTATATCCGAACACTATCTCGGCCGTGCAGTGTACCGGCTCTGCGCAGTGCACTTCAATTTATTAACACAGGGAGTTCTGGTATATGGGCCGTGTACTCCAACTCGAGATCGCGGCTTACGCACTATGCAGTCAGTTCTCTGACGTGGAGCTCACGAACAGCTAAGGTACGAAAGTGTCAAACTTCACCACGACGTGAAACAGAAAGGTCAAGGAATTATTTTCCAGTGGCTACCTGGCCATTGCGGGATCAGTGGAAATGATCACGCAGACAAAACTGCCCGACAGTCACATCAAGAACAACACAGCGTTCCCATTCCATTTTACAGGACATACGCTGCAAGGCAGCTTCGTCACCTGGCACGCAAGTTCTCTTTAACAGAGTGGACACCCCAAATATAAGGCGCACCAGGTTACACGAACTGAACCCTTCGCTCCAACTCCGACTTCCACCCGGGCTTCACCGACGTGAGGCATCGCTTCTATACCGGCTGTGGTTGGGAGTGGCTTTTGCTAAGGCGTATACGCTGCTTTGATTGGAATTACCGACAGTGCTACGTGGGACGTCTGCGGCGGCGAAGAGAACATCGAACATTTATTGTGTCACTGTCATCGATTTCAGTCGGAAAGACAAACATTATCCATCGCATTGCGACGACTGGACGATCGGCCGTTGTCCGTGCAGATGCTACTTGACGACAGTCCCCAACGCTCGTCGGCCCACAAAGCTGTGAAGGCACTGTTGTCTTATTTGAGGACGACTGGCCTATGTGAACGCCTTTGAATTGCTCGGGCCCTCCGCGTGCGTGCGCGAGCTCACCGTGTCCTTCTTCCCACCCTCATCTCTCCATCTCCTCTTTCTATTCCCTCTTTCCTGTCCCCCAGAGTAGGGTAGCCAACCAGACGCATTTTTGGTTAACATCCCTGCCTTTTCTCTCTCTTTCCTCCTCCTCCTCCGATTCCTCGGAATTCTAAGAATATTGACCAAGAAACAAATTTAATGAAAGATAACATTCACAGCGCATGCTTTTTATGTTAAAGTTTCTAACGCTAAAATATTAAATTTTAAAAGTGCGACACAATATCAGTACTCAAACCTGAAGGTTGTGTAATTTTAGTCGCGCAGCTCTTAACGGGCAGCATAGTGGCGCCTATGCGAAGTCATTAGAGGTCCTACACAGCGTGTTAAAGTTTTTAAGCGTGCCAGAAATTCTGCCGCACCCCCGTATGTCACGTCCGCGTTAGTCGGACCCGATACTTAACGTGTTAAGGACCTCGTGTCGCAGAAAATCCGGTGTCGGTGAAGTTTTGCGTGAGCGAATATTTTGCGTATATATTTAGGTATATGTATATGCCACGCCTTGCTATATGACATGCGGTATATGCGGATTATATTGCCACACCATTCTATCGCCAAAGTTGCTCATACCTTGTCTTACATTCTTCACAAATTTATTCCTAGGTATCTGGAGAATTGCAGCCAACAAACAAATGTCATGAAACAAAACAGCGACTGCTGGCGCAAGCCTTCTATGTTAAATATTCTCAGACTGAAATATGAAAAGTGCGGAACAAAGAAGTTCGTCGGCCCTTCCACTCCGTGAAGATGGTTAACCAGCGAAGCTGAAACGTGCGACCCCAGTGTTTATCACTGGGTCAATACTGCGGGTTCATTAAAGTATTTCTCAATTATGAGGTTACACACACGTTCGACTGCGACGGAGAGAACGACGTCACTGACGGTATGCCCGCAGTATCCGCCGTTGTCGCTTGCGTTCGATGTCTCGAGTTTGCTCGGCGGCGTGATTAGCAGCATTCGCCCGTCATTGCCGCTTGCGATTCATCGAAATTAAATTTCTTCAAAATTAAATCTGTCCGTCACGTAAGACAATGAATAGCTCAAACCCCCTTAAGCAATGGCTCAGACCCCCGTAAACGCGGCCTCCCCATTACGACGACAGAAGAGAAGAGAAATGCTACGCTGGAATGATGAGTGGCAACGGAGCCAGCTGTGGAAGCAGACGACGGCGAACGCGGGAGCAGTGGCCCGAGCGCGTGCCGAGCACGAGCGCAACCCGAGGGGCGCCAACGAGCCAGCTGCGGAAGACGACGACGCTCGAGGCAATGCTGATGATGATAGTTTTCTGTACACAGGCGATTTCGCCTAGCCATATACGATTTCGCCTAGACATATAAAGCTTCGCTTTATAATAACAGAAACCTGGAAATGGTGTACATTTTTTGGCGCAGCTGTGCACTACCTTCGGGATCGGCCCATGGAAGAGGCCGCGTTTCTCCCAGAAAGCTCGCCTTCGTGCATAGCGTTCGCCGCCTGCTTTTCCCGGTAAACATTACGGTTACATAAGCTGCACTTGCCGGGAAGCGTGAGAAGCAGTCAGGGATCTTTTAATGGAACGCGATTGGTCGCGTTCCCCTCTTAAAGGCGAAGCTTAAGGGGACACTAAAGAGAATCCGGAAGTTTAGCTTTAATGGTAGATTATCTTATCACAATCGCAGTCATACCATTCTTACGGCGAACAGATGTTTAATAAGCGAGAAAATAGCGAAAAACTGAAGGATAGGTGCTGACGCCCCTTCGAATTTCCCGCACTACGCGTTCGTGACGTCGGAGATTACAAACGCAGGCCGGTCGCGATTGGTCGAGAGCGATTTATCGCTGTTAATAAAACGCAAAATGAAATACACCTTAAACGTACATAAACAGAATTGGCCAACTTTTTAAACCGTTTCAAGCGAGGAAGTAGAAGTTTAACGCCAAATTAAATAAGAAAAAAATGGCATGGCGCTACATCCGGTCGTGATGGTTTCGTAGTTTCGTTCTTGCTCCATGCATCATCGCGCTCGCCTGTTCCGCTCTACAGTGTTTGGTTGCGTGTTGCGTGGCTCGAAAAACGTTGACTTGGCGGGAATTAAACAGCCAGAAAATGTCTCGTGTGTGTAGTGTTGAGGGCTGTATAAATGGCCCAAGGCGCTTGCTCATGGCCAGCGGCAGTGTTGATCCGATTGTGTCCTTTCATGTGGTGCCGCGCGATGAGCCCCGGCTCCCCGGCGTTCGCAAAGGCTCAGTGCTCTGCCGATGATAAAACGGCAAAACAGCCAGAGAAAGCGATGGTGTGCTCTCTGCATTTCTCGCCCTCGGATTATGTATATAATCCTGCCATCGGAAAGTATCGTGGCGTGCCCCAGAGGTCAGTCCTTTCTCGAGCAGCTGTTCCCTCAATGCGGCCTTCATCAAACCCCCTACCGGTGCCCCTGTAGCAGCAAACTGGCGACTCGGTGAGTGCTGAATGTCGTTAAATGAAGCCACGAAATAACCATACCGAGTACGTGCGCAACTTTCTACGCTTGTTCTGTGGGAAACATCGTCGCCTGGCGGACCGGACGCCTCGCCTTCCGTCGACGAAAACGAAGCTCTGCTTTCCGCCGGCGCGGCCGGCAGTTCACCGCCATCGCACGCGGAAACACCTACCGCTCGAGCACGGAGGATCATTTCGCGCTCCGTTTCACTGAATATCACTGAAATGCAGTCCTGCGGCCCTGGCGAGCTCTTCGTTGCAAGGTTCAGCGGCAGCAACGGTATCCATCGCGGCGAACGCAAACGCAGCGACCATGCATGCAGCCATCATGCATCCAGCGCCTCGGCCGTTTACGCAAGCGGTGACGTATCATGGCGCATTCTGATTCGCTGAGAGCAATGAAATCTGTGACGACACTGCTTCAGCGCCAAATCTGGGCTCAGAGAAATTGAGGAAGAGATATTTGGTCTTTGTTTACGAATTTCTCCGCTAATAACTCCTATTTTTGCACCCAACAAAAACTGCATGCATTCCTGAAGGTGCCTCTTTTATTCCAGTTGAACTTCCTGTTTCTCTTTAGTGTCCCTTTAAGCATCCTCCAACTTTTCTAACATCATATTGCGTTAGAAGTGCTACAATTCGCAACGTTATTCACGTGCGCAGAAACATATCGCCTCCAAACATTTAGGAAAATATTTCTTGAAAAGTTTAGAAAATACAGTGCCATCTTTCGTCTGTCACTTTCCCTCGGAACGCTCTGATTACGCGAGTCTTGTCTTAATTATTATTTTAATAATTCCAATACCGACGCGTTCTAACGCATTAAAGATTCCGTCGATAGTCGTTAACGTTCCGGTGCTGCACCGATGGCCACGAGCGACACCCTAGTGCGGGAATTCCGGTTTAATTTTCACAAACTGCGTTTCTCGAACGCCCGCCGATATCGTCGTCCTCAAACGCCCGCCCCCGTCGAAATGCGGGGAGTCCGAGGAAGGTAGTCGAATACAGCCTATCCACAACGACTATCGCGATCACGTGGCACACGCGTCCTAAGCACATTCTTTCATACTTAGCCTCTAAAAGAAGTTTTCGTGCCTGGTACTGCAAACAAACTACATGCCGTCGACCAGCCCCGACGAGGATATTTCAGCAATATTCCGCGCAGACCAAAAATATATTTTATCTTTTGTTGTGAAAAGGTCGAGGCTACAAAGGACGGTCGTCTCGAAAATTTATGCGACAGAATTCACCATATTCCTACCTTCATCAGCAAACATAACTTACACAAAGAAAGGTGCCGTGCGCAGCAGTCGCACAATGGCCGTTTCTCCGAGCGCCGTCGAGCCGACCTGGCCCGACCTGGGGATCTAGAGGCTTAAGTTCAAGCGGATTTCGTTGGCTAAATTGGATTCGGGAGTGCGCCCTGATTTTCTTGCAGTGCAGTGAAACGGCAAAAGAAAGAAAACGAACGACCTGCTCGGCGCAAGCAGAGCCAACGGCAATCGACCTCCTCTATCGAGCCAGGATCCGCGCAGTAACTTCGTTTCTCTCCCGACAGGCTTTTTCCCCTGCTCTGTGCGGTATGTGCAAAAGGAGTTGCGGCTGGGTAACGCCAAGAGATTAGCGGTTAATTATCTGGATCGTTTTAAAAGCAACATTGCATTAGCGGTGGAACAACAGTCAATGAAGCACTCTTCATTCGCCAGAACAAAATGCAAGAACAATGCCATGCATGGAGCATTGACGAATTTGAGTTCCACAGTGGCTAAACCTAAAAAAAAGGAAAAGAAGAAAAAAAAGATAGCATTTCACAATCTGAGGTAGCCTTATCTGATAACCTGGCCACAGCACTGTTCGCCGTAGAGCATGCATATAACACAATTGTCCCGACTTCTTCAAACACCGCGTACAGTTCACGATATTAATTTTTTTGCAATTTCTTAAGAATAATTCATTTTAAACTTCCATTTAACGAAGTTTTACTTGCAGCGGAAAACTGCGTTAAATCAACATTTTATTTTTATCGATATTTCCCGCGTTTTGGCGGTGCGAATTATTTTATATGTTTTCATAACTGTGTTTAAGCTGCAATGTTATGTAATTGACTTACATATCTAATTGACTTACAAACTTCAGCGTCCTTAAGCTATAACGAGGCTACAATCGATGCCGTAGCGCTTACTCCGACCACTTGGTCTTTTTTAGACCAAAACCAGAGTACACAGGTATTTTTGGATTTCGATATTTGAATGCGGCGAGCCGTTTCCGTAAATTTAACGCGCGCCCTCATACACAGCATCACAGGGCACTGCTTCAGATGAATCATCATCATCAGCCTATTTTTATGTCCACTGCAGAACGAAGGCCTCTCTCAGCGATCTCCAATTAACCCTGTCTTGCGCTAGCCGATTCCCACTTACGCCTGCAAATTTTCCAATTTCATCAACCTACCTAAATTTCTGCCGCCCTCGACTGCGCTTCCGCTCCCTTGGCACACTTTCTGTAATTCTAATGATTCATCGTTTATCTGTCCTACGTATAACATGGCGTGCCCAGTTACATTTCTGTCTGCTAATGTCCACTAGAATATCGGCCACTCCCGTTTGCTCTCTGGTCCACACCGCTCTCTTCCCGTCTCTTAGTGTTAGAGTTTACATGAACCCAACGAATGTTTTTCTGCCCAAAAAGCCGACTTCAGCGCCTTCAAGTGAACGTAGCTACACCATGACGAAGCTAAGGCTGACATTGAGTTTACATCAAGCCTGCGCACTTCGCCCTGATTCGCTGAAATGCTCGATGTTACCTATGAGAATGAGAGAAGGCAAAGAAAAATAGGGGGGGGGGGGGGGGCAACCAGACGAGCATGCCGTTTGCTGTTCTTCACTGGGGGTAAGAAAAATGTCGCAGTTTCGCCCGAAAGGCGAAGCATCAATTGCGATAGCAAATTAGTAGAGAGCTATTCGGATAGTAGTTTTATCGGCTGCATAAACTTGGACACACTCGCTTACTAACTGAAAAAACAAGCGTGGTGTCAGCGCGCACAAGCAAACATGAATCGATCACACTCAATGTTCGCGGACGACGACTGCCAAAACGCTGGCAGCAAGCGCAGCAGCCGCAGCGAGCGAAGGTTCGTGCGGTCTATCGCTTCAACGAAAACTGAGCGGCGAATGCACAGCGCATACAAAGGTCAGAGCCGTGTGGAGATCGCTTTTAAGAGACGGTGCGGGCAACCGCCGCCGCCGGGCAAAGTACAAGTGCGGTTGTTGGCAGAGTAGAAGCTGTCCCCCCTCCCTCCCACGCTGCCTTCCCGCTTTCCTCCTTTCGCGTGGGAGATTGAGTGGCCAGTTCCCCTTGCGCCCGGTGCAAGATACGCATTTGGTGCCGCAGCACAGCGTCGCCCCGCCTCCCTCCCTCCCTCCCTCCCTCCCATACCCCCACGGCCTTTCGCGCGACGGAAGTCGCGTTTGCTTTCCGCCGTGCGTTCGCTCTCCGCGATAGCGCGCGTCCCCCGCGCGCTATCGCGCGGAGACGATGTTATCGCCCTTGGACTTTATACGGAACCTCAGGGCGACGGCGACGGCAGATATCTGCTTGAAGTGTCCATATAATTGCTATCGCAATAAAACTATAAACGAAAAAAGAACAAAATTGGCTCACCATCCCGGCATTGCGAAAGTGGATGTCTAGCGGAACTGTTGAAAACCCCCGCTACAACTGATGAGGGGGTTATGCAATGCTTTATTGCTCAGTTCCTCCTCCGGCGCATTATTCAGCCACAGGAGAACGTGGACGTGCGGACTTCCCCTGTGCTGGAATTCCACGGCAATACGACCAGCGGCACACGACCACCGGCAGCACACCGCCGCTGGTTGTATTGCCGTTTCTTTTCCTTTTGCCGCTCCTCGTACTCACGCTACTCCTCGATAGTCTTAATTATGCGTAGCCTACCCATAGCGCTGCTGCAACAACAATGAAATCAGTTGCTAGTTTGGCTCAATTGTACATGAAAGGCTAGTGACGTCACTCGCCACGTCACAAGCCGTCTCAAGCCTCCGCCGCCGCGGCAGCTTGCGCAACAGTAATCGTTACCAATCTTTACCGGGAAACGTATGCGGGGAGCGCTACGTGCTTCGCATTATTAGCAGGAGCGCCTTAACATCAATTACGTGGTTTGCATGCTTGTTTTGTGCTCGTTCTTTATGGAAATAAATGCTGTACTGTATGTTGTATGCGCGATACCAAAGAATGTGTGCACTTTGCTTCAATTGCTGAAGCTCTTTTTTTTTCGTGATGGTGACGCCGCGAGAAATCCTGACTCTAACTAGAGGGTCACAGCGTCGCTGTAAAATAAGGAGAGAGTAAACAATTCATATTCGCAGGAAAAGCACACGTAGGTTGTAAACGCTCACTGAGACCGGTGCACTCGAAAAGAAAATTGGGCAGTTTCGCACCAAGGGCGATACATTGAAACCGATAGCATCGTTTAGCATATATCGCTGAACCTCCTCGGACACTTTTAACAATATGCGGAGGCGACGTGTTGACGCGACGCAGCATGCGAGGCAACCTCTGCTGTGCAGCATAAATAGCGTCCTCGCAGCTACAGCCACTATATTGCAGCTACCATGGCGTCTCCCATAGAGTTTCTCGCTGTAATACCTAGAAGGAAATCTGGCGCTGCTGCGCTGTGGTATGCTTGGGAATGCCGGTATATTGTGACTTGGGATTGGCATCGTTCTTGGAGAGCCAGGACGCCTTGAAGACGCGCCTGGCTAGCGCCATTCCGTCTGTCACAATGATTCATTTTCTGCTGAAACAGCACCTAAAAAGCTGTTTTAGCTTTGCTATTACACAAAAACATATTTTGTTTAATTCGATGACTTATTATTGGGTGTACAATTACATGAAACGTAAAAAGTATCAGCTAGCCGCTAAAGTTGGAGGGCAGGCGACAAGATTCTCGCTCGCTTTGGAACAACTTGTCGCCTGTTCTTGCTTTTCTTCGCTTGATTCTCCATTGTACGTGAGTAAACTTTATTGAGAGATGTAATACGGGTGAACGAAAGCCTTTCATGTAGATTTTAATTTATGAACGCGTTATTTGTGTAGCCATATCCACGTTTTAGACGAAGCCTCGTTCAACACCAGCCAACACAAGCCTCGCAGACACATATCCCGTCATTCCCATGACGGCACAGCGCCCTTTAAGAAGCTCGCATACACGGTGGCGCCAGGTTACCCTCTAGGTGTTATAGTGAAATACTCTATGGCGTCTCTCGAAGCTGGCACTGCAAGCAGCGCCACCAGCGGCGTTGCACTTCGGTGGTGCCCGAGATGAGAACGCAGGAAAACCATGGGCGTTTCTTGAACTTTTCTCAGTCTGTTCGACTTAATTTACTGTATGAACACATGTGCTCAACAGGAACGTTTATGTTTGTACGCTCAACGCTCATGCCAGCAGCGGAAGGTGGAACGCTGCCTTGGCTCCGTTGCAGGGCCGACTGAGCAGAACGTGAGGGTGCGTCCACTTGGCTTTGTCGTTTTTGCGACCAAACGTACTGCGCGCTTCTTGTGTATCTCTGGACGTGCCAGTCGTGCATCGACCGTGACAGCACGGCAGCGACGGCGAAAATGCGCCTCGAGCTCCTGTGCAACTGCTACCGCAATACCATAGCAGTAGCGCACGAATAGCTTTCTGCGCCAGCGACGGGTGGGGTCACCGTCTCAGAATTTTTTCACAGAAAATGTTCTGGAGTCTGTAGAGAGATGCGACGGTCTGTAGAGGGATGCGAAATGGTCTGTAGAGGGATGCGAAATGGTCTGTAGAGGGATGCGAAATGGTCTGTAGAGGGATGCGAAATGGTCTGTAGAGGGATGCGACGTCGTGCTGTCGGCAGGTGCACTGTAGGTATCCGATGGATTGCTCAAACCCACATAAGTCGCACGTTGGTCAATTGGCCATTCCGATGCGGTCGTTCGTAAATTCCACTCCCAGCCATAGGCAGTAAAGTTAGGTCACTACAGGAGCGGCGAGGTGGCACTTGAAAGCCGTAACATAGGATCCAATTTATGCAGCCGGCACTTACGAGAACTGCCGGAAGCTTGTGCTGTTTTCAACAGGCAAACAAAGTTCTCTTGCATCGGCCGGGAACCCTTGTCCGTGAAGTCGTTTCCGAAAATGCCACAATGACCTGGAAGCCAGGGAAAGATAATATTTTGCCCTTTTTCCAGAGCGTGATGGTCATGGTGATGGTTCTTTTCTCTTACGGTCGGATGCCATCTGCTCGCATATGCTGCTACGTAAAGCAGAGTTGAGGCTCTGAAGGGCTGCTTTTGAGGAACAAAACACCGCCTATTTCAGCGCTGGTTGATCAGCAGTATAGTTCGCAGCGGCACGGAGAGCTGCCAGTTTTGTCGTCGTGAATGTCGTGATGTGCCACACCCTGAATTCCATTGTAACCTGTTTTCGCTGGAATGACAACAGCTGCCTATAATTGTCTGTTGCAATATAGTTGTCAAATATCAAACCTGTCAAGCTCGACGCACAGCATGTCCATTTTCGCGGACATAGCAAAGGCTGCACAAAGGTCACGCCGTAATCCTGAATTATCTGAACAAACACGGCCTGAAAGTGTGCTGTCCCTCACAGAATAAGGGAGTGAAAGGGGAAGTTGGCAACCACCCAAAAGTACCCCGAAGCTACGAAGTTCGCGTGACCTTTTGAAACGCGCGTTTTCAGAAATTGAGCGGTGGCGTGTATAACAGGCGTTAAATCTGTCGGTTATTAGCGTGCCGGTCTCGTTCAACAACAATTGCACCACGCCGTCCAGTATCCACCGTCTATGACACTATCATATGTTAACTGTGTTTACACGACAGCGCTTGATTGTCGTCATACTATTGATAATAATCACTGTTCCACAAACAGTTGAAAACTACATGAATCAGATCTCCCTATGCTTAATCGTGTCTCCATTAGCAGCAATTGTAAACGCACATGTTAGTAGCCCCGAAGCAATATTGAGAGTTAAGATCTAAAAAACCGTGTTACTCACACTATTAAGTCGACATATGATATACAGTAGGCCTCAAAAACTTACGGGACAAAGGATATGCGAAAAAAGATAATTCTAACGAAGCCTGGCCACATAACCTTGAACTCAATGCTTCCATCTGTAGTAGTTTTTGCGATCAACTCATTTAAGAGTTATCCGTTAAATTATTGACGTCATGCCTTAACAGAACTGAAATTCACATGTGCCTTGGAATTTGTGAGCGAGTGAAACAACTTTATTGAAACCAGCGGATTGAGGCCTGGGCCTAGGACGCGCCAGGAGCGGTAGAGAGACCCTGTCTCCCAGGCGCCTCTCGAGCTCGCTGCATGGCCCATAGTCGATATTGCACACCTGAGCTGATCAGCGCAGCTTCTCACCGCGCCCCAAGCTGTTCTGAGGAGACTGCATTTTGATCTTGTACATGCGCGCAATCCCATAGAATATGTTCTAGGGTGGCGTGCCCCGTAAACTTTCGTCGCCGTCTGCACTTCTGTATTAACATGACGCCGCAGCGGATAAGGCTAGAAAAAAATATTCCTGGCCTGGCGGCAGCTCGGCATTTCCAAGGTGACGCAGGGCCAATGCACAGGAATGGATATTTTTTTAAGGGTGTGCGTATATCCAAAAGTTTTGAATTACAAATCAAGTATTGCTCCTGATTAGTGGCATCGCAGGGGGAAAGGACGGAGCGAGACGACGAACACGGCGCTGAAATGGCAACTAGACGTTTATTTGAAAGAGCAAAATATATATACACATGTACACCGTGCGCATCACGTGATTTGCAACCAAGACGTCATCAGCAACAAGTGGCATAAAAGCATCCCCCTCGCCTAGTATATTTTATTGACTAGCGCAGTTATCTTATATTGCGTAGTGCATACTGGAGGAGGGGGATGCTTTTATGCCACTTCTTGCTGAACACGTTTTGGCTGCAAATCACGTGATGCGCAGGGTGTACCATGTGTTCATATATTTTTCCTCTTTCAAATGAACTTCCAGATGCCAGTTGAGCGCCGTGTTTGTCGTCTCGCTCCGTCTTTGTCCTTTGCGATGCCGCTAATCATGAACCTTAGCCAACTTGTCCAACTCGCCGCTCTTTCAAATATTGCTCTATTCGATTCAGGTCTTCGAATAGAGCTATTCGGTCTTCGAATCGAATATTCGGTATTCGTAAATACAAATATATTACGTATAGCTATCGAATAGTTCAAGTATGCGCAATAAAACATAAAATTGGAGCAAAAGTGGGATCATTTTCATCCCCGGCGGCCATAGACGTAAGACGCGAGAAGTTACGTAGTGAAGCACTCTACACGTCACTCAAGCAGCCAGATGTTTCCTTTTAATCCACGATCATTCGACACTCTACGAAGCATTTCGGATATGTGAACAAACTGCCTATTTGTTCCGAACGCTAGCTGCATTCAGGCCTTAAATAAACGACGCTTCATAAGGTGCAATGTTACGGCAGCAACTTTCCCGCATTGTGAATACTAGCATACGAACATCGCTTTTATAAAGATAAAAAAGACTTTTCTTTTTTGTTTTCTTTTAAAAACTTCTCGGAAAAGTAATGGATATTCTATTCGATTCGCTTCTGATAAAATTCGATTCGTATTCTACTTGGTCTCAACGTTTACTATTCGCACACCCTTAATATTTCTCTTGCGTCAGCATTCTGCAGGTCACTCGACAAATCCAAAATTCTAGGCGTCGGCGCGTTATGGTACGGGCCTATTTCCGAGACAGTGTGAAGGCGTAAGTGGGCTGGTCCTGATACCAGTGCGCGATTGTCTGCTTATCTAAGTAAACGGGGGCGTCAATGTTAACGCAACACACTCTCTCAAATGCAGCACAAGGAACTGTGACATTTTTTTCTTCCGCTTTTCAGCCAGGACGCACGGCTTGGCTGTTACTTCGAGCTTTATCGTCAATGAACAAGTTGGGGCTGCTTTAGGAGCAATTTCTTTTTAAAGGCACATGCCGTGTCAGAAATTAATTCTCTTCCCCACTGCAATACAAGCGTCTGCACAGGAAACGTGCAAGAAAACAGCAACACAACGCTAGCGTTGCTTTCGTAGCATTTTGTCTGCGGGGTTAATTGTTTCGGGCAGTGGTTGAGAATCAGTCACGACCGATCATCTTAGTACGCTTGCAGAAATCGCTAGGTGAACACTCCAGCTGTGTTCCATACATAAAGCCACCAGAATTGCAGAACCTTCATTCCCTTCCATAAGTTCTATGTCTCTTTCTTTCATTTATAACAGTCAACTATTATGACTTTCCTTTCAAGAAATGAAATGCAAGCAAAACAGATGACAATTGTTTGGGGACAAGGTTCCAAGTCCCCAAATTGTTGGGGACAAGCCTCAAAGGGTACAAAGCTTTTTTAAGAGTGTAGGTCCTTAGTAAATACTATAGTGAACGACACTTAAGGAATGTCTGCATGGTAACAGCCTAACTGCAGTAATTAAAAACTTTGCTACAATCGTTGGATTGTATTGGAAACACTTGGAAAAGCGTGTGTTCGTGCGTGGTGCGGAATGTCTGTATTCAATCTACCGCTGCAACGCGCAAGTGGTACGGGGAACGAACAAATACATAAACCGCGAGGCGCACTGCTTTCGGTGTAATTTCATTAGCGCTGGAGCGCCGCAACGTGTCCCGCATGCTGTTTGGACGCGGGAAACCGAAAATGCGCGCGCGCTCTTCCTCAGTAGAGAAACACAGAGAGAGCTATTACGGAAAGACGACGGGTTAACTGCAGCAAAAGAGGCGGTACGGGCTTGTGTTCGCAGGCACTTCGCAAAGGCTCGTTCACCACTCGACGGGTCGCACATATACAGAGTGTCCCAGGTAAATTGAACCAAGCTTTTAAAAATATGCAAATGCCACGTAGCTGGACAGAACCAGGGTAGTGTTGTTTGCCGTCGCTCGGAGATACTCAGAATACATCTTGCTACTTACATAATTTGTCTTAATTATTCAACTTCTCAAATATTATATGTACATGAATAGGATCAATGAGGAAACTTTAGAGCAACATAAAAAAGTCCCGATACAGCTTTCTGTTGCTCAATACATGCTACATAAAGGTGTTTTTCCGAGCGTGAAAGAAGCCCGCGAACGCACGCGAAGCGCGGGAATTTCGCGTTTTCGAGGGCGTCTTTCATGCTTGGAAAAAAAAAACCTTTTATGTAGCACGCATTGAGCAACACAAAGCTGTATCGGGAGTTTTTTAGCTCAAGTTACGTGGGAGACCTTATATATACGGACCAAGTAATGTTTGTTTAAATCGCTTCGAGGAATTTACCATCTCAAGTTAACGCAGGAGCTGTGAGAGACGATTTATTACGGTGTCTTGAATTCATCACAATATAGATATTCTGAAGGGACATAAAAAAATACTAAATCAACTTAGACTGGTGCTCTTTGAAAACTCCATCTTCGTTAATTTTGCGCCGGTATTGCATCGCCGGTACGTCATCGTGATGTACCCTCAATTTCAAAGTGCGTTTCAAACTTTCTTTTTTTCTTAATTGAAGACGTTGTGGCGCAGGTTTCCAAAAATTGCCGAGTTCAGTCTTTGACTCTTTGATAAGACAACGTAGTCCATCTTCAGCGATACGAAATTAACTAGACCCGAGCAGGTGTCATCGAAATCCATGACGCCACGGCAAGATAGTGCGGAAACGTCAAGGTGACGTCGCCACGCGTCTTTGGATTTAACGCGATAGCGTTAAGGGCCCCGTGTCGCAGAAAATCCGGCGTCGGTGTCGGCGTCGTCTGTAGCGGAAAAAATCATCTGCAACCACCGCATCCGCAAGGTGTTAGTGCAGGAGAATATCATACCGAACCACCCCGACCGTACAAGCCCTTTGTTGTGGTACAGACTTTTGGTGAACAAAAATTGAATTTCTCACAGTGAAATCTGTCAGAAAAATTGGAGGACGCTTAAGCTTCACCTCTAAAAGTAAAACGCGATAGCATTATCGGAACCCGTTCGCATCGCATCGTTCGCATACGGCAAGTAGGCTTCATTCACTGCAACACTGAACGTGGCACGTGGGACACTGAACTTACGGCCTGGACCTGTCCACGTAGACACGCTGCTTGCATAGTGGCACGCTGCTACAGGCTGGCATGCCGGATTTCAATAAAGGAACGCGGGAGAAACGCCAGAAAACAAAATATCACGTCGGGGCACGCGGCCGACTGCTACAGCCGACCAGAGGTCATCCCTCACAATAGACCCCAAAACCAGCGCCGCTAAACTACACCACAATGTTCTCTTTATTCAAGTCTTCTCGGGACCAAGCTGGTCTTCCATATCCGAGTAGCTACGCTAAGCAGGTTAGCGGGAAACCAAGACGAATTCAGGACGGAACAAAACACAAAACGAAGTGCGCGGTTCATTTCGTGTCTCGCTCCGTCTGCCATCTGTCTTGTTTCCTGGTAACCTGCTTAGCGAAACCTATTCTGATATCGTCCGCAACACCACTGAATGCGCAGTGAACGCTATTGTGTGTGAGCGCACATCACATCTTATCTTTTTCTGTTTCTTTCCCTTCTATCGGTGTAAGGTATAGCAGACCTGGTGCGAAGTGAAACCCGCCTTGGTTGCTTAGTGCTTATGGTGTTGGGCTGCTAAGCACGGAGTCGCGGGATCAAATCCTGGCCACGACGGCCGCATCTCGATGGGGGCGAAATGCAGAAAATACCCGCGTACTTAGATTCAGGTGCACGTTAAAGAACCCCAGGTGGTCCAAATTAATCCGGAGCCCCCCACTACGGCGTGCCTCATAATCAGATAGCGGTTTTGGCTCCTAAAACCCCATAATTAAATTAATTAAATTCTCGCTTTCTCACGCCCCCCTTCCCGTTGTACTCTTTCGCAGTGTGAGCCCTCCGCGGGG
The DNA here is from genome assembly GCF_013339745.2 of Dermacentor silvarum. Taxonomy (NCBI): domain Eukaryota; kingdom Metazoa; phylum Arthropoda; class Arachnida; order Ixodida; family Ixodidae; genus Dermacentor; species Dermacentor silvarum. Next base: position 161,838,021 of record NC_051159.1, on the reverse strand, counting down.
CTGGGCTTCCGGCGGGGCGGCTACCGGTGCCGCTGCCGCGAAGGTTTCTACGCACCCGCCTTGCCGGACGACGGCGGTGGCGGCGGCGGCATCAACGACGACACGGCGGCGGCGGGCAGCGGCGAGGCGCTCGAAGCTGCCGCGTCGGCCGAGTTCCGCTGCCTGCCGTGCCCGTCGCGGTGTGGCGGCGCCTGCCAGCGGGCCGACACGGCCGAGCAGCGGGAGGAGGCCTGCTTCGTGCAGTACAACATGGCCTGGCGCACTCTGGCCCTCGGCCTGCAGGGCTTCTGCACCAGCGTCACGGTCGTGCTCATGGCGGTCGTTTTCAGGCTCAGGAAGTCCAAGGTGCGTCTCTCCTAGGCTGACACACATTCGTCCGGTAGTTGAAGAAAACGTCATTTAGCAAACGCTGAATAACCAATTCCACTGCAGTAACGGGCCCACTCCGTCATCTTCCGGCACATCTTATGAATATGTCCGCCGAGCTGAAGGCGATTAGAGAAGAAAAAAATCTTCGTGGTTGTTAAGAACATTGAACTCTTCTCATTAAAAAGGACGTCACCGGATGCAGTGATGCAAGATAGGAACTTCTTAAGGGCAACTTGCGCACTCAATTATTTTCGCTTCAGACCAAATGCCGACGTCTTGAGTTACAACAGACGTTCGCGAAGACTTTTCTGGCTATATGGCTTGCAGAGCTCTGCGCCTCTAGCTCAAAGAAGGAAAATAAGGGAAGCGCATACCGAGACGTCGGTGTACTCAATGCCGTGGACGGCAGCACCGTGGCTTTCTCGCTCTGAGCACGCTGCCAATCCGGACACGACAAGCGTCCATTAATGTTCACGGAGGCGCGCGATCGATGGCGACGTCCGGAGGCCCTGTCACTGTTCGCCAGGCACGGACGCCTTGTCCTTCACTGCCAGAGACAGGCGCGTGTCGAGAGCGCTCCGCCATGGCGGTACATAGATACGCCAACGTCTAGAAAATCACGTCGTCGTACATCGCGTTGTACCGTGTCACACAATGAGTTTTGCCTCAGACCGTGTGAACGTAAGCGACAGAGAGAAAAAAAGAAAAGACAGAGGAAAAGCGTGGACGTTAACCAAGAGGAAGCATATACGGCTTGCTACCGAGCCTACCCTACAGCTACATACGAACAAGAAGTGAATTGAAGAGAATTTTAACCGCACTCACGCGATATCCGCCAGATCTGATCAGTTTTACATAGGTTTTGCTGTGGGTCTTAGATGAGCACAATGGAAGCAACACACCTCCGGCTATAGTATATTTCACCTCGCAGTGGCTCAGTGGCTCAGTGGTTGTGGCGGGAGCAGCACGCAGTTTGATTATTGTTTGCTCTGAGCACTACATTGTTTCTGGGATATATACACCTTTATTTACGATTATTTACGTTTAGACGCAGCACATAGAGCTGCGTCTAACGACAGACAAGACCCGCAAGTTAGACACAGCAAATACTTATAAGCAATATGGTGTTTTTAGATCACAGAGACTTCTTCAGCGAGTTTGCTTTTCCCAATTTAGCCTGCTTCAGGAAGTTGTCTGAATAAACTTGCTCACTGTTTCCTGTCTTGCACTGGCACAAAACGGTACCACAGGTACCATCACAATTTCTTTCTTGTATGGATTCTTTTTTCTTCTTCGATGTTTCTCACCCAATCCTTCAACACATCTAAAATATTTACGCGAACAGAATCTATTTTTCATAAACCTTGACGCAAAATTTGTAAAATCATATAACAAGTCCAAATTCGTAAACATTACGATAGACGTACTTCGGGACAGTTCGCATGTATACCTATGAGACAGTCGCGAGACGAGATAAAACTTGAGACTACAGTACAAATATATTCATAAAGCTACTGTTACGTCAGAAAACTTCCCCGTTGGCCGTCTTTAATGAACCAGCCGTGCATGATAGCAAATGACATGATATTCAGACAGTTGCCATGGCGCTCGCCAACTGCGAACGGCAGTCACGTACAATGATCTGTGCGAATACGGGCCCGAGGTTTTACATGGAGACCGATGTAACCATACCGGTCATCAGTGGTTAACCCGCTGCTCGAAAAAGTGTTCCGTCAACTACAGAACTCGTCGAGGGGAACAGCTCAGCACGCTCCAATGCCATTCATGTAACCTGAATGTGAGAAAGTGGCCTGCTTTACGTACGAAGTACCGTAAGATTACTTGCAAGTACGGCAGAATATAAAATGCAGCTCCCAAAGTAAACCTCCAAGTCCATCTGAGCATGTCAACATACAAAAGGAGCAGGAGCGGCGCTTGGTGGCCACGTCAAGTCGGCAAATAAAGGACAGCGATACAGAAGATCCAAAAACGGAAAGCTCGAAGAGATGAGTCGCTTCTTCACATATGTCTATGCTGACGTCAATCTGAAACAAGGAGGCACTGGAAGATAACATGAACGAGAAATAAGCGAACAGTACCAATTACATTTGAAATAAGGCTCTTTTTTATATGTACAATTATGAGAAATAAGCGCGTAAACGGCAGATAGTACATAAGAAACGTCTCAAGCCAATTTGTCATAATTTGTACGTATCCAGCAGCTGTAGAAAGGTCGTACTTTCTTACGGAGTTTATATCAAGGTGTGAAACCGACTCGTGGTATGAAGTTAATGTGAAAGTGCCTTTTTTTTACTAAATTAAACTTGCACTAGACTAAAATGTTGCAACAAACTTGTACAATGCCACAAACATTAAAAAAAAATTATGTGTCTGTGTGCGCGGATTTCTACAAAGTACTCGGAACGGGTAAATATTGCGTGTTTACGTATTGTAACACCAGTCTGTCATTTTGTCTGCTTTCAGATGTTTGCATCGGCCATGTGGATTCTTCTAGAGGTCATTTTGTTGGGAGCACTTATTATCTACCAAACAGTGAGTAGCAACCGTTAACCACGGACTCTTCTACGTGAATCCACAACGCATACTGCCTTTTGTTGAGAGAGCAATCATAAAACAAATTGCCAGCTCTAATTTTCCTAATAAGTTGCTTCCCCTTACCTTGCTTATCCCATCCATCAATGTTTTTCGAAGTAAGTACGTTTCGCTATATATTATCACAGACCAATTCGACAAGCTGCTGTAATCTGCAGTTGCTCTAATCTACATGAACTTGATGTGTCCCACATCATCTTAATTCTTCTTCCTCGAAAACAAGTTCAGTTTAGTTTAGGTGTGTAATACTGCATATCAACACGAAAGGTATACGCTGCACATTTTCCGGTATTTCTACTACCGAAAATTTTCTAAGGCTTGCCCTCAACCTCGACAGTGTTATTTTGGCATCCACTACTGTCAGACGCCGCATATAGGCAGTTAAAAGAAAAACATTCATCATTACATCTGCACAGCACACTTTGCTTATGGGAAACTAACCTCAAAAATATATGTGAAATGCAATCTTCTTGGCGGCGCAGAGCAAATGCGTTTCGGCAATTGCTTCGTTGGCATTTAGGGAAATGCTACATAGTTCGCAACCCGACAAGGTAACAAAGCGGCACCTGATGTCAACCATCTAAAGGCTGGCTTCATTTCGTCCCACAATTCTTTTTTACCAGGCTTTTATAAAAATGTATTGGCGATATCATGTTATAACAGACGTTCATGAAGCAAGTTGGAGACAGCTGCGTAAAACCGATGTGCGACACTTTTGACCCGTTAAACTTACTTATTAATTTTACATTATGTACTAGCGTACTAGGTCCTGAACACTCTGCAGTTGATACCTTTAAGCCCAACTTGATTAACTTGCCCTTCACCAAACTTCACCTAAAGTCACCGGACCGCAAATAAAGGCAGCTTGGTCGCGTAATAACCTCCTGTTTATGATAGCGTACAGAATACGAGAAACTTGAGAAGGACGGTGGCGTTGACATAACGCGGCGCGGGCTGAATTTCGGTTATGAGTCTTGCAACTTCTCGCATTTTATTTCTTTCTTTTTTCTATCTTTCTTACGGTTGGCTTCTGAGAGCCGCATACTCAGCCAAGTAGCGCAATAGTGGGAGAATTTTTTTTGTGTGTGTGGTTCAACAGTCGCCTTTGCGCCAGGAAGACGTGACCTAACTAACTAGATGCAAAAAGACAGCGCAATATAATGAGGCTCTTTTCTGTTGTCGTTATTTCGTAATTCAATCAAAAGGCAAGCAACGTTGCCTTTGTCGCACAGTAGCGTCAACACACCGTGAATTAATACTACCGCAAGTTCTTATCATACGCCCCTCGGATCGTTTCGTTTTTTTTTTTTTTTTTTCATAATAAGTACTCAAGGACGCGCGAGCATATTAACGCGAATGCAACATAGCATGGACATATGTCGAGACACCGAGTACGACTGGCAGAGCCACGAGTTATTTTCCACATGTATAGTCAACGCGGACTGAGTCTGTCTTCAAAAGGTGAGTCGATAGCTGTAGCTTGCAACGCGCCCTGCTCATTGCAAGAAAAGGGGAGGGGTTACGTAAACCCGCAGAGGCCACCAGCGACTTGTTCGTGCACTGGTAAGACCTCAACGGCAAGCATGCACGGAGACGAGATTAGGGCCGACACACAATATTATATGTCAAAGCCTCAATTAACGTCCATCGAGAAAGCGACCTATCTCTATCCTGTCGTGTCCGGTGGTCTTCCTTTTTATTTTTTATTTTTTATTTTTTCTGTCGTGGTCGTCAGAAGCGAGGCTGGCCGTAGCGAACTGGATCATTGCCCGGATTCGCTCGATACACGACACGTGCTACTGTGTGGCGCTGGCTTTATACAGATGATAAGCATCTGGAAAGACGGCTGTGCCATAGCCGACTTTTCGGCCAACGACAGACAAGCTCCTCGTTCCGCCGCCATAGAAATACGGCCGCTAGCGCAGAAGAGAACTTAACCTGCGACATTGAGGCCATCAGCACGTCGCAAAAGTTATATCCTTCAAAATGGCAGGCACGTGATAAATAATGGAAGCTCTCGCTGCTTGCGTGACATTTTCTATATCGGTTCGGGCATCCGATGCACACCTGAAATATTAGAGGTTTAGCTTGTCCGGTAATCGGGTAAACGCTGGCGGACCGGGCGTTGGGGCGGAGGCGTAAACGTGAGCGGCCTGTATGGTGCTGCCACCTGGAGGCGCAGAGATACACTTGGTTACTGCAATATTAGCTGTTTTTGTCTGTTTGATCTCTGCGCCACCAAATGGCAGCACCATACAGGCCACTCACGTTTACGCCTCCGCCCTAACGCCCCAAAGCCCGGTCCGCCTGCGCTTACCCGATTACCGGACAAGCTAAACCTCTCTATATGCTCATTATTCGTATGTTTGACACCTAATTGCAATCATCGTGCCATGTGTCCGTTTTCAAAAGACGAGGTCGATGACGTGGACAACGTTAGTTTTCAGCTGTGGAACATAAATCCGCCTCGTGAATAAGAGCCATTTTTGAGGAGGCGGCGGTGGCGACGACGACAACTATATGAATGAATGAATGAATGAATGAATGAATGAATGAATGAATGAATGAATGAATGAATGAATGAATGAATGAATGAATGAATGAATGAATGAACCTTTATTTGAAGCAGTGAGTTGGCAGTCGAGGTGGGAGGGTCCCTAATTCCAGGAACCCTCTGGCTCGGATCGCCCTCCGGGCCCGGGCGACGAGCTCGCGCTGGTCGACCAGGTCCGGCTTGGAGATTGCAGCCTCCCACGTCTCAGCGAGGAGGATTGGGCCTGCGTCTGCTGCTATTTGTTGCGTCGTTGTGATGCTTGCTCGGGTGTGCTAGCATTGCAGTAGGAGGTGCGCCAGGGTGTCTGGCACGTTGTAGTGTGGACAGGTGTAGCTGTATAGCGTCGGGTGGAAATGATGAGGTAAGCTTCCGTGGGTGAAGGTATTGCTCTGGAGTCGCCTGTAGTCGGTGCCTTCGTTTCTAGTTAGTTTTGGATGTGGTGGAGGGTATACCCTGCGTCCAAGCCGATAGTGCTGCAGTAGTGCTTGATAAGTTAGCGGTATTGTTTCCGTTTCCTCCGCTGATTTGGGTGGGTGAGACATGTCGATAATCTCGTGCGGGGAGGCCCGGTTGACGCTTGCGCGGGCCGCGGTGTGTGCCGCTTCATTCCCCTCGAGTGCCTCATGTTCCGGAACCCACATGATGCAGGTGTAGGGGGGAGGAGTGTCGCCACGTTTCAGTATGTTTATCGCTTTGACGGAGATTCTGACCTTCATGTAGTTGCGTGCCGCTGTTTGAGAGTCGGTGAAGACCACTATGGCATCCTCGCTTGTATGCGTGGTGAGTGCTATAGCGGCCTCCTCTGCTGTGTCCGCGTGTTTGGCGATAATTGTCGCCAATGCCAGTGTCGTTCCCCTGTAGTCTGTGACGCTGATGGCGAAGGCGTTTCGGCCCGGATACTTGGCTGCATCCACGTAGCGCGCCTGCGGGTCGTTACGGTGCTTGTGTCTGATAGCGTTTACCCTGGCGAGTCGTCTGCCTCGATGGTGTTCTGGATGCATGTTCCGAGGGATCTGATGAACTTGTAGACAATCTCGGAGCGTCGACATGATGTTTTCCTTACGTTCGCCATCAAGTTCTAGGCTGGTTGCGTATCCTGTGCGTCGGAGGACTGCTCGGCCTCTGGTTGTGAGCTTGAGTCTCTCGATCTGGTTGATGAGGTGCGCTTTCGCGAGTTCTTCCCAGGAGTTGTGAACTCCCATGCTAAGCAATCGGTCAGTGGAGGCGGTTGTTGGCAGTCATAGGGCGAGCTTCGTGGCCTTTCGTATTAGGAGGTTTAGTTTTTGTTTCTCGGCTGTCTTCAGGTTGAGGCAAGGAGTTCCGTATGTAATGCGGCTGTAAAGGAGGGCTTGTACCATTCGCAAGGTGTCGTGCTCTTTGAGGCCATTGCGGCGATTTGCCACCCGTCGTATCAGATGAGTCAGCTGTGCCACAGTGTTCTGTAGTCTAGGGGGTGTGGCGGAGCCGGACCCGTCCTTGTGTATATGGAGTCCAAGGATTCAAAGTGAGTCGACCTACGGTATCGGGACTCCCTGAAGAAGGACTTGTGGGTCCGGTGCGTCGTAGCTTGGGGGCCGGCCCCTGGTGCGTGCCGCGAGTACTAATAGCTCGGATTTATCCGGGGCACAGTGGAGGCCGCAGGTGTTCAGGTACCGTGCTATGATGTTGACCGCCTCCTGAAGACGGTCCTCCTGTTCGCCCGTGCTCGCGCCTCTCGTCCACAACAACTATCACTGTAAAGATATCCAGTGTCAGTGAACTTCTGTAGCTTTTCCTCTCACGACAATATTATGCGACTTGACGCTCCGTAATTGCAGTGAACACATTTTTCATATGGGAAACTCAATGTGCTTGTTTACACCAGTGGCGTTCCCGTCACAAAGAGGAAGCAGAAGTAATTCTACCAACCGGACCGTATCATCACCAACCGGCAACTCAATCAGCACGGGCGACGAGAATAAATTGGTTTCCCATCAACGCTGTGAAAATGGTTGGACAGCGAAGCTGTAAACGACAACAAGAACGATTACCCATTGCGACATAGCTTGAAATTATTCACATGGCGTCATTCACATGCACTTTACCTAATTATTAGCCTAAGACGTTTCAACGGCCTGCGACGTGGCTTGCGCCGCTACTTCGTGCACCTACAAAAAAATGGACCAGAGAGAAGAGAAATGCACCTAACCACACTTTTGCCGCGCCTCGTATGCATGCTGCTCCTCAGGAGTCCTCACTATACGTGGTCTTCCCATAGCACTGTCACAACACAGATCAGTTGCTAGGCGTGTTGCTCTTTAACATAGAAAGTGTAGTTACGTCACTCACGGCTTCGTATGCTACAGTTGCCTCTTCCCGGCAACTGCAGCTTATGCAACCGTAATATTTACCGGTAAACGCTTGCGGCGAACGCTATGCGCGAAGGCGAGCTTTCTAGTTCTTTTTTTTTTTCGCACGGCCGGCGAAGCCGCCGCCGCGGATGCGCGGAGGCGAGCGCCATCTGCTGGTGCTGCATGGAACCCAGCGGCGCAGGCGTCGCGCGCCTCCCGAGTGTTTGCCTACGGAGACGACAGAGCCATTGGGAGGTTGAGCTATACAGCTTCGCTGTAAAAATGCACCGTGAGGAGCAGGAATGCCGATCGAAACATTGGGCAGTATTGTCATCTAAGGAATGTGTAGAGAGAGGCCCAACATGTGCGTTCGAGTGCCAAGATTGCAGCAATCGAATGCCACGTCAAAAAGCTCCGCCGGATCGCCCGTAAACAGGGTGCAAAGGTTGGCTCCAGTAGCGGGGACTAGCAGGGACCACCAACGAACGCAGTGGGCAGAAGACAATTATTAGGGTTACAGTAAGTTATAAGACGCCCTTTTTGCAGACTTCGTATCCCTGCTCCACCCCTACTACATCTAAAGGTAGACTAGAGGTAGGTAAAGTAAAATTAGGGATCAGGGAGCCAGAGGTGGGAAACACTTGCTTCCTGCTATTCCATTTCGCTTCGAAGGGCACGAAAGTCCAAGCACAGAGGTCATTCATTTATACTTGCACTAAATAACAACGAGGTTAAGAAGAAAACGTCACAAAGCTAAAGCTTAGTTTAAAAAACGGACAACATGCGACTATTTGTGACTACGCTGGACTTGCTTCTTCCTTCTACCTTCAGCTATTTCTCATTTCTTTCTCCGCCTTCTTCGTTGCCCTTCACATTTCCTTGCCTATTGTCACGCTAGTTTACCTTACGCCACCGGAATTCGCTGCCTCCTGCGGATGAGACGTGACCATCTGGCGAGTTCGCTCAACCCGTCACTTCTATATTTGCATCAACGAAATCGGCCTCTGTCGGCGTGTTCAGTTCGTACCACGGATCCCCTGCGCACGCCACTCACCTGCTGCAACCGTTCCCTGGTGGCATTTTTTTCTGCGGACGCGGATCACGTGATCACACCAACTCGGGCACGCATGCCGTGCCACGCAGTGCGGTGCAGGCGGGGAGACCGACGGCTTCCGACACGCCTCTGTTCCTACTTTTCCTCCTCCTCGTCCTCGTTCTCCGTAGGGTTTCCTTCCCTCCCGTAATGCTGCCAGCGAGCAGTGCGGCGAAGCCCGACCGCACGGCCACGTTCCAGCGCGCCAGGCTTCCCGTCTAATTATAGGCCCCGGCCACAGCCGCCTGCCGCGCTTTGAATTCCGTCGGCAAGCCGGCAGCCACTTCCGGTACGCCGATTGCAATCCACAGCTTCATGACAAAGAAAGTGTCAGTGGCGAGCTCCTTCTTCCATATAATACAGATTTTTTTTCTTTTTTTTTCTTTTCTAACTGCAAGAAATCAAATATTTGCGTCTGTGGTTATGTTTAGAAGTTGGTTATAGTGTTGCTATTAGATTTTTGTTTCATCGATCCATTCATTTCTATTAGATTTCACGTCCGAAAGCAATGCCTGTATTTCAATGAACGCCTTAGCGTGGGGATCTGGAATGATCTTTGCCTGAAAACTCTTTTGAGCGCCGAAGTTGACCGAGTTCCCGGAAATTCAAATCTGCTGACTTTACATTCCAGTCCCGGTGAAATGTGGCCGCCTCAGGCCAGAACCATGCCCGGAATCTCATTTCTCAGATTCATCGTCATCAATTCAGCGCCGTCATCCCATGGTCGTCATGCCGTCGTAGTCGCATCATGGTGGTCATTCTGTCGTTGTCATGCCATTGTTGTCACTGCGTCATCATGCTGTCATTGTCATGCCGTTCCATCCTTGTCATTCCTTCGTTGTTATGCGTGGCATGTGCATGAACAAGTGTGTGTTGACAGGCGTGTACAGTGAAAATGCGTCCAATTGAGACGTGTAGTATCTGCTTGCAAATGGTCGCAAAAGCAGAAACAGCGTTCTTCACAAAACACCAGTGAAAACTTCGCTTAAACTGATTCCCACAGCGCATGGGATCCGCAGATTTTTTGTTGTTTTTTTTTTCGGCACTGGGCCTTTTTTCAACTAGCGGCGGAACTGGGCGCGTACTCACAAAAGCGTCTTACGCTAGAATTGTTTTCAAGAGAAAATGTCAGCCAATCATGATTTTTGACATATCATTAGCGAAGGACGACAAGAAATGTTAAAAGAAAAAAATTACGAACGAAAAGCTTTGTGAATTCGGCTTCTGGTGATTCTAGGAACGAACAAGAAGTTCCGATCCGACCATGCATGTTCGCACTGTTAGTTGTACACGGGGTCATTTATGGTAACGACTTGGCAAAATACAACAATCGCGCAGCCACCAAGTGATTTCAGAATCGACTATCCCTCGACATCTTCTTGCCAAACCACCCAGTGGCAAAGCTGGCTTTGTAATTAGGGTTAAATTAGAGGGTTGGAATACTTGCTTGTAGAATGGCAGTCTGCGAGGTAAATATGTTCTGCTGGTCGAAACGCGGATAAAAATACAAGAATAGTTCGTAGTCAGACGTCCGCGCACAAGAAACTACACCGAATAAGCCGAAGACGCTCACACAGACAAATCCGCCTCAGAAAACAATGCCGTGCCTATATGACGCCCCTTAGCGTACTCGATCAGTCGAACCCCAAAACGATTTTTTTCTTTTTTTTTTCAATTTTCCCGCTTTCAACCTGACGACGCTCCATAAGCTTGAGTGGTCCGTGCCACATGCCATTTACTTTCCATAATAAGGTTCCGCATGTGCGCAGAGACGCCTTTTGCCTGAGCTTTGTTTGATTTTCTCTTACGTCGCTAGCTCTCTTACGACAACCGTTCGATGCGCAAGAGGTTGTGTAAACAAGCGCGCGCATGAATTCAACTACACTGTGACCTCAACGAATCGCAAAAAAACACATAACACTCACGACGAGTGCCACTCATGCGTCTCATTTGGGACAAGGGCTGACAGCGTACACAGGCACTCCTTAACAGGATGGTGGAGAAATGCCGATGAAAACGATCGATAATCAGAAGGTACAACCGTTCGATCACCTTTCCCTGCACCCGGGATGTCTTCCGCTCTATCGTTATTTATTTTTTGTGTCTGACTGATAACGCTAGTACTGCGGTTCACGATCAGCATGCTACAGAGAAGTAACCCAGATTATTTAGCGCAAAGAAAAATGGATGTATGGTGTTCCGCTGGCATCGCCCGATATCACTGTTAAACGCTAATGGTATAGTCTAGGCATGATTTCTGGCCACATGCTGATTCTGTGTTTAGTTAAAGCACGCGAAATTTTCTCCCTCCAATTCGCGCCTTGTGCCGCCTTTCGGGCTAAGTGCGGTAGAAGCTATATATATATATATATATATATATATATATATATATATATATATATATATATAAATTCTTGACGCGGTCAACTTAGAAGTCGCGTCTCACTATTTTTGCATATGCATGATCGAAATAACCTTCAGAGCTGGCCCGAAAATTAAAGTTCATGATCATTTCGCCGCACCTTTTTAAAGTTTATCAGATAAAAACGCTTCCAAAAGTCCAGTTTTCCGCCTACACATTAAACCTTTTCTCGTGTACAAATGTATTTACAGTGATACCAAGAACACCAAGTAGCAAGTTGCTCGTGGAATCAAGAACGAAGACCATCTACGGCATAGCTTTAACATCATTGTTGAATATGTGCGTGCGTGTGTGCCCATGTAGTTAAGCGTATAAGCATTCCCCCGTAATCATCGAGATGATTCCTACATAATTCGGACAAACCCATCGTTAAATTTGGGCCTCTTGCATAGCCAGTCTGCGAGCGTGCGTGCGTGCGTGCGTGTCTGTGTCGAGGCGTCCTTCAAAGGCGCGAAGGACGCCTCGAGAAATGCGGGGTCTGCGTATGCACGCTTACGAGCACCCTCGGTACGAAGCTGAGACGCATGATGAAGAGAAGTTTTCGCGCAGAGAAATGTCTCTGCTCATAGCTCCATCAGAGGCTCAGCTGGCTGACGCAGCTTGTTAAACGAAGCGCGCCAGCGCGATCGCGAGCTCCAGGCGGCGTCAGCAAGGCCCTAGTTTTATTCTGCCCTACTCGACATCATTGGCGCAGTCGTGAACTGAGTGGCGGGAAAAGCATGGGGAAGGCTGCAAGCGTGAGAGGATCCTGGTAGGCTGTGCTTCGTCTTTATACACCGGTGCAATGCAGTGAAGGCGCCGTAGCTTTCGCCGTCGTGAGTATGGAAAGGGCCTGGGTGAGGACGTGGGGTGAGCGAGAGTTACGTAAGCTGCTTGGCGTTCACAAGCAGCAAGGCAGCCTGGAGATTCGCTGCTCGCGCAGGGAGTATGGAAATATGTAATGACGTCGTTGTCCCGCTTCCTCTGTTCTTCCAACATTTCGTATGGCTGCTGGGTGTGTTTGACTTCTATAAGACTCTCCGCAATGTCTCAGGAACGAATGCAGACACAGCGCGCCATTTCTCACCGTCACGCTAATATCTGCAATGTCGCACTTTCGCAAACCGTTCGGATATCAGTGTAGGATACTAATGTTTACACCTACGCAAGGGTGTCCGTTTATAATTATTAAATTAATTCTCGATATCTGCAGCGCATAGAAATTATATGCGATTCCCAGCATTTAACTACGCCCAGTCTTCTATTTCCCATATCTGATTACGCCGACTGCTCCTGGTTAAAATAACAAGCGTCACCATCAACGGATGCCGATTACTCCATATTTCTCAATTTTTTTGTTTTTCTGTTGTTTGAAATCTCAGTTTCTCCTTCCAACTGAACCATCTTTTAAAATAAATTTAGCTGGAATTCAGAGCATTTGCATGACTTGACATCTCTTTCGAATGTTAACCCTGACTTTTTCAATTTTGCTTCTCCTTTTATAATTTTAATTAGAGAAAAACACATGAAAAAATAATGTTACGGGAAGGAAGAAGCGTACTGGTATTTACAGATGGGTTTTAATGGCTGCGTAGAGACGTGAAACCCAGAATCATCTTTGTCGTCTCGCAGGGCACTAACCATGTCCTCTTCTTCCCACAGTACATACTGTGACATTACCCCCGTCGGAAGAAGCACCTTACTGGTGCGACTCTCTGGTTCCAGAAAGGAACGGTTTGAGGCGACTGACGTGGATGATGTCAGATAGAGGTGAAGGCACGGTAGCATCCAGTGGAGACACTTCATATGTGACAGGCGTCACCTGGCGGACAGGCGTCACCTGGCGGCTGGCCTACGCCAGCCGCGTCCTCTCCCCATCCGAGCGCAATTATTCGATTACTGAGCGGGAATGTCTCGCCCTCATTTGGGCTGTGGGCAAGTTCCGACCTTACATATATGGTCGACCATTTACGGTTACAACCGATCACCACGCCCTTTGTTGGCTTTCTTCCCTCAAGGATCCCACCGGACGCCTCGGTCGCTGGGCCCTACGCCTTCAGGAATACACATACACTGTGGTCTGCAAGTCGGGTCGTTTACATCAGGACGCCGACTGCCTGTCTCGTCACCCCGTCGATGCACCGAACGATTTAGTGGATGCCGCACCAATCTGCGTTCTCTCGCTTTCCGCCTTGAGAGACATTGGGGCTGAACAACGACGCGATGAATCGTTACGGCAGCTGATCGAACGCCTGCTCTCTGACCCGTCTGACCCATCCCCTCACATGTTCGTACTACAAAATGACACCCTGTATCGCCTCAACATGCACCCAGACGGGCCCGAGCTGCTAATCGTCATTCCGTCTCATCTTCAGCAGACTGTACTCCAGCAACTGCACGACGTTCCCACTGTTGGACACGTTGGCGTCTCCCGGACCTATGACCGAATTCGACGACGATATTTCTGGCCCCGTCTCAACCGCTCCGTCCGTCGCAATGTCGCCGCCTGTGAGTCGTACATCCAGCTGTACATCCTGCTGGTCTGCTGCAGCCTCTGGATATACCAACCATGTCCTCTTCTTCCCACAGTACATACTGTGACAATATGTTAAATGAAGGTTCATACCATCGAATGTATGCTATATCTCCATGTTTAAGTCCCACGACTCGATCTAAATAGTATCCAATTGCAGAGTCTTGATGCCGTCGCTTTATGTCAGATCGTTCCTGTCCGCGAGATTCAGTGCAGAACGTGTCTTTGTTAACTAACGACACTAATCGCTGCTACTACAAGCATCTACCACATTAGATGTTCAGTAATCTATGTGGAAACAAAAATGCGCGTTCCACATTCGCGCTTCAAAAACAAGTTCAATTTTGCCTTCATCTGCATATTTCAGATAAAAGAAGAAGTAAAACCCGAGCTTGCACTGACATGCTTATGTCAAACAAAGAGCTCAAGACGTCATGTAATTGTAGTTACCACGATCTTTGTTACGAAAGAACGAGTACAGAATTTGTTACCTTTGCTTGTGCAGGAGCGTGTTGTCTCACGCACAGACAAGGAAGCAAAAGGGAACAAAGAAAAAGGAACGAGCACACTTAAGTGCCGCCTCCACTAATACGGGGACAATTTCCTTTTACAGTAAATGTGGACTCGATCGATGCCCGTCCATTAGCTGATTTCGTGCGAATACACTGTCGCGTTCTTCCAGGACGCGGATTTAAGGAACGCGGACGGCTCTTACCGTGTTTCTCCTCTAAGTCGTGCTTTCAGACAAGAACGGACAAAAAAGAAATAGTCAGGACGCTGAACCTCCGAGGGAGAATCATGAACATATACAAGGAATACAAGAGATCGATGCCAAACGGAGAATAGATATCTATGTATATATATGTTTTACGCTTATCGCCGATACTTCGTTCAAAACTATCCATTTCTTTTTTTTAAGCATCCGCCGATATTTTTCGCCCGTTCTGTCTCCTCGCATCCTCACCGATATATAAAGCCGCTCGCTGTACACATATGCGGCGACTACAAACGTGTCCAGCACGCCGGAAAAAGCCGGCACGACAACGCCCCATCGTGCCTCGCGATAAGCTCTCAAACAAACAACTCAAGTAAGCGGGCGCTGCTGCGGAGCTCATGCAAGAGCGTCCGAGGCTTTAACGAAACAAAAACGCATAACCTAATGGAACTCAAGAAAAGCGCGCGCAGCACATCAGCCGTCTCATCTAAGCCCCGCTGGAGACGCTACACTGCGCGCAGCCACTTGCATGCACCGATGACAAAGCTGAACGCCGAGTTTGCTCGATAACGCACGCATAAGTCCCAGACATGGAGGCGAACGTGAAGGCGCTTGTGTGCTTTGGTATCGCTCCAACGCTGACTCACGTTTTCTTACGTGAATTTTTCAGGATGGTCCATCAAATCACAATGCCTGAGGAAACAACAATGATGTTTTAGTGGATACCACAGTGGTAAAGCTGGAACTGGGGCAGCTGATGCTCTGGCGGCTTCAACGCACAACCTTCACTTTACTGATATGACAGTTTATGCAAGTTACACGACGCCACACTGCTTATTCGCCACCACCGATAGCGCTAGCATCCAGATGAACGTGTAGCCGAGCGGGCGGGCATATAGTATCTCTTTCAGGAAACAATTGCTAGCCCGCTTCTCTTTCTCTCTTCATGTGGTTTATAGATGTTTACACAATTAATAATAATAATTTGGACACATACAGTACAAAATCAAAGGAGTATTACGCATATGCGTCCTTTCCATAATTTATATCGCCCAGTCAAATCACGTGCCCTTCGAATACTGTGCCAAACACGTGAAGATACATCGCTGCTCTCTTGGGGCCTCCCAGCGAGCTCTCATCAGAGCCTAGCGTTCGCGGCAGAGACGTCCCGCCACGATGTCTTGTAAGGGTGTACATCTTCTCTCCCGACAAGAACCAGACATAGAAGGCGTGCCAACGACGTTAAGAGAGAGGATACTGGACAGCGCAGTGATGTGAGTGCCGCGAGCGGTGCTCTGGTTCATGCGACGGCAGTGGGCCACAGATACCCTGCTCCCAGTGCACTGCATACAATTAAGGAAACGGGCGCCAGGAAGAAGTCGGGGATAAAGGGACACTGGAGGTTGCAAATCCGCGGCTGTTTATCAAAGAAGCTGCGTCCCCTGCTCCGGAATGCGTGCGCGGTCGCTCTGTGTATTGATTGGTTCGTGTGTTTAGGTGGAGCGTCGGGCCGCTGCGCGTCGCTGAAAATCCGGCGACGCGCTCAAGGCGAAGAAACAAAAATATGTGAAAGGAAAGCACGATGAAACACAAGAAAACGGATCACTGGAGAAAGAAAAGCCGCAGCGTTCCTTTGGGAAGGGAAAGTTGGAAACGAAGCAGGCCCGACACTTAATCCTCGCCTGCGAAACTAGCACGGGTGCAAGGGTATAGAATTCGCTGTTTCGAGTCCACGGCTGCCCGACGTGCGCTGCTTCAGACGTCAGAGCTGGTTTTGATTCAAAACTCGACGCGAAATGAAGAATGGTCTTTGCCGAAACCCACTCCGCTCCTTTGTTTATCTTTGCGCGGAGCGACGCGCGCGGCGTGGAAGGATTATATCGCCTTTCTCTGTAACGCATGGCGCAGGGCGCGGTGCTGTTGTGATCTGAGAACACAGGCAAACTAGGAGACCGTAGTGAGCGAAGGCAAAAGATGGACGAAATGACCTTTCACATGCCCGTCACGCACGCTGGGCTTGCGGCGCAGTAAAGACGCAAAACACGCTCAAGTTCACCACCCAGAAGCTTCGCCCTTGAAAAAAAAAAGTCTCCACTGTATGCACCCAGTGACACGATTTCGGTGTAGCGAAGCACGGTGGCTCTGATGTTAGAGGACTGCCGAGTCGACGACAGACCGACTACGTTATGCCATGGTCCGGTCGTATATGATCCCTCGAGTCGTGCGTTGGATTTCAAAACAAAGTGCACACCGGTTTTCTTCGGACCTCTACTTATGTCTTCGGTTGAGTGATGTGCGGGCGCGCACGCCCCATATCAACTTTTGTTTCACATATCTGAGTGAAATGAGAAACATTCATCAGACCTATGCGAACTGTTACATAGTATCAAGAACAGCGTTTATTCAGTGCGAACATCTGAACAACCCCAAGATTTTCAAAATACAATCTTCAGCTGAACCTGGACTGTTAGGTAGATCACTTCAGTTTCCAGAACGCCGTTAAAAATATTGAGAAGGCTCTCCACCGGATCGGCATGCTGTACCAAGGTTCATTGCATTTTACAGCAAAGCCTCTTGTTCGTCGCAATTTTCCGTGGCGTGCTCATCCAAAAAAAATTGGAGGACGCTAAATCTTCGCTTTTAAGAGTGAAACGCAATAGCATTCAAAGATCCCTGACTGCTTCTCACGCTTCCCGACAACTGCAGCTTAAGCAGCCTTAATGGTAACCGGGAAACACTGGCGGCGAATGCTATGCACGAAGGCGAGCTTTCTGGTAGAAACGCGGCCTCTTGCGTGGGGCGATCCCGGAGATATTTCACAGCCGCGCCAAAAAAATGCATAATTTTCATGTTTCCGTTTTTCTTTCGTACTTTTAATATTTCAGTCTGACAAGATTTAACATAAAAGGCATGCGCTGTGGGTGTTTTGTTTTACGACATTTGTTTGTGGATTGTCATTCTCAAAATTCCGAGGAATAGCTTTGCCAAGAATGCAAGACAAGGTATGAGCAACATTAATGCTGGAATGGTGTGGCAATATAACCCGTATATACCGCATGTCATATAAGAAGGCATGGCATATAGATGTACCTAAATATATTCGGAGGGCCTGCGTGGTTGGGGATGATTTTCTCCGCCACCCGCCCACATCGCACGCCGACGCCGGTTGCCGACGCCGGATTTTCTGCAGCACGGGGCCCTTAACGCAAAACGGCAGCTGGAAAAGAGGTTTGTGTTTCAGTTTCGGCGTAACAGAATTGTGTTTTCTCTTATAATCTAATTACAATGCGGTGCTATCATGTCTGCAGCTTTTGTGTAGGTCGTGCTTTATCAATTTTTTGAAGCATTTTACTTTGAGAAATTCAATTACTTCCATAACGCACTTGCGCTAGGCGGAGGGCCTACAAGATCGAGGATGAATGCTGTGCTAACGCGACCTCCACCTAGCGGTCGCAGTCGGTAGATGCCTTGACCGGCAGCTGGAAAAGACCTTCCTTTCAGTTTCCACGTAACTGATTTTTGTTTGCTATATAGTCGAATACAACGGCCTAGAAGAATGAGGATGTATGCTGCACTTCCGCAGTGGTGCTTGCGCGCGTGACGTTAAGTCGCTTGTGGTGGTGGTGGTGGTGCTTGTGTATGACGTCATCTAACGTCCGCACCAGCTTCGCTGTACATCCACTTTCACAGGGTAGAATGGAGGCGGATTTTTGTTTATTTATTTACGGCGCTCTGGAAATTTACCGCGCATTCTTTAGACTAACACTATAGTGTGCGCACGTGATCTATTATAGGTTGCTCCAACGTTTCACCTCCAACCTCCATGAGAGAGAGATGGAAGGAAGGAAGGAAGGAAGGTAGGGAGGAAGGTAGGAAGGAAGGAATGTTAACTAGACTGTCTAGTTTTGCTGTCCTACACGTTAGGAGAGGAATGTATATATACACACATCTGCTGAAGTACAACGCTTCTATACCGTCGGGCACTCAAGCCTGTTGCAACATGAAGAACCGCACGCGGGCTGATGAGCGGTGCTGATGAGCGAACTTATGAGCGGTGAGGGCAGGTTTCCAGCACCATAGCTCAGATCAAGGGCCGCAATTCTGATTTGCTCGTATGGAGAGTCCCGGTTATGTGCACTCCCTCCCCCCCTTGCCTCGCTCCGCCTTCGACGAAGAACCTGCATAAGTCTTCTCGTCTAGTTCTGGCTGTCGTTTGATGATCGCCCGCAGGCTCCTCCTACTGTCGTTTATTGAAGTTGGATAATGAATTAGCACACGTCTATGTTTACCGCACGCGTTTTAGGGCACAATCCAGTATATGCGCAAGTACCACTCGATTCCTGAAATGTTTCATCCCAATGCGCCTTGTCTGCCTCTGACGATTGTTGAAATCTGAATATCACCCCAGTTCAGACGACATGCCAGCGTAGTTTTCTACAAAAATTACTAGAGCAAACTCTCACGCTGCGATCGCTCAGCTTTCATGGGAAAGACGGGTAGCGGATGGTTTTATCTAATCTTCGTGCTTGTGAATTCCGGCGATCTTGTGGCGTTGTTCTTAACACCTTATCTTTCTAAATTTCAAATAAATCGCAGTTTTCTAAGCGTGGCAAGACAATAAATCTCCGCGCACACGCGTAATCATTGCGAAATATTGCATTTATAACGCCATATCTTATTTAGAAAATGACCACTTATTCGCAAAGTCGCAAAGCTGCTTGTAGCCCGAAGGACAAATGTTAGGTAAATCCATGAACTGCACATAAATCATTCCTACGCTCGGTGAACTGCCATGCTCGCAGCTACCGTACAACACCAGCGCCAGAATGCCATTTAGTAATATTTGTAGAGAAACCTATGAGCGCCAGCAGCGGTAATACGAACGCGGCAAACTGCGGATGAGCTCAAAACAACTGACGCCTCTCTCTCTCTCTCTCTCTCTCTCTCTCTCTCTTAGAAACACTCTGAGAAGCTCGCGAAGAGCTCGTTTGCTCCGCGAATGAAGAGAGGAGGCCTGCGTACTGGCGTACGCATGTTTGCACAACGCGTACGATACGCGCAGAAAGGAAGAAGAAGAAAAAAATCATAGAAAACCTGCTGCTTTCTCTGCTGCTGCGTCTCCTCTGCCTGCTCACTGCGGTGCAGGCTTGCCTGGAGGGCCTTCGTCCGAGTTTTGCCTTTCCTCCTTCGCTCGAAGCGTTCTGCATCGGCACGTCCCGGACTCGCCACGAGAACGCCGTCCTTGAGCAAACAACCGCTTGGACGCTCCGGCGCGTTGGACATAATCGCCTCTTCCCCCGCGTGCTGCCGTAAAAGAAAGACGACGGCGGAACGGCGCAGTGTGGCTTCCACGAGCGCTCTCTTGGCGCGTTTTGTTCTTCGCTGTCCCGGAAACGTGGACGGACGCGTGGTGCGCACGTATAGACGGCCTCTGGAACCGTGGGTGAGGGACAAAAATAAGCAATCCGGCGATCGCTTAAACGCGAGGAGGAAGAGGAGGGGAGATAAGCGTCCGTGGAAGCTGCACTGCCTCCTTCCCACCGTGAACCGTTGGTTCTTGGAAACTGCGCTGTTTCACGCTTCGGTGTCGTCGCGCCTGCGCCCGATGGATCGATGATGGTTCGCTCGAAGCCGCCAGCTTGCCGGGGCTGTTCCTTCTACTTCATTGTGCTCGCTCATCTTCGTGCTCTGCCTCGGATAAGACGAACTTCAGCTGAGCAAACAAACAACCTTCTTTGTCTCGTTTTCTTCGTCTCAACGATTTTTCGTTTGTTTTTCGTCGCTCTCTCTGTATCTCTCGCAACGAGAAGGCACTCAAAGCTGCGTTCAATATTGGTATTCTCGTTACAACAGCCGACAGCAATCTTCAGGGATATGTATTTAATGAGAAAAGAGGGTCGAGCGCCGTGCGCTTCTAGCATAGCGGTCGTTCCGTACTTTACGTCTCAGCTTGGCTTTATCAGCGTCGGTGCCTAAGTGGCTATGGTGTTATGTTGAAACACACAAGGTCGCGACTTACGGCCACGGCGGCCACTTTTCAATAAAGGGCTCACATTGCAAAAAGATATGCGTGCAAGAACACCAGTTGGTCATATATAACCCGGGGCCCGGCACTGTATAGTGCCTCTCACCACAACGGTATTATACGGCTGTGGTGGGGGGGGGGGGGGGGGGGGGGGGGGGGGGCTACGGGTTCACTTTGTCAACCAAGTGTTATTTAACGAGTACCTCAACGCAATTAAATTAGCCTTTTTCATAACACGCCAACGTCGAAATGGGGCCTCCGAGGTCGGGCACCGCACCCGCGACGTCGTGATCAGCAGAAAAACGTCATAGCCAGCCACTAAGGCTGTGTTCCAATACTCGCCTAAGACGGCAAAGTAGACGGCTAAGTGGACAGCGGCCATCTTAAGTCTCGGTCCAATTCTCACGAAGGCGTCAAAGTAGACAGGTTCGCGAAGACAACATCGAAGCCAGAAACGATGCAGGCTACTTTCCTGTCCAAACAAGATGGCTGTTGAGCAGGATGCTTAAAAAGCGGACAGGAAGGTCGTCTGCGCACCAAAAAACCTAGACGTGCTTTCCTACGCCCTTAATGTAAGTCACATCGTGTTTTTCATAGGTTCGCAGGCGCAAGGACTTAAAATACAGAAATAATGCGTGCTTTTCTGAACTTTTTTTCTGTCGCCGCAAGGTGACGTCGCGTCGCAGACGCGTCTTTCATACGTCATTCAGACGGTTCGAAACGCGTTCCATTACATGGCCTCGAAGCTGTCTTGGCTGCCTCCTTAGCTGTCTACGTAGACAGTCTCCGATGCTGGCCAGAATTGGAACACACTCTAAGTCACAGCAGAGTGTTAAGGCTCTCAGGTTCCAGCGTTTAGCATGTTGCCGTCCGCAGTCTTAACGGAAAGAATCAGTGCGATTAACTTTGCGCTCCTTGAATGTCTGTCGCGATATGAGGATTTGAGGCTTAAAAAAAACGCAGTGAGGTAAACATAGACGGGTTGCACCGGCGTCATCGTGCATGGCCACCATTTTGGGCTTAGCAGGTCGGGACGCTAAACAAGAAAAAGCGACTGCGCGAAACACGCGTCTTGCGCCGAGCGACAAATCGATAACAGCGATAATCCGGTAAAAAACTGTCACCGTCAACAATCAAAGCAATGTACAAGCGATTTGGTGCGCTGACGTTATCGTGGCCGCCATGTTTAGGTACTAACACGCTGAGGAGATGGCTCCGTGACATCACGTGGGTACTATCTGTCGAATGTACTGCGCACATTCTTCATGACAAAATCGCAACGATCATATGGGACACTCCCGTCTTAAGATCCGTGATGCCTGTGTTTCAGTTCGCGTTGCTTTACGCTAGACGACCGTGTAAATTGTAATAAACGCTCCGTGCTAGGTTTGGAAATACTAAGAACTTCACTTAAGACTCTTTACTGTTGTTTTTAGAGCGCAGCTCCTAGGCGCCCGTTACTGCGGCGAGCGTCGGCGGCGTAACCGAGTGAACGACCACAGCGATAGATGAAAGCGAACGCGTAGCGCAGCGGGGGATTAAAAACGCGAGGAGGAAAGCGGAGACGAGGGTGCAGCGGAACCATGAGGCGGAAAGCGGAGGAGCGTATGGCGAAAGCGTGAGAAGAGTAGTGCGGCGACGATAGCTACGAGATGGCGCCAGAGTAGCGCGCGTCGTCTGGTATGTCTGTTGGCGGCGGCTGCTGTGAATAGCGCCCACGCGCCACCCACGCGCTGGCTCTCGCGATCTCCAGATTAGCGAAGCAGTCGCGCCACACTTCGCTCGTTTGAAACGTGCCGCACGAGACAGATGGTCCGCGCCAGCCAATATATCGCGAGATAAAAACACATATACAGCTGCGCTCAAATTTCGCATTAGGTAGTCCCGTAATCGTCGGTGACTTTATTTTACAGCGAAAGCTGTATATGGCTAGGCGAAACGAAAAACCGTTCGTCCTATGTTTCGCTAAACGTCACCATTGGCTGTGCCGTCAGTTACGTCGTTCTCTACGTCGCACCCAAGCGCGCGCGCCATTGGCAGCGCCGTTAGTGACGTTATTAGCGAACGCGTTCCCTCCATTGCCACGTTCACGCTGCTCTGCCCGCAACGCCGCCTCCTCGACTCGCCGTTGTCGCATACGTTCGATATCTCGAGTTAGCTCGGCGTCGTAGTTAGCGGCATCCGCCCGCCATTGGCGCTTGCGTTCCACTAGAAACACAAACGTGTAACCAGTAATTGAGAAACGCTTCAATACAGCGTCGGGATTAACCTACTGCTAAACACCGGGGCCGCACGTTTCAGCTTCGCTGGTTAACCATCTGTACGGAGTACTTGGGCGGTGTTTTTTTAACGCAACAGTACAAAAAGTTTTTTTTTTCTTCCAAACAAAATGTACACTGCAGTGGCGGTCCGAAATTTGCAACTGCAAGAAATCTTAAGTTAACTAAATATTCACTAATAAAATTTTCAGTAAGTGAATTTGTCACGTTAAAGGACCACATGTTGTAAAACAAAAATTCCCGAGCCATCCATTAATGAAGTGTCCCTCACAGCCTAGGCGGCGCTTTGGTATTATATACAAAGCCGCGCAAAATAATCTTTCTCCATCCACGACGGGAATGGCGCCTACCTTCTCCACCCCCCCCCCCTCCCTCATTGTGTCACCATGCTGTCTTTCTTTTCTTTTTTTTTTTTTTCAACTTCGAACTCTCACATCGAAACCTCTTGCATTATTTTACTTTAATTCAGCGTGCTACTTATCGCCATGAATATGCGCTTTCTCTACCTTCGTATCGCTCACTCTTTCTTTTGGCGAATCATTACAGTGTGGACGTCACAGCCGATTTCTGTTTTTCTCGCAATTAATGTCATTTCAAAAAACGCATTATGCAACCCCGTTCGACATTCACTGCTACGCGCGCAAAGGTTTTTTTTTTTTTTTTTTTTTTTTTTGGGGGGGGGGGGGGGTGAGACATTTCTTCCGACAGTTTCGCTTGTATTAATTCCAGTCACTTCCTCCTTTCTATGTTGTTTTTTCTTTTGCTTTTTTTTCGCAAGTGGCGCTTACAACCTGAATAAGAACATCAGAAAAGATCAAAAGGGAAAAGAATACTAGACTGCAAAAGAACCGCTTTATACAAGCCTATTTTGTTCTATACGGTCGTCGTTCATTCGCTTTCGAGTGCTTTATTGGATTTTATGTTTTTTCGTCTATTCAGAGTAATTGGTATCGCGAAATGTGTCGGCGGCAGGGTCCCCTGTGCAACCGTGATTAATTATTCCCGCCCACTGGAATCTTGCGGTGAGCGAACAGGCGACGAGCGTGCCATGGCTGCATTTACGCGCGCCGGACTCGACAAGTCTGCGTGGGCGATAAGCGCTGTATTCTTTTAATTCCTCTTCAGCCCGGTCTCTCCTTCCCTCCACCCCCATGCGACCGCCTCCTTTAGAACAGTTATTCTCCTGCATTAAACGTTGGCAAGCTAAAGGTCGTCGGTATTTATTTTTGCAGCCTGTCGAACAGCGGTACAGTATGCAAAAGACGAACGAATGGGTATTTTATTATTATTATTATTATTATTATTATTATTATTATTATTATTATTATTATTATTATTATTATTATTATTATTATTATCATTATCATCATTATCATTATCATTATTATCATCATCATCATTATCATCATCATCATCAGTGGTGATGTGCCATGCACTGCGTCGATTAGTCGGAAATTATCGCCAAAAGCATTCGGCAGCGCAAGACCGTCGCTGTCATGTGACCCTGATGGCATTCCTATGGCTTTAACTAAATCATCCAGTTATGTGCTTAGTCCAATCGTAACTTGCACATACAACACCTGCCTCAAAACACGAACATTTCCTATACCATGAAACATCTCGTGTCATTCCCGTCCACAAATCTGGCTCGAAAACAGACGTACAAAACTACAGATCGATATCTTTCCTATGCTCTACCTCGAAAATATTTGAGTCTGCCCAACACACATTAATCGCATGCAGCGTACGGAACACCCTAATAACTCATCAGCATGGGTTTGCACAGGGCCGTTCAACAACAAACCTCGTCAGCTTTATGACCCACGCATCGGAAGCGCTCGAGAACAGCAGTCAACGTGACATTGCTTTCTGTGCTTTAGCTAAGCAAGGCGTTTAATGTCGTCAGTCATGCCCTGTTCCTTACAAAACTCTAGGGAACCACTGTTTCTGCCCTTTTAACGTGTTTGCTGCGGTACATGTCAAACCGACAATGTTATGTCACCACCAACGAACAGTCCTCAAGCATATAGATAGCTACCAGCGTTGTGTGCCACAGGGCTCTGTCCTTGGACCGCTTCTCTTCTGCCTCTTTGTAAATTATGTATCCAAACTCAAAGAACTTTTCTTTCATGCTTTATGCGGATGACATAAAGATAATCAAAGAAAATCGCAGCCTTCGTGACTGTACTCTACTTAAACTCACACTACTGTACTCACTTTGCCGATTGGTGCGTGCAAAACGAACTAGTGCCAGACGGCTGAAAGACGAAAGTAATGTCATGACAAATGACAGATGACTTGCGTTTCCTTACCATCTGTGCAAAGCCACACTCTCTCGGGAGTGCGAAGTTACTGACCTTGGAATTATCTTTGATTCTAAGATCACCTTCTCGCCTCACATTGAATGTATCACTAAGCGCGGCCTCCGCAGTCTGGTCACAAGCCAAATCTCGAGGGAGTTCAGAAATGTAGGTGCATTTCTTAAGCTGTACGCATCTCTCGGCCGACCTCTACTGGAATATGCCGTTGTCATTTGGAACAGTACTTGCCGGTCTAACAAAGATCGAGTGGACAGAGTTCTAGGGAAATTTGTCTCTATACATCGATATCGGTGTTTCATGCAGGTCAGCCGTGAACAACAGCCTCGCTCTCAGTCTTTGTTCGGTCTACAAGACCGGGACTGCAGACGCACAAAAGCTTACTCAACTTTCTTGTTCAAGCATATAAATGAGCATAATCACTGAGTCTGTACATTGATTTTACAGAAATACTGGATAATGCGAGTATAAGAATGCCGCGAAAACTAACTAGGGTGTCTACACTTTTTCATATATGTATTTCTGGTGCCAAAGACATTTATTTGGCACCAGAAGTAAAAAGGATTACACCAAAGAATTTCTTGTACAGGATTCTGCAGGCCTGCAATGAACACTCACACGAAATTGACATGTTCCACAGACGTTTATCCACTTTCCATGCAGCACTCGAATACATTTCATGACCTATTTTCAGAAATGATAACGTTATTTTTATATGTTATGTGGTGGACCATTGGTGTATGGCACGTGTTCTCTTCTTACGGCGAAGCTGTATATGGCTAGGTTCTGGCGGATCGCGTCCGCGGACAAAATGACGCATAAACAATTTTCGGCTACATGTGCGTGGTGGTTTGGCTCCATGTGCGTGGCGGTTTCCCACCAGTTGTGCCTTAGCACAGATGTCAAAACGGATGATGGAACCCGCCGTGGTTGCTCAGTGGCTATGTTGTTGGGCTGCTAAGCACGAGGTCACGCGATCGAATCCCGGCCACGGCGGCCGCATTTCGATGGGGGCGAAATGCGAAAACACCCGTGTACTTAGATTTAGGTGCACGTTAAAGAACCCCAGGTGTTCCAAATTTCCGGAGTCCCCCACTACGGTGTGCCTCATAATCAGATCGTGGTTTTGGCACGTAAAACCCCATAAATAAAACGGATGATGGATGGCCCATTATTAGACCCCTCGCCACCGCCGATGCCTCTTTCACAAGTGTCGCGATGCTCGGCGGCGGCACGTCCCACCAATCGTTGTGTCCCTTTGTCTCGTGACGTAGAGATCGCGCTAGCGCTGTTATCAGCAGTTTCACTTTGGAATCTCTATGGGACGGACGCTCGCCTAACCACATCTTCCAGGATCCTGACGTCAGGATCCTGACGATGCCGTGCAGAGTGCCGCGTCTATGAACGCTTTGGCTCATACGCTAGTCTATGACGATGGGTGGACTTGGCGCAGCATATACGCACTACTTGGCCATCGCGCCTGGCGAAAACAAGACGCCGGTGTCCTTACTCTTTGACGAACATGTCGAAGACGCTAAATATAGTCAATAAAGATAATATATAAATTCACTATAGCAATATTAACTATAGCAGACCCACCATATTCACAGCTTCGCTGACTTCCATCTTGACAGTAGTGGAAGGGCTGTGAATTTTCTTTTCTTTTTCCTTTTCTTTTTCCTTTTTTTGTATGTATGTGTCTGTCTTGTTCTATGTGAAGCGTACCGTTTGCTTGGTGTCCAGACTTCCAGAAATCTCAACCAATGTTCTTTCTTTGTTTCGTTATGTTATATGTCACCTTGTTATGTTATGCTATCTTACTTTATGTTGTGTTATGATATGTTGTGTTATATTATGTATGTTGTATATTGTAAACGGCAATTGTATAGAATGTGCAATTTTTATTCCTGTTTGTTGATGTTTATATATCTGTGTATGTATGTAATACCATTTCTCACGCGCGTGAGTCCTAAGGTTGTTCCTGGGCACGTTATTAAAACTGACTGATTGATTATCATCATCATCATTATCATTAATATTATTACTAAATGTACGTAAATAGATGCTAGCGCCCCTTAGAGGCGCTGGCTGTACCCCCCTCTGTCCCGACGAGTGGCAAAGATGAAAAAAAAAACAAGAAAGAAAAACAGTCGGTGAAGAATAAATCGAAATCGACATAGAACAAGCATACCATTAAGAGTTCACGCGAACAGTTCACATACTCTCACAATTTTGATGCAGCTGCCGCAGGTGGCGTGCGCGGTGTGTAAACATAAACTTTGATGAATATTACGCCTTGCGTACAGTATCGAAACAAAGACAATTGCACGCGTTACATTTAGTTTCACAGCTCTTAATTAACCTCTTAATGAAAGTCGCAAAAACGCCCGTGTGCTTGCGTTGTAGTGCGAGTTAAAGAACCCCAGGTGGTCAAAATTAATTCGGAGCCCTCCACTACGGCGTGCCTCATAATCAGAACTGGTTTTGGCGCGTAAAACCCCAGAAAGAAGAAGAAAGTCCCGATTCACTTAGATTCCTACATGTGCCATTGGGTATGCCTATTTTCTTTATTTATTCATCTATTATTTTACTTTTTATTTTTTGTTATTGTGCGCCGTTGCCACACGTAATAAAAAATTAAATATTAAGCTTCTGTCCCGGGAGCGCTGTTCGCGATTGACCATCGTGGTAGCGATCAGTTCTTTGTGACGCTGATCGGCTGTCTTCAGCGGCGGTCCGTCTGAACGCCGGCCAATGTGAAAACGCTCGTGCTATCGCTCTCAGTATGAGCTACAACGCGTGACCGCTTTTCCACGCGCTTTCGCATTCTAGCTCATGCTGAGCGCGATAGTACATAAGAGGAGTGTTGAGAATACAACCCCTTATGACTTCAAAGTAAGATAAGGACCACGCAACGAGCGATACAGCGGAAAGTGATATGCGGTACGCCGTAAGAGGTCACATTTTAGGGTTTAACGTCTAAAAGCAGCACAATGTGCTATGTGGGACGCCGTAGCGGAAGCTTCTGGATTAGTTTTGATTACTAGGAGTTCGTTAACGTGGCTCCCAGAGCACGACACACGAATGTTCGTTTGCATTCATTCCCCATGGGAACGCGGCCCCAGGAGCCGGGAATCGAGCCCGCAACCTCGAGCTCAGCAGCAGAACGCCATAAACCACTGAGCCACCGCGGCGGCTAACCGTAATGTAGTATACATTAAGGAGATTAGATCGAAGACCTTGCTAAGATAAAGACGACGATTCGGCGGTCCAAGCCACATTACTGATGCAAGCAAAGTGATATCGAAACTACCTCTTCGAAGACTTCGCCTGGACTAACAGAACCTGTTAGTCTTTCGTTTGGGGCCTCTACTCTGGTAATCAGCCACAGGGATGTTTCCACCGCCGTCCAGGAATTTCTCGTGGAGTCCAACTTGAATGTCCTGTTAAATTTGTATCTATTTTCATTTTCTTGGTGCGCGTACTCTTCGATTAGTGGCTATTGATTCTTCCTGTTATGAATGCTTTCATTTTAACGTGTTTCCCCTTTCAACAGCACTTGCTATATAGCAATCCTGAAAAGTGATTTCCGATTATAACTTGGAATAATCGACCCATTTCTTGATCAATTCCTTATAGTGGTTATATGCCACATGTTCCATGGTCAACACCACCTTACACCGCGTTGGCTCGGTGGCTGTGGCCCTCTGCTGCTGAGCAACGAAGTCAAGTGTTCGATTCCTGGCTGCAGCAGTCGCATTCCGACCGTGGCTGAATTAAAAAACAAATGCTCTCGGCAATGATTGGCGATACCAAGTTCACGTGTTTATGACGCACCTTGTCGCTGACGTCATCAATCGTCGCTTCAGGTACATGTTGACGGAAATGCGCTATCAAGGCGCGCATATTGAGCGCCTTCACGGAGCCTCAGTGTTTGCTACAGTGACGTATACTGACGCCATCTCGCATACAATGACGAATGCTGTTTCCGAGATCTCGACGCGAATTTTCGCGCCAAGCTTGCATTGGCTCACAAGTTTCGGTGGCGTGAAAGCCGCGCAAAAACTCGCGTGTGGCACATACCCGCATTGAAAAAGAAATATGAGGTTTTACGTGCCAAAACCACGATCTGATTATGAGGCACGCCGTAGTGGGGGACTCCGGAAATTTGGACCACCTGGGATTCTTTAACGTGCACCTGAATCTAAGTACACGAGTGTTTTCGCATTTCGCCCCATCGAAATGCGGCCGCCGTGGCCGGAATTCGATCCCGCGACCTCGTGCTCCGCAGCCCAACACCGTAGCCACTGAGCAACCACGGCGGGTCCCGCATGGCATATGCGCGTATGAGCCAGGGATATGCGGGTATGAGCCAAGGACAAGAAAGAAGGAAAGGAAGGAAGACAGAAAGAGCAGGTGCGGGGAAAGCTGCGCCGGCGCCGCATCACGTGACGCGCGCGAACAATCAGGGTCGTTTGGTGTGTGGCGGGAGGAAAATGGAAGGAAAAGGGGTTGACGCGCACTCCGCCGGGCTCCCTCGCCTCAGATCAGTTCCGGCGTCCGGATGGGAAGGCCCCGCATGGTCCGTTCCACCGAGGAGTAGGCTGCGTTTGAGCAACGGCGCCGCGAACACGCCCGGGAAAGGGCTCGTCGTCAACGTGCCGATTCTAGCGCGAGGGCTTCCGAACCCCAGGCGAAACGTCAGCGAAGAGCCGCGGACCCCGAGTTGCGAGAGCGCGATGTTGAGGCCAAACGTCAGCGTTGTCTTGCCTCCAGGAACCCGACAACTGTGGTGCACGCCTCGACAACACCAGCGCCAACTTCGCCGGTGCGACGGCGAGGTTTCAACGCGAGTTTCACAACCGGAACTTCGCTGCCATCTGCAGTGCGTGTGACTGGTTGTGGTTCGAGCACAACATGGTACTCGTCAGTGCAATTCGTTCCGAGGAACACCGAAGAAACGCACAAGTTTCGCTTACGCCTATTTTCTCGACAGGGGAGGGGCTACTCATTTTTTTCTCCTTTTTTTGTACACATATGACACACAAAAAGCTTCACGCACAAGAGGCTTCAAATAAGATTACATGAGTTCAAACGCTAAGTATGAGCTGCTATGACAAACAAACCTCTTGATAAGTCCAACATCTCGGAAGCACTTATGACAGACAAGAGTCTTCAAGGAAAAAGGTTCACGAACCAGTGCGAACAGCAAGTGCAATCCGCACGACTACTACGCTCGTGCACTAAGATTTCGGCGCACGTAAAGAACCCCCTCGGTACAGAACTTATTCCGGAGCCCTCGATTACAGTATCTCTCATAGTCCATGTGTTTTCGTTGGGACGTTAAGCTTCATCGATCTACCAGCCAATCAATTAATCAATCAATTCAATATAACGAAACGAGCACGTCGCATTCTACGCAGCAAGGCAACACTGCCTGGGCCGCGATTCGCGGTGGGTAACGGCAGAGCGTCAGGCAACGTGGAATCAGTATCGGGATAGGGCACCCGCTACATGTATATGTATAAGCCAAGCCAAGCTAAGAAGCACCGCCCTTTCGTACAAGAAACCGAAAGGCAGTAAAAGCAGAGACGGCCCCGATCGCGGCCCGTTCATGCGAAGATAGCTGCAGCTGAGCCCAACGACCCGGTCCTTCGTCTGGCCTGCCCCGCTCTCTTTTGTTTCTGTTCTCTTTCGCCCCGGGGAAATCAAACGCGACTCATTCGCATTCGCTCGATATCTGAGACACGTGTAATAGCCGGACTGTTTAATGCACGCTGCGCTTCGACGCGGATTTGCTGTACTTCGGTGCTTCTCCCTTTTCTGCCTCTTTGTCTTTCATACCACAATAACAGTCGCTCGTCGCAGTGTGGGGCGCGCCTAGCAAAGCCGTATACCCGAAACGGGAACCAACAGAGTTTCGTTTCAGTGGTGCCTCGTGTGTGCCCGAACAATGAAGTCCGCACGATGGCCTCGGGTTTCTCTTTGCCGTTGTCGTTTACCCGAGAAAGCTGTCAGCGGCAGACGATGTACGGTTATTGATTTCATTTGAAAATGAACCGGGCGAGAGCTGTTCGCGCTATTACTTACCAGTTGATAGCAAAGAGGGAACCAACAGAGAGCCGGTATGAAATTTTATATTTTTAATTATTATTTAACGTTCCCCGTGTACAAACGGAGGACTCTTATTGGTATGAACGCCACTTTTAATTTCATCATAGCTCTGTGCAGCGCAAATGGGGGGGGGCATTGATAATTGCAGACTTTAAAAGGCTGATCCTCGCATTTGGCGCCAAATTCGGGGTTTTGCGTCGTAATCATATAATAAAGCGGTGTTCACACGGCTCCTTGTGCCCGTGCGGCATTGTCCTGCGCGAAGCTAGGCAAAGAAGGACGCGAACACGAGTTCGGGGTGTCCCCCAAAAAAAAACGCCGCACTTTAAAAGCCTGTCACTACACAGTGAATTGCACGCAACACGTTTGCAGGCTCGCACACACGTGCAATGCGGAATATCCCAGCCCACACAACCGACAGTTGTGGAAATCAGCAATGGTTAACGTAGGGCATTGTATCTTGCTGCGACTTCCTCCCGCACTGAGGTTCTCTTGTTTGTTGTTTTTTGAATTAAGTTGACATTCTTTGTGCGCGCGTGCGTGCGTGCGTGCGTGACCACTTATTTACTATAATTAGCTTCATTTTATTTTTGACCAAAAATACTATCTGCATATTGTCTTTTCGTAACGGACGTAGCTTAACAACCTATCTTATTATATATGTTCGTACTTCACGACATTTGAACGTTAATACCCGCTGGCCTAATGACGTCTTCACGAATTAAAGAAATTAAAATGTGGAGTTTAACGCGCCGCAACTACAGAAAGGTTTACGAAGGGCGCTGTGGGTGAGGCCACCGGATCAAGTTAGCCGATTAGATAATTAAATAAAGTCTGGGGATTTACGTGCCAAAACCAGAATCTTATATTTGCGGCACGCAGCAGTGGAGACATCATAGTTAATTTTGACCACCTGGGAGCCCCAGGTGCACCCAATACGTTTTTGCATTACGCCCCCGGGAATGCCGCCGCCGCGGTCGAGACTCGAATTCCCGACTTCGTGATCATCAGCGCAACGGTACAGCCACTACGACACCGCAGCGAGCGTCTTCGCAATCCCGTGCGAGAGGTTCCGATTTCAAATTCTTCCCGCGATCGAATGGAGTCGCAGTAAAGAACAGTCGCAATAGTCTTGGTAGAAATAATCAAAGTAGATATGGTGAATCACCAATTACAGCCTGTTTTCACGAACGAGAAACTTCGTGAATTCCGCCCCAGAAGTTTGCCCGCTGCCCGGCGTATCACCGAATAGTCGTGGTAAGCTAGTGGGATGCTAGAGTTAAACTCCAGCAACCAGCAAAGGTACGTATATATATATATACCAGAGACACTTTTTTGTGCGTGTCCTTTTAACAGCGGAGCTGTTTAAGGCCGAGGTTGACCCGTGCCGAGCGTTGATCAGCGCCAGCCATAGGTGGTCGGAGAGTGGCGAGAGAGGAGCTGCAGAGAGAGGAAGAAAGAGAGACAGACGGAGAGCGAGAGAAATAAATAAATAAATAAATAAATAAATAAATAAATAAAACAAAATGAACTTTCTTGGCGAGGCGGCATTCGAACCCGGGTACCTACGGTCCGAAGGCGAGCGTCATAACCCACGCTTGCGGAACATGCATTTATGGGAACCATATGGTTGCATTGTACCGATGATTGTAACACAACTTGCTATGGGCGAGAGGAAGAGAAAATGAGAGCGAGAGAGCGAGACACAGAGAGAGGAAAAGAAAGATAGAGAGAGGAGAGAGAGAAAGAAAGGGAAAGAGAGAGAGAAATAAAGAGAAAGAAGGAGAGACAGAGAGAAAGAAAACAATATAAACTTTCATGGCGAGGCGCGATTTGAACACGGGTACTCACGGTCCGAGGCCGAGCATCATACCCACTACGCTATACACCCACGCTGGCAGAGCTCCGTTGTTTCATCAGACTTCACAAGCGTGGAACTGGCTTATTTTTTTTTTTCTAGCTCGAACCAATTTTTAGACATAGCATGGTGCATATAGCCATTTACCCTATTTCGAGCGGATTATCTTCAGATGTAGACACTACTTGTACGGCAAATCACAATCTCCAGGTAGCTAAAAAAATAAGCAACAAAACATTCACCAATTAACTATTTAATTATTCACTTTACGGTATGGTACAATTGCGACATTGTATACAAGCAAAGGTGAAGCTATGTTTCTTTAGCGCCACTCTCGAGACACCCCAAAATCTGCTAAAAAAAAAAAAGCACTGACGTTCAAGTTAAGCTCATTCCCAACTGCTAGAACTATAATTTTCGGAAACTGTTAACTGGAACACCCATGTGTTTGGTAGAACGTTTTACGGATAGATATCTCGAAATGGCGCTAGTCTTGCCCCGGTATTCTCAAACGATCCTGGGCTCGAACCTCCTTCTGCACTCCATTATGATGATGATGATGATGATTACTGGCATCCCTTTTGAAATGAGGCGGGAACAAATAGTCTCCTAGTCTGCTTCATTTATTCCGGTTTTACTATATCTATCGATATCTAGCCTTCTGTCTATCTGATCTCGGTTTCGCATCTAAAACCTCTTTAACTAGTATGTACCATTACCAACAAAATTGCAATGAATCCGGTTTTATCCAATCCCTTCCCTGCTTTTCTTCCAACAATACTCTAATCTTATCTTACTTATTTCGACTGCTGACCAGGTAATTCTCTCATTTTTTTAATCCCAACGCTTCTGGAAAGTGGATACTCCCTACGGTTGTCACTGGATCAATATCTTGGCATTCCATTACGATGTTCCGAGTCGTTTCCAGACATTTTTTTTTAAGCACACACATGCCTCACCTTGTGGCTGGCGCATATTTGCTCCGATATGCTATTGTCCATAGGCAGCCAGCTCGGGCCTCAAATAGCAAGACTCCCCTTTGCGTTATCATACCGATTTGTCCTCCCGATTTCCTTCTTGCCGTTTTCATGAATCTCCATTATTGTTTATTTTATCGTCCTTTTCATCTAATTTACCGTCTCTGTTTCTCTCACTTTCCTTTTGGTGACTCCTGGTTGCCTGTTAACACTTTCAATTACCCTGTACCTGGTTGCGAACTTCACCCCAACCGTGGTGATCACAGCGTGCCCCCCATCGAACGAAAAAGATGCCACGCTTCTCAAGAATTGCCGTGCAGCCTCAATAAAGAGCAATTCTTACTTCTGTCGAGGGGTGGCGCTACAATCAACTACCTCGGCTGATTACTTGTCAGCGGTCGAGATAAGTAATGTGCGATTGAGTATTAGCGGGAAAAAAAGCAGGGAAGAGATTGATAGAACCGGAGTCATTGCAAGCGTAGGTAATGGTCTAATATAGTGATAGAGTTTTTAAATACTAAAGTTAAGATCGAGATCAGGTAGCCAACCGGCTAGATAGCGATATAGGTAGTAAAACCTGATTAAGTTAAGCAGGCTAGGTGACTATCTTTCCCTGCCCCGTTTCAAAGGGGATTCCCATAAACATCGTCATCATCATCAAGTCACGGTGGAGGAATGATTGAAGGAGCGTTCTGGAATACGGGGGTTAGCATTTCTGCGAAGCATTTCTGCGAAGCTGACTTTACTCGGCTTCAGTTTCGCAATTGCAGCATGTGCCCTAAAGTGAGCAATTAAATAATTACGATTTTATTAATTACTTGGACTTTGCGATATGTCATGCACGTAACGTGCGCATCTCCAGGAATGCACCACCTGAAAACACGTAACAGCGCTATTATGTGCGCCGCAGGCCATACTTAAACAATCAGTCCGAGCTGGAAAAACTCGAGTGGTGTAGAGTAGTTTTGCCGTGTAGGTCTCTACAGAACCCACGACAACTGTAGTTTCGCGCGACGCCACTCGTCAGAAACCGATAAGTGTCACGAATAATGTTTGGTACAAATGAAAAGCTAAGTACAGGATTTGCCGTGTTGTATTCCATCCCTTGTTTCCGTTTTCCCGTTATTCCGGCTACTGCCACCTCGAGTAGTACGTCACTATCTTGTGATTACAGAGTATCTGTATTTAAAAAAAAGGCGAAAAGAGATAAAAGAAAGAAAAAGGTTTTGTAGCACACGACTGCCGACTGCGCAGAATTCACGATCATCTTTCGTAATGCCTTTATCGATTACTTCCGTAATGCTGACTTGTCTTTTCCTCAGGCACGGCTTCATATTTCTTTTTCGATTTTTCTCCTTACGCCGGCACCTCATGCGACATGGCGGCGAACGTCCTGAAATGAATTTCGTAACGAAGCACAATGTCTGCCTTAACGCCTGAAGTCTCACGCACTTTCTTTCTTCATTCTGCGATCCACTCTGGCCGTTCGCTTTCGGTTACTCTACTTATTCTTCACCATCTCTTTGCTCTCCTTTTTCTTTTCTCTCGCTCTCTATTCTCCGAGCACTGAGCAGTGGTAAAAGACGTCGGCGTGCCGTTTTAATCCAAAGATCTTAATAAGGTCTTTTGGCAACGTATTGCTGCTCATCCTCTCAGAGGAGGCCTTTCATGAATCTCCGCAACGCCTCGCCGCTTTTCGCTCGAAGTTTCCAAATCACATGGTATTATTGTGTTCTTACTTCTACGTCATGATGGGTATAATTACCAAGCGAGGATTAGTGTCTGTGTTATTTGTGAAACTGTGCATGCCGCAGTGCAGACTTGTGCTTCCAATCCAAGCAAAAAAGTTCGCTGAACATTTTACTTGAAGATAGTTATCAAAAGTATAATGCTATGGAATTGCCCGCCGCTGTGGCTGAGAGGCTAAGGTGTTGCGCTGCTAAACGCGAGGTCGCGGGATCAAATCCCGGTCGCGGCGGCCTTATTTCGATAAGGACGAAATGCAAAAACGCCCGTGTCCCGGGCGTTGGGGGCACATTAATGATCCTCTGGTAGTCAAAATTAATCCGACGTGCTTTAAAATTAGCTCGTGGTATGATTTTTTTTTTAATTCGGGGTAAAACACGTGATAGCAGGCAGGAGAAACTTAAGAACTGAATGACAAGAAGAGGGAACTAGCATTGAGGTTTAAATGTTGGGAATGAAGTGTAACACAAAAAAAAACTACGAATAATGTTTCTTGCAGCAAAAATTCAATTAGAGTTCACTAATTGTAGTATTCCTCGACCTACCTACATCACTGATCACTCTATCTTTCCTTTTTCTTCTTTCTCTATCTCTCTCTTCAGTGAAGGAGTAACATTCATCCTTTCAGAAACTCTACGACAGTGACTCATCGGCTAGTGTACAAGAAGTGCCATCTAGTGTGAAATCCGTTCACATTTTACTCGTGAGCACAAAGCAGAAAAAAGGCGAATGCGGCTGTAACATTCAAACATTAAGTACCTTAGCCACAGCCCATAATGCGTGAGTACGTGATGGTGATTGATGGGGTTTAACGTCCCAATGCAACACTCCATGGGACTTTGAGAGACGTCACATATACATAGTGGACGGCTCCAGATTAATTTGACAACCTGGGACACGGCTCACGAGCGTTTTTCAGTTCAACACCATCGAAATGTAGCAGTCGCGACAGGGAATGGAACCCGCGACATAGCGCTCAGCGGCAGAATGTCATAGCCACTGCGCACCGCGGCGGTAGTGTGCGCGCGCGCGCCATTTGCGCGTATGAACGTTTTCCAATAAGCATCACAAACGCGCGAAACCCATTTTTAAAACTATGACAAACTTCCAGCTACTATTTTAACGTTTTGTCCGCTGTTTATTCACCACTATGATACTTTCAGCACTGGCGCCATTTCTCTCCCGTTCGATTTTGCAACGGCGCTTACGATTTCCGGACGGCTGGTGCCCCAGCGCGTCTGCATCAAGCTGTCTGGCATCGCTTCTTCGGGCAGCTACGAGTTTCCTGTACGCCTATTTCAGAGCGTTTGTGCAACCTTTCTTTTTTTGTGTGTGTGCTTATCTTGCGACTCTACCCCAGCGTCATCGGCTATAAAACCCGACCGAATCCCCAAACGAAAGCTGCAACCGTGGTGCGAAAGCTGCCTCAATGCTTCATTGGCTTCCCTGCCTCTCCTCTCCTTCTTTCCCACGCGACTGGAAACTTTCTGCCATTTGGCCTCCCCTTCCTCCGGAACACAGTACCAACCTGCGCTCTGGTGAAACTGACATCACTGGCAAACGGTATTTGGTGCAGAAAAGTAAAAAGGGCAAGAAACATGAACAATCGATGAAGCAAGGGAGCTGGCTGGAAGCAGGCCACATACAGTGCTCCGATTCCCTTTCTCCTACCGCCGCACCCCCCCCCCTACCCTTTCCCCATCGCCGACCCCGCACCGGACATGTTCGGCTCTAATTGAATGGTTCCGGCAGAGCCGTGTTCCCCGCAGCATCGTAAACGGGAAGGCGCGGTGTCCCGTCCCATCCTGCCCCACTCATCCCTCTTCCCAGCGGTCCACACGCACGCACCGACACATGCTCAAAAGCCCAAGCATACCAAGGAGATGGTCGTTTCGGGCAGAGACAACATACAACCTCATACACACTCACATGCGCACAGAGCCATACAACAGACGTTATCCTGTACGCCTGGCGGACAGATTAAACCGACCTCCTGTGCGCAATCCGGAGAGTAGGAACGGCATAAAGGACATGCAAACGCGAACGCGTAAGTTTGCAAGCCCTACCTTCATTGCAATACCAGAGGCTGGGAAATAGGGGGGGGGGGGGGCTCACGGAAAGAAATAAAAGAAATGAAGGGAGAAAGACGACAGCCAAGCCAAAGGCATTAATACGGAGAGTAAACTTCGGCCCGGAGAGCAGCACGCGAGCCTCTGACGCATGGCGGCTTCCCTTGCCAGGCTATTTCCATGAGACCGACAGTTAGTACGGCGTAAAACGTGTGTATCGGGACGGGCGCTAAACACCAAGCTACAATGAACGGGATCGAGATAAGCGTCGAGATAAAAGGGCTTGCCCGAACGAGGGCGCACCGATCCCGCCATTATTCCGGCAGTTGCACCTGGAACTGTATTCCGCTGCGCAGGGATATTGCCCGTGTATGCCTCGTACCTACGGCAGTGTTGCAAACGACTTTTGAGATGGAGTATAAATGACTGTACGACTTGCCGGTCGTGCTGACGCTGACTAAACCGATAGTGACTCATCAGCTTCACGCTACGGTTCTGAGGTGCTCCACTTGTTCCCAGTGAACTATCAGAGCCCTTCTGCGCCGACGGAACCACCGTGGAAACTCCCTTGCTGGTCCATCGTTACGTCAGTGCCTGGACTTAAGTGCAAAATAAATACTGCGCAGGCGTATTTACTATTCAGCATATTCATAACTGCTACAGTACTACCTCTCACATATACGTATACTGATGGTTCTGCCACACCTGCATCATCTGCCATTGTTGCGTGGATCCCGCGACAGTTTGTTACCGTCGCTGCCACACTTAGCCACCGGATTTCAGCAACAGCCACTGAAGTAGGTGCCACTGAAAAGAGCGGGCAGCCTTTGTTTATATTCAAGACCAAAGACCAGTCACGAGTCATCTTCATCGACTCATCAGCGACCCTGCAATAGCTCGAATTGCAACGCACACGAGATCAGCTCGTCAGCGACATCAGACGCCAGAGTATTAAGGCCTTTGAACTGCATCACAGCATTGAATTGTAGTGTCTGCACACGGCAATTCAACGGACTTCAATTGCAATACCATTTTTGAGGAAAGACGCTGCGACTCTGTAGTGTTTACTGTTGCGTGGCGTTCCCCGCGTTCTGTGTGGTGCGATGCGGAAACTGGCCCATCTAGCGAGGTCAACAAGAAACGATGCCTTAGTAGACAAGACCAAGCTTGCCTTCACCGCACCAAGTTCAACGTAGCATGCACCAAGCACTTTAGACGCAAACTTCGGTTATTGTACTCGCCCACGTGTTTAGTGTCAATTGTTCCAGATGACTTGCAACATGCTTTATGTGATTGTAGTCAATTTTAATCAGACAGACAATCTTTGAGGTTGCATTTGTAGCACGACTCAAGCCTAAAACTGCGAGACATTCTCGCCCCGTGGCGAACTTGCGCACTGCGTGCAACGAAAGCGCTCATGACATTTCTGGGAACAACGGGCCTTAATAAGAATTTATGATCAGTTATAGTGTGTGCGTGTGTATAGATGTACGTGCCGTTTGTGTGTTTGTCGGATCACTGTGCGCATCATTCATATCCATTTTTCATTATTGGGATAGCGCTCGCCCACACAATAAACTTTGTGCACTTCAAGGCTGACATCGTATCGCATGGACACGCACAGAACCTGACCCGACTTGCGTACTCCCCCCTTTATTTTTACAGCGGAGCTATTAAAGGCTCACTAGGTTGGTCTCGTTGTTTTTCTTGGCGAGGCGGGATTCGAGGCCGGGTACCACCCACGGT
This sequence comes from Dermacentor silvarum, assembly GCF_013339745.2. NCBI lineage: Eukaryota > Metazoa > Arthropoda > Arachnida > Ixodida > Ixodidae > Dermacentor > Dermacentor silvarum. The sequence continues at coordinate 161,798,281 of NC_051159.1, read as the reverse complement.
CCGAAGGCGAGCGTCATAACCACTGCGCTATACACCCACGCTTGCATAACATGCATTTATGGGAACCATATGGTTGGATTGTACCGACAATTGTAACACAGCTTGCTATGGGCGAGAGAAAGAGAAAATGAGAGAGAGAGAGAGAGAAAGACACAGAGATAGAGAGAAAGAGAGGGAGACAGAGAGAACGAGAAAGAGAAAAAAATCTGGGCTGAGAGAAAAGTCAAGTTAAAGCTAAGGTAAAAGCCAAGATAAAAGCTAAGTAATGCCAAGATAGAGCTAACAGAAAGCCAAGTCAAGCCTCCACAGCTCCGCTGGTCATTGTTGTGTGCGATAGCAAAGCCAGCACTTTTTTTTTTTTTTACTGAGACAGTTAAAATTCTTGACAAATATCATTTCAAAAGACAGCTAAGCGGGCGCATTCTTTATGCATGCAATTAAGCATCAAAACACCCCCAGTGTTTAGTTCACATTTTGGAATGTCATGAAAGCCGTGACCGCCCAGACCGGTCACGGCTGATAGGAACCAGAATGCTGGAAAAAGTGAGAGTGCGGTTGATGCAGCTTGGCCTAGGTTGCCAAGACCACAGCCACCCGCAAAGCCACAGCGCGCATCGGCAACCACGAATGCTGAACCTCCCGCCGACAAACTGCCTGAAGAGGACAAACAAGGGATCGCGATGCTTCGATCAATGATGAACGCCATTCGCGTGCTCCTAGGCAAGCTAAAAACGCCGTCAGCTCAAAGTGCACTACAGGTACTGGATGCTCTAAATCCAGTACTTGCAAGCCTTGAGTAGACACCATGGCTCGTCCAATACTGTCATTTCGCACTGAGGTCAGACAAGCTTCGATATTACAGTGGAACGCCAGAGGCTTGAGGTCCCGCATCTCATCCTTCCGTCAATATGTTTTCACAAATCGGATTCCCATAATCGTTATTTGTGAACCCAACGTACTTACTCCCATCAAACTGTCAGGGTACGAACCATTTTTGTCGTCGACGTGCGAGGAGCGCAGCAAAATTGTCGTTTACATCCGCACGGATTTTACGTATGCCCACCATGCAGTACAACCACATGATGACAATCAGTATGTCTGCCTACGTGTAAAAAAGAAACACGTGTCATTCACACTAATTGGTGTCTACTTATCGCCGTCAGGACGATTTGAATGCGATAGACTGCGAGACATATTGTTACATACCAGTGGTCCTTGGATTATAACGGGCGATTTCAACGCACATCACTTACTCTGGGGTAGCTCGGCAATCAATTCCAGAGGCAGGAATCTGGTAACATTCGCCAATGATCACGACCTTTGTGTGATGAATGACGGCAGTCCTACATACCTGCGAGGCCTCAAGTACAGCAGTTGCCTGGATTTGACTTTGGTATCACGATGCTTCAGCTCGCAAGTACAGTGGTTTTCAGACATAGAAACGCATGGAAGTGACCATATTCCCACTTACTTGAAGATCAGGGGGCTAAACAATTCCTCCTCGTCGAATGCAGTACAACGTATCGATTGGACTAAATTCAAGCTACATATGGAAAATGCATGCAGAGAAGACTTGGGCCATAGCCTAGAGGAAACCATCTCAGAGGCAATGAGAGAAGCTTCATGCCTCCTAACATTGAAAGCGAACCGTTCCCAATTTGACGTAGAACTGGAGAGGCTAACGGCACTTCGACGACGAGCTGAAAGGAGGTACAGGCGCACGAAGGCAGTTTGTGACCTGAGAATGGCACGAAGAACACAGAAGAAAATTCAGCGCCGTTTGGACAAATTGCAGGAACAACGTTGGAAGTCCTTTTGTGAATCCCTGGACCCTCGTAAACCACTTTCATACATCTGGAGGACAGTTCGTGGCCTCCGCTCGTCTCCACAACAGCGACATCCCTTCATGGCCTTAGCCCTACATCAGTGCCAGACGCAACTTGAGGTGGCAAATAATTTTTGTGCGCGGATCGCCGGCGTGTGTGTCACCCCCCACGCCGAAGGTGTTAGTGTCGTCCCTGTGTCTCGCGTACCAGAAATGGAACTTCCATTTACTATGGAAGAACTTGACGCATCTTTGGCTGCTTCTCGACGTTCATCTTCACCAGGGCCTGACGGCATCACCTAAGCAGCTCTTGTCCATCTTGGACGGGAGGCCAGGCAAGAGCTGTTGAATTACTACAACCGCTCATGGCGTGACGGAATTGTTCCTCTGCAATGGAAAATAAGTCGGCTTGTACCGCTACTAAAAACAGGGAAGTCGCCATTAGACCTGACATCATATCGCCCTATTGCCCTGGCAAGTTGCGTAGGTAAAGTAATGGAAAAAATGATCCTTACACGCTTAGAATGGTACCTTGAACGCCACAGTATATACCCTGACTCAATGACAGGCTTTCGGCGAGGCAGGTCTTCAATAGACAATGTTATCGACCTGACAACGTACATACAGCAACAAAAATGTCTCAAGCGCATATCAGTGGCGCTCTTTCTTGATGTGAAAGGGGCGTACGATAATGTCACACATGAAGCAATCCTTGAATCACTGGAGGCTGTCGGAATCGGTGGCCGTATGTTTCAATGGATCAGAGACTATTTGACCAGAAGGTCCTTCTATGTGCAGACCGAAAATGGCCCCTCTGCCAACTATTATACCTACTGCGGCGTCCCACAGGGCGGGGTATTGAGCCCTATTCTGTTTAACCTAGCTATGATTGGCCTTGCTGAACAGGGAACCCAATACAATACACCTGTCGATCTACGCCGACGATATTTGTCTTTGGTCTTCTGCGGTGACTCGTCTTCAAGTGTGCGCAAGAATTCAGCGGGCAGCCACCCTAACTTGTTCCTATCTCCGAAAACAAGGCCTTACTATGTCCACCGAAAAATGTGCGCTCATTGCCTTTACGCGCAAACCCATGTCACCGTACCCTGTTTCTCTCAATGGCCAGGATATTACATACCAGAAGTCTCACCGCTTCTTAGGTGTGATTATTGACAGGAACCTTTCATGGAGCCCCCACTGCATCTACCTGAAGCGGAGACTAATTTCAATTATACATATAATGAAGTTCCGGTGTGGAAAAACTTGGGGAACGTCGGTACGGTCCATGCTGCAGCTGTACAGAACACTGTTTCTGGGCTTTTTACGATACAGCTTGCCGGTTTTGGCGAACACATGCAAAACAAATATTCGTACCCTCCAAAGTTTGCAAGGCCAGGCTCTGCGGACATGTCTTGGACTTCCACGATGCGCCTCGACTCATGCAACAATCGTGATTGCTAGAGACTACTTGATTCCAACATACATCACGGTTGACAACCTCAGAGCACACATTCGACACCTGTGTCGCGTACCCAGTCATCACATTGCTGTTTTGCCGGCACAAAGACCTCAGGCCACGTTTTCGAAACTTGTTGCGACACATCAAGGCTGCCTTCCATCGGGATTTACACCAGCAGCAAGACCACTGTCACCCCCGTGGTGTCTACGGCAGCCACAAGTACACCTCACGATTCCGGGAATTACGAACAAGCTCAGTCATTCCACGGTAGCTCTACGACAGTTGACATTGTCATTGCTGAATGATGCATATGAGTTAAGAACGCAGGTTTACACCGATGGATCTGTCTCAGCCACCAGCTCCACAGGCGCTTTTATCATCCCGACCTTACAAGTCACAAGGAAGTTCAAAGTGTCCCACATAACGACTTCTACGGCTACAGAACTTGCCGCTCTACGTGCTGCAGTTAATTACATCGTAGAAACACCACCTCGAAAGTGGGTCATTTATTGTGACTCCAAGGCAGCCCTTCAGAGTCTGCAGTCAGCATTACGACGCAAGACACATGAACAACTGGTGTTTGAGACCAGAGAGGTTCTCCATCAAGCCCTCATAAACGGACATGACATCATCTTTCAATGGCTGCCGGGGCACTGTGGCATCGTCGGTAATGACCTTGCCGATGATGCCGCCCGGTCAGCCCATAAGGAAACCCTGACTGTTCCTATACCCTTATCGAGGACAGACGCTGCGAGGGGTCTTCGTTTGCTCGCTCAAACCGAAAGAGAAACGTCATGGAGCAGCCCGATTTTTACGAACTGTCATCTCCAACGGCTGGATCCTACAATGAGGCTACAAATTCCATCGAACTTCCCCCGCCGTGATGCAACTTTACTTTGCCGCCTCTGGTTAGGAGTGGCTTTTACGAAAGCATACTCATTCCTTCTGGGCATGTCCGACACACCAATCTGTGACTCGTGCAACTGTGAGGAGACGGTGGAACACGTGTTGTGTTTTTGTCATCTTTATGAGACCGAACGTGACCTTCTCCGGAGTGTGTTAGACCGATTAGACAGCAGACCTTTTTCAGAGACAAAGATTCTTGGACCGTGGCCCCACGCGTCGCAGGCTTACAAAGCGACGCGGGCATTGTTACAGTTCATGAAGTCGACTGGCCTCAGTGACCGATTGTGAAGTGTTGGACAACCGCATGTGTTTATACTGCGAGTGCTTTCTTCCCTCTCTCCTTTCTTTTCATCCCTTTAAACCCCTTCCCCCGTGTAGGGTAGCAAACCGGACGTGCTTCTGGTTAACCTCCCTGCCTTTCCTTCTTTTTCCTCCTCCTCCTCCTCCTCCTTGGAATGTCATTGTTTTCGACTTCGTCGAAAGCTGAACGTCGAACTCATCATTATCGCATCGCTGTGCTCAAGCGCTTGTTTCTCTTTTCTTCTGTCTGTTGCAGATCATAATACGTTACTTCGAACCGACTACGACGACCTGTCTAATAGAACCTTGGTTCCGCGAAATAGGATTCATCGTCCTCTACGGCGCGCTTTTATTGAAGATTTACAGGTAAGTGCAACTGCATGGCGGAGCCGCTACGCATTCTTACGAAGAGTTCACGTTACCGCGTTTCTGCCAGCTGTATCGTGTTTCCGTAGCCTCCTAAAAATCCACCAAACCATCTTTTATAGGTAGAAACTCAAAGGGCGAAAGTATTGTTGAGACCTTTTATGTTATTTTAGGTTTTTCCTTTAATTTCAGAGCAACAACACTCACCAGAAGAGTGCTTATGTCGTGGCTTACTCGTATAAGAAACACTATTTTGGTCGAAGTGTGCATTTCTGTATAGATATGGGGTCATGGTGATAATAAAAATTCGTTTGTCAAGAGTTGGAGCAACGAAAACGATGCACAGAACAGATTATTTTCCTATCCAAGAAATGGAGGGTCCTGTCTCCGGACGTTAGATGCCAATGGCGAATGTAAAAAACCAGCGTCTCCTGTTGGCGGTGCAAGCAACTCGGCTACTTTCAGCTTGAAGTACACTTAACTTTCTCTGTGCAGACCTTTCCTGCAAGATAGAGTATAGCACAGGTGCTGGTGCTTACCCTAACGTGTTCGTTGCAGGATCCTTGCGGAGTTCCGGACGCGCAAGGCACACCGCGTGTGCGTCCGGGACAAGGACCTGCTCAAGTACCTGCTGGGGCTGGTGCTGGTCGTGGCCGGCTACATGTCGGCCTGGACGGCCGTGGTCATGGACAACTGGGAGAAGGGCCACAGCATCCTGCAGGTGGCCCGCGCCGCCGGGCACCGCTCCGCGCTACGCTTCCTCGTCTGCCGCGCGCTCTGGTGGGACTACGTCACCGAGTTTGGTACGCGCTTCAAGCCGCTGCAGTGCTCCCTCCAAAGTTTCGGCTTGCCTCGAATGCAGTGCATGCGGGCCTGCTGAAATTCGAAGCTCTTCCATATTTTCGAACCACAATGTCACGAGTCTTTCCTTCATCGTTTGTCCTGGAACTCAAGGCACTTGAACATGCCTTGTCTTGAATGCTCAAACGTATTTAAAACAAAAAGATATTTTACAAACAGTGTCTGTCCAAAGTTCCGAAGCCACTGCTTGTGTAACCTAGATGAGACATAAGACCACGTACTGGAGCCCCTGTAGAAATTTATTTGATCCGACTACCAGCGACTGAAGGTAACAGTTCTCCTCACTGTCCCGAGCTTTGTATCGGCAGCTGCGTGACAGGAGTCATATATGACACGACTCGGCGACAAGCCTTATCGCTGCTGGATTGGCCTCGAAACTTATACTAAGGACTGCACGTCGCTGGCACCCTAAAGTCAGCGAAAGACGCCGTACTGACAGACACGGCGACCCATGTGACAGAGCAACGAACGGTAGGCACGACGAAACCTCGCTTCGCAAAAAACCACAAGTGGCGTGCAAAACCTTTTGGTCGGCGGCGTCCGTCCCTATGTGGGTTCCGTTTTTGTCGTCGCTTCGTATACAATGGTAGGGGTCTTGAAAGTTCCCCATCCGTCGTTGGCACTGCACCTCGAAGAGAAGGTGTTTCCTCTTGCACAAGGGCAACGCACGTAATGATCTCATCAAAGCATGGATATAAATAAACTAAAGCTGCTGTTGTAGCTCGGTTGCAGGGCAAAGCAGTGCGCGTCGCATGCAAGTGCCTTGCTTTCGATTTCAGTGTTGAGGCGTGCCCTCAATTTCGCATCCACCCTTGATTAATACCACCACCTAAACTTCAGTGTATTGCTTCACTTCACGCGAGCAAACATCGTCATCGTGGCTACTGTTGGCTGTGATTACACTTGGCCAATACCACTGGCGTCTCGACGCTGTTTCTTCGGCGGCTTTCTTTGGCAAGCCGCTCCTTGCTCCCTAGCATCCTTCCTATACAGTCTGGTAGGGAAAACCGAAGCGGAAAGAAAGGAAAGCAATTTGTCTGTCTGTTGATCCTCCTGATCGACTTTCCAAGCAGGGCAGACGGACAGTAGCGCTCTATCGCGTGCCGTATGCAAATTTGACGACGAATGAGTTGCTCCTCCAACTCAATCAACGGTAAGGGCAAACTGAGGCCGCGGTTGTTCTCCCGAGAGAGAGACGGCACTCCGCGCGTCTCTCACAAGATGAAGCACGGCGCTTCGGACATAATTTAATTACGCGTCCCACAATATTGTGATTGGCGGCGGCGGCCCAGAGCTTTGCTGCAGGCGGCTTTCAGCTAAGAGTGTTTTCTCTTCTCTGCATGACTGGGCGCCGCGGCGCGCGAACGTCTTGAGTGCGCCTCCGTTGTCATGTCTGCGTCCGTTTACAATTCCCGCGTTCTTTTCGGACGAAAAAGAATGCTTCGTAACAATTCTTTTTTTCTTTCTCCCTCATGTGGCCTGCTTGATTCTTTATTAGTCGCGCATTCGTCCCGCAGCACGAAATTGTTTGCACGCCGTACCAATTGTCGATCTGGAAGGCGGATCAAGTGCGCGGGAAAAAAAAATTCCGTGCAGTCCCTATGTAAAAAAAACGTTGCGGTTTAGCCCAAAAATTATGGGGTTTTACGTGCCAGAACCACGATCTGATTATGAGACGCCGAAGTGGAAGACTCCGGAAATTTCGACCACCTGGGGTTCTTTAACGTGCACCTAAATCTAAGTACACGGGTGTTTTCGCATTTCGCCCCCATCGAAATGCGGCCGCCATGGCCGGATTCGATCCCGGGACCTCGTGCTCAGCAGCCCAACACCATAGCCACTGAGCAACCACGGCGGGTGTTGCGGTTTAGCCCAAAGTACAAAAAACTGCCAGTGGTGGCCATTGCTTTAGGACTCAACAGTTTAGCGTAGAATCGGATAATAAAGATAACATTCGCCGCGGCGCGTGAGCAATCTTGTTTGCTAGCTCGCTCCTCAAATAATTTCGCTTACCTACTGCGGGGGATTGACTAAGCCGGCGGTAAGAAAGGCTAGAGACATGAATTTAAATTGTAGGGTTTAACGTCCCGAAACTGCACAGTGAAGTTATGAGAGACGCCGTAGTGGAGGGATCGGGATTAATTTTCACCACCTGGGGTTCTTTAACGTGCACTCAATGCACCAGTACACGAGCGTTCTTGCATTCCGCCCCTATCGGAATGCGGCCGCTGATACGATCTCGATCGGGTGAGGTGGGTCGTCACTGCAAGAATCAGGAGACGGCGACGAAGGCGGGCATCGTGATGACTAAAAATAGAACAGACTGTACGTATTCAATTTATTGGTACATGGTTCTGACTACTATCCGAGTCTCGAGCGGTTCTCTGCCTAACACGGGGGCCAGGACGGCCTCAAATAACCCCTAGCGGTCTTGTGGTTGCCCATGTCTCCCTGGGGAACTTGTGGAAGTGTCAGTGCCTGTGTCAGGTTGTGAAGTCGACGACCTCTTCACCTTCGTGCCTTCTCATTTGGGTGCTCGCCTTTGCGTCTGCTCAGAGCGTGGAGGGGTGACGCTTTCTCGGGGATGAAGGCGATTACCTCGTCACTGGAAAGCGCGCGGGCATGTTTCACATAGTTGAGCGGTCGAATTCTAAGCCGACCATAACACCGCCGTGGCCGAGAATCGAAACCGCTACCTCATCATGCTCAGCAGTGCAATGTCATAGCTATGTCTGAGTCACAGCGACCTGTCGGTTTGAGAGTATAGAAGCATAAAAAAGAAATACGAGGGAAAAGTGTAAATAGCACAAATATAATTAAAACATATCTATCATAGAAAGGCTGACAATAATGAAGAAAGCGTGTAGCTCACGCACGAGCAGCAAATGCTCAGTTTTAAAGTAATTTCGAAAATAATTATAAATTTTGAGAAAACGTTCAACCATGTTGTGCATAAGGAGCCCTACAGTAAAATTAGCTAATGTGCCGATTGCAACCATGCTGCATGCGACACTGCTGCATGCGACACTGCTGAATGGCGTATTCAGAAATGCACTTTTTCTCTCCCTCTCTTTTCTCTTCTTTTCTCTATCTCCAGGGGAAGCTCTGTTCATGCTTTTGGGCATCTACTTAGCCTATTGTATACGTAATGCCAAAGTTGAGTACTACACAGAAAAATGGACTCTCTGCTGCTCTGTTTACATCGAAACCTTGTTCTCCCTTAGTATGTACATAATTCGGTGAGTACTGTTACGCTCTACGTTTTCGCATGATTGTGGACTACGGCGTAGCCGTGACGCGTGTACTAGTATTTAGGGCACCCAAAGCCGTTGATGAACCATCATAGTTACTAAAATGATGTTCCGGGAGTGCCGTCACATGAATGCTGGGTGTTCGAAATCATTTGGCGAGTTTGAGCCGACGCATGAAAAAGGCGAACTTATGGAGCTTCAGCGCGCCTATAGCGATTTTTTTTTTCGCTGGCCTCGTGCAACTTCTTCTCGTTTGCGTTTATTAGCTAACCCGTCGGTAAATCGAGGTTCTCGCTAAGCTTCCTGTGAATAACGGTAGCCCTGCTGCAGTAAAAAAAAAAATTACTAGAAGGATGTCAAACCGTCCTTAGACACAACTTTTTTTTTTCTACTGATAAGGACCCATCGTCTACGGCTTTCAACTACAGCGGATCTTACACCGCTTCTATATCGTAGGCACTCCTATATATTACACGTGCGCTGTTGATTAGCGTACACGCCGAGCGTTTGTTCGGCGCAGCGACACGAGAAAATGCGCGCCACTCATGTATGGTGGCATATAAAAGCAAATTGCGCTGCTCCGAAGAGATCCGGAACAAATCACTCTCTCTCCCTCTCAATCCATTAACGAATCAGGAGGAGGAGGAGGGGGCGGGAAGGGAAACGCGACGCGTTCGCGAAAGCTATCGTCGATGGGCTCTTATGGCGCTCGCCTGTGCATGGCTGCGCTAGCTGCGCGTTGAACGTCTCTCTCTCAGGCTATTCTCGCTTAGCGAAAGCATACAAAGGGAATCAAAAGTGTGGAACGCATTTCAAGCATCTAAGTACGCTGGCGCAGGACATTGCGTAATTCAAGAAGCGTGAAGCGTTCGCGCCTGATCGTGTTTACCGTTGCAACGGCAGTAACCAGTTCTCCGTCTGAACACGCGATCATATGTCATGCCTCTCCTAATGCCTGCCGCATGGCGCACAAACGAACTGATGCGATACCCACCCATTTTTCTGTTAGTATGCATTGCTTAAGAAGAAACGCCGTAGTCTGAGCGTTCGATCTTCTGTGCCTGACTACGTGCTTCGGGAGACGCTAAAAGAAAAACAGTTTGGTCCACTGGCGCTAACTCCTGTGCACCCTAAGATGTCCATTAGTGAAAAGCTTGCTGGTACTCCGAAGCAGTGCGCGAAATGTACCGAAAGCCGCGCTCTCGCATTATCGCGTTTCGTACGTTGAGCGCTGCACACTGAACGAACCCACGGAAGGAAAAGAAACAGACCGAAGCAGGCGCGCGCCAAAGTGTGTTTGTGTCCAGAGCATAACGGCGCGGCTTTTGGAAGCGCACAGTGTACTTCGCAGTTCCGATCGATGGCAGACGCTGCACTGCGAAAAAGTTACGCGCGAAAGATTATTTGATGCGCTTACTTCACGGCCGACGGGCGTGCACACCAGCACCCGCGTTACGAAATGACACGCGACGAGTCCATACGAGCGGAATGCGGACGGTATTTGTGCAGGCGATGGCCAGTATAACGCTAGAACGTCCTCTGTCAAAACAACGTCTCTTTGACGCATAGCTCCGCTAAGCATTGTTATGCAAAACAGGCTCGGGAGAAAAGAGGGAGTAACTACCCCGGAATACATGAATGACAATGCACAAAGCCTGTAGTTTCGACGAGTCACGGGCTCAGGAACAATGACTTAGTCAGTAACGCTTCACTTGCGACCTGTTTGTATTTTATTTCAACCGTATCTACGTAAACGACCTTCTCGCCCACATATTCGTTATACATTGAGAGTGTAGCCTTTTTCGCTGTATTCTGTAGTAATGCTGCCGTTAGCGACCTTCTCTCGACAAAGACAATTCTTCTCTCGTTACGTTAATCGCGACAGTTAAACTGTGTACCGAACGCTTGCATGCTTGCTTGCGTTGTGTTTCGTTAGCGTGCTATGTGTGCGGGGGAAAGAGGGAGGGGGTGCTTATTGCTGTTCCGTTTAATGTTGGTGCTCTCGCGTTCTCGCACTCTGAAACTGATCAGGGTGCCTTTTTCACATCTCTACAGGCACGCATTGGCGGCTGTTCTCGAGCCTGACCATGTGTTTCTGCTATACTTCATTCGCTGTCATTGTACTGTCACCGTCATCCTGTTCCTCGTATTCGCCCCCAAGGTGAGTATTTGAAAGAAACCGGCTACGTACGATAGTGTTCGCCCTTAATTAATGCTTCATGCCTAAGGGCTCCCAGCTATGCGTTACAGAAAGACGGCAGGCCTGCAGTACTGCATTACGTGATCATTTTTAATGATCGCGCTATTTGCAACAATCTATGCAGAACTTCATCTTGACTCAAAAGAACACTAAAAAAGAATAAGAAAAAGAAAAACTCGACCAGGAGTTGACGCTAAAGAAAAGGTCGACGTACATGGTGGTTCAAGTGATTCGATAATCAATTATTGAATTTGACTAGGTCTCTCTATTCCGTATCTTCTTTATGTTCATTATTCTCTCATTTCGTATCGTGTATTATTTCACGCACACTTGCGTCGACACTTGGTCGACCAGTTCGGTATTTTTTTAATTATTAATCTGTGGTGCAATTGTGATAATATTCGACTATATATATTGGCGCTGATTACGTCCGTACCGTTCATATCACCCACCTTGCGACTAATTCTCGCATGTTATGCGCTTTCCAGACACCACTAATTGCCTCGTGCGAGCACTGATCAGTCCCAAGCAAACTCGCTCCTTTCCCCAAGTTTCCCGCATGGCGGCTTTGCCTCAACATGCATATCTATGCGGCGGTGCACCCTTTACAGGAGTACAATGCAACATGGTATTTTACTATATGGGTGTTAATTGCGCCCGCAACCGTTTCTACCTACTACGCAACTGACTCCCTCTTCTTGTCTCGTTCATAGCTCTATTTTGATGCCACCTCTTGGCATTCCCTCGATCTTCCTTTGGAGGCGCGGAAAGACCGACTTTTTTTTTTTAACACGAAAGTGTTTCGTGCCGGATTTCACGACTGATTTCCGGCAACGGATATAACGGATGTGAATGTGATGTCGGCTCCAGCGCCGCCATCTAGGAGCGGTAAGGCGAAGTACTGCATCGTGACACTAAGGAGCGCCGACAGGGAGCGTATCGGTAGTCACAGCGTAGCGGAGGCTCCAACGCGGTGCGGCCACAGAATAAACAACCAAGTGTAAACGGCTTCGTGACTTTGTAAACTCGTCATTTTCAATGAAGTACTGTGTAATAAATAAGAAAGTAAACATTATTAATGGTGTCCGACGGCAGGATTTGAACCCAAGACCTCTAGTACAGAGGCCAAATATTAAAACCATTACGCCACGGACGCATGGACCAACACGCGGCTTAGAACGCCCTTATTAATTTTTCGCGGGCAAGTCAGCGCGTTGAGACGCCTGGCACGTTTCAACTCTGTTCGCCAAATGAACGTCGCGCGTGAAGCAAACATGCAACACGGTCGCCGTCCCGCAAATCGTGTGCCGTTCGCTGCAGCGGACCGTGAGTTCATGAAGCGAACATGCGACAGCTTCTGTGAAGAGACGTTTCACTTTCGTGTTCTACCAATTGCAAACAGCGATCAACCATAATTTTTTTTATTAATTTGTAAGTGCTTACAAGATACCCAGATATTCGAAAACCGTGTGAAGTCAGCTAAGATCATATCCTCAAAAATCATTGAATTTGTATCAGCAACTTATCCTTTTAGAAAGCAAAAACAAAAAAAAATACTCTTACCGTGCGAAGAGACTTGATATGGCAGAGAAGAAGCAAAAACTAAAAGCATGTGGCGCCGCGGCCTTGAAGTTCCCGCACCAGGTCGCCGTGTCATCAAGGATTTTATTGGCATCTGCTCGCGCCTAATTCACTTTTTATCGGTAAATATGGCCCGCATTGTGTACTAAAAGCGGCATCGAACTGACCTTAGCAAGTTCAAGAAACTGATCTTGCGTTTCTCTTTCGTATTCAAGCTACGCTGTAACATCTTACGCGTGTATTTTGTTATATCATCTCTCGGCAAGCTTCTCACGATAGTGCACACACTTCCCTGGAGCAATGCCTACGTGTACAGGAAGAACATCACTAGAAAGTTTAGGAATCTTTGGTAGTTCCAAGCAGCACATTTTCCAATATTCTTGTGGCGCTCACGCACTCCTGAGGGTACAGTCGGCTCTGCGAATCTCACCAGGCCTCAATGCGGGACAAAGATTTGCCTCAACAGAGTCGACAAAACGTTTCCTGAGCAGGTCGACGAGGATACCGCCGCGAACCTGCCAGCTTCTTACCGTTATAATTTGCAAAAAAAAATTGTGGTTGAACGCGGTTAAACCAAGTTTGACGAGCGACAGTACGGTTTTTCTTGCTTTGGGAAAGGACACAAACGCTGCTGGGCGCTGTCAGCAACTGCCGCATCTGCAATTGCACCACAAGACAACACACAGACGCTGCTCGACGCGGCAGCAGCAGCGAGCGAATTGACCTTCATGTTGCGTCTCGCTTCAACGCGAACTAAGCGTCAAAAGCACAGCGCATACGAATATACCAGCACTGGGCGCACTTTGTACACATCGCACATCGCTTTTAAGATGAGGCCCGCGCGACCACGCACTTTTTCCACATCTCAGATCGCTTTCACGATATGGGCGCTCACGCTGCGTACGCAGCAGCCGCCGGTAGTGGCAGGCTAAGTCCCAGTTTGGCCTTGGCTGAGCTCGAACATCGGATTTACAGAACCAGGCGTTTTGGGCTTTGCACCTGCAGTAGCAGAGCTATCGCTCAAAAAATACCACGGACACGGCACCCTGACGGGAGATGGGGGAGGGGGGGGGGGGGGGGGCGTTAGCATAAGACTGCTATAAGATCTGTTCTCTTACCTGCGATAGCAAGTCATAATTATCGTTTGCACTAATTTAGGAAGCCTTTTGTGCGTCATATGTGCCTCTGAGATGTGTAATCATGCAAAACGTTACTTGCGACAGCAAGTTTTACTCTGCGTTTCCACTGGTTCATGTGATCGTGTCTGCTGACTCTTGCCAAACATATCTTTACAAAAAGAGGGAAGAAAACGCACAGATTTGCACCGAAACATCTGAAGCAACGGTCGCCATTCGCCCGGTCATCTACCATATGGTAGATGACGCTCCAATACCAGCGCCGGAAAAAACACAGGGACTTCACCAAGGCGCTTAATAATTGCACCTTGCAGGCGCAAGTACGTTAACGTGCACATGTAGTGGCGATCGATGAGCAAGAGCGCGCAAATCAGCGACAGCATACGCAAGATAGTCCCGAACTATTTAGGAAGAGTCCTTTCAGTCGTAGTGTTACGCGAAGAGCTTCTAGTTTAAGTATACTTAGCCTGCATGAACACAGCTAAGCTGGAAAAAGTAAACGAAATAAAACGGCTGAGCGCCGGCTACGAGGGGAAATAAAATAAGCATATCGAAGCGAGTGCCACGTAAAGCAAGCGCGCTGTGAGAAGGTAAACAACGAACAATCCATGTCAGGCCTTTCCCTCACGCGTGCAAATACGGCCTCACACAGGAACGACTAGGGCAAGGCAAATTGATCTCGCAGGGCCACTTTCGTTTTCGTTAAAGAGATCCTTAAACGGCCGTTCGCTCGCCGGTTACAAAAAATAAAAGTAAAAGATAAACATAAAGTGAAGAATCGCGTTAGTGCCCTTTCTGCCGACGACCTGTTAATGATCCCGCTTAATGCAATGCAAATCCGTTCCGCGAGATCGAATCAAGTTACGCGGAGGACCCACCCCAAAATTCCGCGCAATAGTTCTATTATCACTAACACCGTTGATCGAACTCGCGCTTCTCGGGTAGGGCTTTCTGGCTAGGCTCCCTTCAGTGTTGCTGTCCCGTATTAAAGTGAAGCTATCTTTGCCTATTCCTTCGACTTTTCTACTGCTGCTGATGCTGTAGTTGTCTTGAACACAACGTGGGAAGCTGGTTAAGAGCGTGCATATACATGGCAGAGGGCGTGGCACAGAGGAAAGACGAGGCGAGAAGCTCGTTTGGACCTTTGCACCGCATCGCTAGTGCACAATGCCTTCTGGAGGTGCGTGGGCGTCGCCATAATACCCTCTTAACTGCTGTGAATATCCTTACCCCCCGCAAAAGCATTGCAGCAACTGCAACGCTTACCTTTTTAACAGCGGAGCTGTTTAAGCCGGCCGTAAGTCCGTGGCGCGTTAACAGAAAAATGTGGGCCGATCCTGGCGGTAGTGCAGAAAGGGTCACACACACCCCTGTGAACTAGCGAAGCTGAGCCCGGCTAAGTCTAGCTCAGCATGGTTGGGACTACTTAAGCTTAGTCAGTCATCGATAGGCAATCGATAGCCAATCAATAGCTAATCGATAATCAATATATTCCGGAAAATGCTGGGGATGACTTGGTAGTGCTTAGCCTAGCCCAAATTCGCGTACGTGGCCAATACCTTGCGATAGCCAATCGATAGCTAATCTATAATCGATCAATAATCAATGAATTCCGGAAAATGCTGGGGATGACTTGGTAGTGCTTCACCTAGTCCCAAAGCTAGGGCTAGCTAGGTGCTCATAAGCTCCGCTGTCTCTTCAGCATTGCGCCTCCAGTGCAAGCTACGCAAATTTTTTTTACTAACGTGCACCGTCCAGAGGGGACGTACATAGAATGGTAGAGAGGAGGTAGGGAGAGCAGGCCGATAATGGGTAGAACAGACGCAGCCACGAAACGAGAGAGCTTGGGCACTCTTCGCTCGCAAATCGCGTACATGTGGGGAGAGCGGGAGAGGGAAAAAGCGACGTGAGAAGGCGAGGAAATGCTACTACTAGACACGACAGCGTGCGGACAAACTGAATAAATTTACGTTCAAGTCACGGTACCTTTCTGCTATTTCTGAAAAATAAACACCATTCATATTTGTCAAGCGGACAGGTGACGTACGGCGTGCCGACTCAAAGTCACATTAAAACACCGTAGCGTCTAGGCGTCGCATGTCAGTTCCAACACCTCAGTGCCCGCCGTGGTAGCTTTGAGGCCATGGCATTGCTCGAGGACGCGGGTTCTGTCCCGACCACGGCAGACACATTTCGACAGAGACGAAATACAAAAACGCTCGTGTACTTAGATTTAGGTGCTCGTTAAAGGGACACTAGAGTCAAATAAAAAGTCAAGCTAAATGAATAGAGCAATGCTCTAGAACGTCTAAGGCGTCAATATAATCGAGAACAGAACTTTAGTAATCGAGAAATTGAGGCAAATGCACGACATGATAAGTGACTCCCCTGGGACATTCCGGTACTTACCCGATGACGAAGGCACTCCTAAAATAAATAAATTTATATATATATATATATATATATATATATATATATATATATATATATATATACACTCAACCACTCGTATTAGAACGATTGTTTCGTTGGATTATAAGACGGAAGAAAATGCTACTTGTCTACTTCTATTAGATTCTTAGAAAAAATACCTTTTCGGCGTTACACTTGAAAACGATGCAGGCGGTCAAATTTTTCGTTTTCGCTCGACTCTGCACCTCGCGCGCTTTCGAGTTTCAGAGGTTTCGTTATCGCGTAGTGCTGCGCTGGTGTTGCTGGCTCACGAAACTCGCACTTGAACTTGCTAGCAGCTTGAGAGTCGCGACGGCACATCCAAACGGTGACCAGCTTCGTCGGCCGACGTCGCATTGCTGGAGTCCTCGATGCTTTCGCGCTCGGAAGAGCCGGTGTCGAGGCTGCCGTCGTAGTACGCAACGACGCCGGCAGCGCGAGCCCTCAGCAGCATGTCACGCTCATCGGAGCTTAAATCGCTAAAATCGAGCACAGCATCGCGAGCCAATGTGTCGTTGTCAGGGTCGTCAACTAGTTGGTCTATTGCGACGAGCGTCGACAATCACCGTGTTCACAATTCGGCGCGCGCTTTACCTTCCGCTATGGTGGTTAGCCACCATACTTCCGCTTTCGTACTGCCGTCGGCCCTGTTCTGGCTCTGTTTCTGGCCGCGCGTTTGCGCTTTCCGCAAAAAAAGCCATAGCGCCGTCTGCGGGCGCCGTTTTACTCACCGGCGGCACAACGTCACTATATGGCCATGACGTCACTACTCCTCGCTCGGGCGGGCGATTTGAATTGCGTTAGAGGTACGCGGACGCTTCAGACGCAATTTTCTCTTAAAATAAATTTTTTCTTGGCACGAAACAAGCGTTTCGAGGTTTCTGGTATATTTTAACAGTCCACGTTGAAATAATATTTGCCTTTAGTGTCCCTTTAAAAAACCCCAGGGGGTCAAAATTAATCCGTAGTCATAATCCGATTGTGCTTTTGGAATGTACAAACCCATAATTCATTTAAAGTTTAACACTTATGCCCGGATGCGATGTCCCGTGTGAGGCAATGACAATACTAAGCTTCTCGGAGGTTATGAACAATGGCGCACAACAACGCCTCAAGCAAACACTCTCGCTGTATATTCTGTGTACTACACGCGCAGACTAACAGCAGCGGTGCACGCAAGGTAACATTTACCATCAACTCACCACTCTGGTATTGTACTAAACGCTGAAGAAATTAAACATTCGCCGTCAACATCACCGCTAATTATCGCCAATTAAAGCAAACAGCACCGAAAGCTTCGCTTACGTCGATTCCCACAATGCGTGGGATCCGAATAATTTTTCTGTTTTATGTTTTTCCCCATCACGTTATCTTGCGACCGCTCGGCAATACGTGAAAAGAGGGAAGTTGGGAGAGGAAATGGGAGAGCATAGGAACTGAAGAATAAATAAAAAAAAATGTCACAGTTTCGCCCTAAGGGCGAAGCAATGAATGCGATACATGCGAACAATGCGAACACAGCAATGTCATACGAAGTAACATGAGCGGCTTTGGTAGCAATATGAATTGTAGTAAACATGAGCTGATTAAGTAAGCAGGTGTGCTGCGGCGTAAGTAGACCGACATGAAGAGACACTCGATGACCACGAGAAGGCGCGTGTGAAACCGTGGTGTTGATGAGAAGCGCTTCCCGTGGGCAGCGCGTGCGAAGGGACACACCTGTAGTGCTGCACTGCCGACCCGGGCAGCATTGCATGTGTAGCGTGCGTTGGAAAATGTGGCCCGACTATTACTAACTGATTGAACAAGCGTGGTGTGAGCGCGCACAAACAAACATGAATAGATCACACTGAATGACTGCAGACAACGACTGTCAAAACGCTGGCAGCAAGCGCATACACCGCACCAACGGGCGGAGGTACGTGCGGTCTATCGCTTCAACGGAAACTGAGCGGCGAATGCACGGCGCATAAAGGTCAGAGCCGTGTGGAGATAAGCGACGATGCGAGCGAGCGACGAGCGCGGTTGTTGGCAGAGAGGAAGTGCGCCCCCCCCCCCCCCCCCCCGCTCCCTACGGCGCTGGGTTGCCGCTTCCTTGCTTGCGCGTGGGAGATTGAGTGCGTTCGCTCTCCGTGATAGCGCGCGTCCCCGCACGCTTCCGCTCGGGCATACGGCGCGCAGCGAAGATTTTATCTATAGGGAACCTCACGGCGACGGCGACGACGACGGCAGAAATCCGGTTGAAGTGTACATATAATTGCTATCGCAATAAAAGCACTCAACTTTACACAACGGCAAAAGGAAACTTTAAGCAAGGTTCAGAGACCTGCAGGAAGTTACTAAAGTTGACAATTAGGATCGCGCTTGGTAAGCGGTCTTAACTGTGAGAAAATGGTTTTCAAATTAAATTACGTGCTATTGTGAACACGAAGGTTAACGGCTGAACAGTCACGTAACTGAACGGAAAGTTTGTTTAGACGTATCTTTGGTAGATTGATAATTCGGATTGTGTGGGGCTGCAGTGAGCTTCAGAAATGTTCGCAGCGAGAAATCATCGTAGCGAGAAATTAACCGCAATCTTGTTATACTTGTTATTGCGTTTGGGATGTAAAACGTACTCGAGCCGAAACGAACTGAAACGGTGTAAGCAAACCCGCTGCTATTAAAAGAAAGTTTTCACTTACAAATATGTTGTATCGAAACAGGATGATTGCTTACGAACTTTGCGTACAAGCATTATGGTGAACGCACATGTTCAGAACACGTGATGATACCAGCTACGGCAAATAGTGTATCTGGGAGAAAGCGTTGCTGTTGCGCTGTGGTAGCAGTGCCAAGCATGTGGTTATGAAATATCGGTACCGATTCGCTGCTGATGAGCCTGGAATTAAGCCGTAGTTTTTCCCATGTTTATTCTCTCGTTTGCGTGCGCACGCTCTCATTCTCGCCCGATAGAGCGCTATTCTGATTGGATGAACATCAATTGCAACATCGGCAATTGCCTAGAACGCACAGTATCGTACGCATTTAAAACAGGAGCCAACCGTGCGATATGGCCCAGCGAGAGATGCATCCCGCAAAGGCCGTCAATAAGGCTAAATTTTGCATCCCTGAACATTAGCGGTTGATGCAGGTGCCGTGAGCGTGCTTGTTTTGTGACCAAAACGGTGAATCTTTATACACCACTAATAACCGCAGTTCTATCGCTCGCAAAGACGCACTGAGCTGTTGGTAAATGAGCCTGCCATTCCCCCTCCTGTTGTCGTCGCAGTTATGGTACCACCATCGGCCTCCAAACTTGGCAACAGAGCATCGCAGTCGTCATTTTTCATCGTATGAAATTCCGGATCCGCATCCAGAGAATCTGAAACTCCACGAAGCCGTTCTTTCCAACGGAGAGGTGGACATTGCAGACATAAACCTGGCAGACATGGATCCGGAAGACATAAGGGTAAGTCTGGAAAGCAGCAACTATCTGCATGGACCGCTTTTTCTCTCCTAATCGTGAGGCTAACTAGATCGCTGGGCGAGTTGGTATATGATTCACAGTGATGGCACAACAGCCGGAAAGACAAGTTCGAAGAGCAATAAGGTTACAGACGACACATGCTTCTTTATGACCCCTGTTTTCAATATGCGTTGCTGCGCAAAGCGACACAGAACGAAGGCAGAAGCAGAAAAAATATCACAGTTTCGCCATAAGGGCGAAGCAATGAATGCGATAGCAACGTGTTAGAATACATTAAACGTAGCTGTAGTAGCAGCATGAACTGAAGTAAACGTAAGCTGACTAAGCAAGAGCGAGCTGTTATGCCAGGGGTCGTCTGTTTGAATCCTGCCATCGGACAATTTCGTTAATCTTTATTAAAGACAACGTCTTTCTTAGCGACTTTACCACCTTTCCGTATCGCGTACGTTTAAAACCTCTTTCCTGGGCCGATCCCGTGGGTAGTGCGCAGCCACGCCAATAAAATTGCATCATTTTCAGGTTTGAGCTCCATATTGTTTCGCACTTTTAATATTTAGGTCAGAGAAGATTTAAGAATAAAAGCATGCGCTGTCAGTGTTCTGTTTCGTGACATTTGTTTGTGGGCTGCCATTGTTAAAATTCGAAAGAAATAAATTTGTCAAGAATGTAAGACCTGGTGTGAGCAACTTTAACGACATAATTGTGTGGCAATATCACCCGCATATACCGCATGTCATACACCAGTGCATGGCATATAGCCTACATATACCTAAATATATACGGAACCCCACGGCGATTCCGACACTACCGGCTAAAATTCGCTTGAAGTGCCCATATAATTGCTGTCGCAATAAAAAAGATGACAGTAAGTGTCGATCAAATGGTTCGTCATGAGGCACTGATAACGGTATACACGGAGTGCGCAGAGAGAATCCAAGACAGCAGCATCGCGACTGGGCATTAGCAAGATGCTGACAATTCGCCTTTGAATCATGCATGCTGCGCAATCATGCCCAGCTGTCAACTCTACAGGGCCTTGACGCGCTTGTAGAGTCTAAGAGAAACGACTTTAACGTATTATCTTTCAGCTTTGGCTTATGTGATGGGGTCGCATGAAAGGGCACTTCTTGAAGGTACTTTGCGGGTCCAATCTAACCTCGCGTTATAGGCTGTTTGTTCTTAGGCCCTGTGGTCACAGTTAAACGACCGTGTAATCATGAATGTCGCTATACGGCGTTTAAACGAAGGGGAAGAAAAGTGGCGTTTCGGCCTCCGCTTTTCTTCCGCTGTTGCTTTGGCTACCGCTGTTCATTTTAACACACGCCCCGCCCCCTACGGGCTGGCAGCGAACATTGCAGTAACCGAGGGGCTTGCTATGAAAGCGCCTTACAACCGAAAGAATCGAAATGTTGACAGTCACCGAAGTATCCTTACGTGATTTGAATGCGAAGGCATGCGGACTTGTCCAAGTTATCGCCTTAAAACTCCACCTTGCTCTAATTTATACCAACCTTAATCTACCTTCATCCCCCTTAATCTACCTTAATTGAATTTTGGGAGTGGGCCAGGTCGGTTTTTGGGTGTGGGACGTGGCGTTCGTCCGATGCCGCGGTTGTTCACCGTGAAATTCCGCAGTGCGAACCGGAGTAGGTCCACCGCCGGGAACGTGACGTCATCACTCGGTCACGTGAGTTTTGATACCATCGGATGATAACGCCGGACGCCGGATTTTTCTGCTTCGTGGGGCTTTAGATAATGCTTTCGCATTAATATAATCGCGCAAAACGTATTCTATTTGCCACTCTATATGTAGAAGCACGCGGTGAAATCCGCGACGGACGCTATCTTCTTCATCATTAAGACGACGCTCGGTTCCCTCTCTGCTGGCGCGCGCAGGCTGAGCTTCGGCGCGTGTACACCCAACTGCAAGTGCTGCGGAACAAGACGATGCGCAAGGACAACCCGCACATCTCGAAGCGCCGCGGTGGCCGCAAGGTGACGCACCGGCGGTTCTCGCTGCAGCCCTTCCACCACAAGCACAAGCACGCGCACGCGGCGCACTCTGCGGCGCACGAGCAAGAGACCACCGAGGTCTCCAAGACGCCCGAGGACTCGACGGCCAGCGGCGAGGGCGGGCCCGTGCCCGACGGACCGTCTGTCACGAGCGTCTCGGGCATCGGCCGGCCCCTGCAGTTCGACGACGCAGCCGCTCCCTCGACGCCCGTCACCCCGTCCCGGAGGTCCTAGGACGCCGACACGAAACAACGAGACGCAGGTACATACAGGCGAACAACAGGGACGGGGACGATCATTTTTTAAATGCGAAGCATTTCTTGCCGGAGGCTTTGTCCGTCCCTCCCGCGGCGTCCCACACCCCCACATCGCATGCGCGTCCTCTCCCCCTCTCTCTCCTCTCCTATGCTCCCCCCTTTCTCTCCTCCTCCTCTAGGAATCCGGAGCGGCGCGCACGACAGGTGGTGCGACAGCTGCATACTCCGCTGAGGGCGCCACGGTAGTTCCGCTGTATGAAAATGACGGAGCGTGCGCGCCTTATTCTCTCTCCTGTGCAGTGCCGCGATGAGCGTTCGGGCCGCTGCCGCGAAACCATCTCCCGCTCAAGCTAACCATCTCCCCGCTGCTTCGCATCCACACATGGTTCCCTTTAGCGGGAAATGGAGTAATTTATTTAAGTTCTGAATTTTTTTAAGAAAAACCTGTTGCAGATAACAATACTAGTCCTTGATCTGGATTATTCAGAGACGGACATTACTTGCACGAGATGTCAACATATTCAACTAATTAAAACTATATGTACTAATTGACTTCCTAATTAATTACTTTACGGCACATAGCAATTTACGAATTGTAGCCGATGAGTTTCCAAGACGTATCCAGTTGGAATGAATTTGCAGAGCTTTGCGCCTGCGTCACTGTTCACGTCGTGTCTTGTTCGCGCAGTTTAAAAGTTTGCTGAATCTATGAACCGGCCTGCACAACAGCACGCCTTCCATCTAAAACTTATCTGCCATCATTTGTCCAGCCAGGCGTGCGTTTCGATCAACAACGACTCTCATTTCTTCGTTCTCTAATCGCAGGCAAGGGGACCAAGGGAGCGTGCCAAAACCTCTAGGACCACAGAAAACCAGCAACGCGCAACGGCCGGCGCACTCTCTTCGCATTCGTTCCCGGCAGCCACCGCGGCACGTCTCGAGATGGTGGCGGGCCCCGGAAGGGGGGGAACGCACTACACGTACCTCTGAACGATGCGCAGAACGAGGACAAACTACACACAACAGCGAAGGGGAGCATCGCGCCAACGGCCCACAGCGCGTCCGCCGTCACACGCACTTCACAACAGACTCGTACACCAAGGGTGCGTTCCGATTCTGCCGGCCTGGCTGAACGTGCTAGAAACGGCGCCGAATGGGGCGCTAAATCTCGTTCAATACCTCGTCGAGCTATCAAAAAGGAAACACGGCTCGGCTTGAGCGTCGGAAATGCGGCATTGTGCTCTCTCACTCGGCAGTTTTTGTGCCACGCCATGAAAGCTCCGAGTCAGGCCGATGCTCTTTTAGCAGCCATTGGTCGGCGCTGTGAGGAGTTCTCTAGATAAGTCTAGCCTGCAGTGATGCGTTCTCCTGAACACACTCGTCTTTATCGACGTCTAGACAAGGCCACTTTCTTTCTTTACTGAGCTTCCTTTGTTTTCCGTCATAAATAAAGGCCGCTTGTGTCAGTAGCGAAACAGGCATATCTATTCTTTTGTAATTATAAGCAGTTCGTCGGTCGTGCGATCCAGCGCCATTGGAAGTTGGGGGAAAAAGCAGTTGACGGTGGCCTCTCTCCCTCACCCTTCCTAGAGTATTTATTATTATTATTATTCCACGCACTCCGCAGGGGCGTGCAGGTGACTATTCCCGCTCATTCCCCATGCACATAGGGTGCCTCTGACCTACACTGACGTCATCTGGGCCGCCAAGTTCGAGGACTACTGGCAAGATGAAGGCTTGGCCATTATCACGTTGTGCCCCAAACAGACAGAACCTACGGGAGACGTTTGGGACCAAATTCGAGACGTCGTGACGTCATATGACCAATAACCCCCAACGCCTGATCTGTAGGGGCACCGTCGTCGGGAATGCGGTGTCTGAGCCCTTCCTTTTATTCTAAGGCTAGCACAAACTGGCCCATTCCTTTTACTGCGATAGCGGGCTATCTTGAACATTATTACGGACATCGATATGGACTAGCAGACGACTATTCATCACGCGAAAAAAAAAAGTTATGTTTAAATGGAACTGCGTTACAAGCCGAGTGCACGTATGAACAAGCAAAGTCCTTATTTCTTTAGGCCATCAATGTTAATCCGTAACACTGCGCCCCGCCTAATCGGTAGCCCGTGACGCAACATTTCCTGGGCCAGCAGAGACGAATCGGAACGCACCCATGCACTCTGTCAGACGCTATCCTCCTCTCTTCATAGAAATAGCCACCATCAATTAAGTTAGGGACGGAAACCATCGTTCAATCGCACCTTTCAGTAAAGAACGCGACTTTTCCTCCACATTATGCGACCGTTGCCACGCCAGATTTCTCTTACGCGCTATACCTTGGATCTGCGCGCGCGCACCTCGTCTGTCGCATACTAATGTTTGTTTTTCTCGGGAGCGATTTGGTAAGAAAAAGAGCAAAGGATACAGAGCAGAGAGATATCTATACATATACGCTTGGGCGAACCGAAATGTACAGTTGCATATTGAGCGTGAATGTAACACCGAAGAAAGAGGCGACGTTATGGACATGCGACAGCTTCAGAAGAGCTTAACATTGCTAGTGCAGTGGTTCCAGACAGTAAGCGTTCAGAGTGTGTTGTTTGTGTCGTACTAGAGACCGCAATAATGCGCTAATAGCTCGCTGCAGAAGCGGCAATGACGTTAATACTCGCGCGCACTACAAGCGGTTTGCAAGAGCAAGTGCGATACGGTCGAATAAGTCGTCGTCAGAATAAGAGTAGCCCAGAGATGCGTACACACTTGTCTACTGTTTAAATGAAGTAACAACTCGAGGTAGGCGTCCGATGTATTAGCCCTCTGAATAACCAGCCATTAGTCTCCAATAGTTCTCAACCACAACCGACAGAGGTCACGTGAGCCAAGTGGAGAATGTACGTCTTACGATTTCGCGCGAATTTCTCTGCGGATATTCGCAGCTAGTTGTCAAGTGCAGCTATCGCCTTCACTTCTGATGCTCGGAAGCAGAACCATTGTGTCAAATACGATTTGAACATTTGCATATTCGTCATTATTCAACATGAAAACACTCGTAAAAAAGGCAAGGTGGTCTTTCTCAACAGTTCATAAAGCTATAGGATGTAAACACGCTCAATAACTTAGTAGCCACTCTGTCAACTTCACTGTGACTATAGAACACAAGTACTCATTCTTTAAGTCATCAACAACACTTTACCACCATTATCATACCAGCACTGCCTTTTCGACTGTATCACTGTTGTGAGCGTCGGAAGACGAATCCTAAAGAGAACCATTCTTACTTCCAGCAGTTACGCGATGACGTCATTACCGTAACTGCGGCGAGCTATGCGTTTACCGTCCCGGTTGCTGCGAAGGCTTTTTACTGAAGTGTGTGCGGGGACTCTGCGATGCCTCAAAGTGCATTAATTTAGGAAATACCAGTGCAACTGTCGTTACACGCAGTCTGCCACGTTTTCAAAGACCACTATCACTTTCAGCGCTAAGGGTTTCATTATTACCGCAATACCAAGGATAGTGAGAGAAGGCGCGCTATTTGCGTCGCAGTAGACGTGTGAATGAGACATTCCACAAATGGTTAGAGACGACGTATAAATGAAGGCAGCCACATGGCGCCAAACAGATGCCGAGGGAAGAAAGAAACCGGGTGGATAGGCTAGCACTACGGCTTTGACATTCCGAAGATGAAAACATTGATCCCGCAAAAACGGAAAAAGCGAGGGAGGGACGTTTCTTCAAGAACAGCACACAGAAACCTAGTACATGAACGTAGAATAAAATAGAACGAATGGGAGAACATAGTTACGTTATTGGGGCCAGAGTCCGGTTTCCTACCCTACACTGGGAGATGGCGAACTGTAGAAAAGTGAGAGAAAGTGTGGATGGGAAGTAGCTGTAAAGAAGCAGGGTTAACACTCAGGCAGCTTAGCTTCTGCAACACGAGAAAAGGGGCGGAGCTAGACGCAGGCGTACACGACGCAAAGATGACAAAGCTGCGCATTACTAAAAACAAGCCTTCCCAGAGAGAAAGGCCGATGAATGAGCACATGATCTACAAACCTCAGTATGAACTAGCAATAACCACTGAAACGAACACAAAATTAAAGGAACACGAGTGTAGCCCATAATGACTGCGTGGAGTTTGTGACAGCGCTCAGGTAAAAGAAATTATGGGACGTGTGGATCCAAAGCCGAATGCGTCCTGCTGCAGAACTCCGCAGGGTAGAGGCTGATTCATGAAAGAGAAACTTGTCATTCACTCGAATGTACCACAGACATTCATTAGCGAAGCGGTCTTTCCGAAGAAACCGTAGAGGTTTCCTTTGCGGCTTCATCTTACATTCAAGGGAGCGCCAATTTAATCTTTCACTTCGTGGACTAAGAAGCCGCCGCGCAACGGGGGTACGTGGTGTACTACACCTAATGCACCCAATGTGCTCGTAAGGCACTTGCTTTCCTTGCCCAAGCCGAAGCATATACCCACCCTTTCACGTTTCCACGGGCGAGTGTTAACGCGCGTATCCCAACACACGCTTAAGTCACTGCAAGCGTCGCTGGCAACCACACCCTCTAACTGACCCTTGTAAAGGTCTCGAGGCTTCCAGACCCAGATCCCCGGTTCGAGATTCGGGTTCGACCCACAAAGCCCTGCTGACGTTCGGGCTGCAGTTCTGCTGGTGCGCCATGAAGAAGAACTACAAATGCGTGCGCGTCTTACCTATGATGGGATAGCCGCAGCGCCTCGCGATGCTCGTGTTTTGCTCCAAGGCGTGAAACGCCGACCGCTTACGATGCCACAATCGCGGCTGTTCCGCCGCACGTTGGGGGGGTAGCGCTCGCCGCGGGCTACTACAGCCGCGCAGATCGACGACGACAGCGAAAAGATAACAAGGCCGAAGGTGGGAACACTACTCATGCCAAAGTTTTGCCGATGTGTATTTGGTTCCGTTCTGTTTATCCCCCTCACGACCATCTATGTAGGTGCATACGTGTACGTCAGTGTCGGGCTGCGCTCCTGACATGTGAGAAACGGGCTGGTTCCTGGGATGGTCGACGCATCCCACGCGAGCGAGAGACAAGACCTGACAAGGACACTGACGGGAGGCGATCAAAAATACTTCATCGTGAAATACTTATACCCTTCTCTACCAGAAGGCGGCATTACCGCCACTTGCGGTCGTGTTTACCATTCATATGCAATAGGTAGCCAAAGTTGGATGATACATCTGTAGTTAACGGTTCACGTTACATGTTTGTTGTCAACGTTCGCTGGAGCTGTAAAAGGCCGTGTACCTATTCACTGATATTATTAAAAAATATTTTGTTTCGACGCCACGGTGTCGCCTTGTTATTCGTTATCTCCCTCGATATCATACTATTTTTTACCTTCAAGAACAAGGACCAAAGAGCAAGTTGCAAACGTCAGTGTGATTCTTGGTTAGCCGGAACATTTGATCTAAAAAGTTCTCATTTCTTCAATTGCGGATTTATCTGCAGTAGAGCTTTGTTAACACTAAAGGCGCGAAGGTGATTACTGAACTGGAATTCACACGCCGTGATTAAAAGACATAACAGTAGAAATTTACATGCCGTTTTATAACCACTGCTTAGCTCTACCTGTAGTAGCTCCATAGAAACAATGACCATTGAGCTAGTCGGTATAATGTCATTATGAAGTCGGCATGAAATATCAAGGAAGCGTTGCACCGCCGAAGCAGGCGTCTCTACTCCCGCGGCGCAACGTCTAGTTAAAAGTTCGAGGCCTCAAAGTTCTGAGAGATGACGTCACGCTAGTCTGCCGATATTTCAATTTCTAAGAGCACTCGGTGACTAAAAGATGAAAGTGGCATGCGTTTCCGCTAGTTTTCTAGACCCCCATACAATCGCTCAACATAATGGCATACATAACGACAGTTCAACATAACGACGGCACCGGCCCGACCTTCTATTCTTTATGCTACCCTACGTTGCCGTATAGGCAATCTGTCGAACCCTACCAATCACGGTAAGTTTGTTGTTAGAGGAAACGAAGAAAACGAGCGTCCACATACCAGGGCGAAAGGGGCCATTTCTTGCTTTCTTCTGGTCTTCGCGCCTTACGCGTGACAGCAATTGAAAACCATGGTTTTCCTTTGGCCTTGACCTCAAATACAAGCGCACTGCACCGTAAGTCCATAGCACCATCCTCTGGCCAGGAATCGCGAGGCAAGGCGCAACTCCTACAAGGCATCTTAATTCTCGACCGATGCGGGAATCAGGTAGACAATATCGGAAGCTTGGGACTGACCGACTTGTCACGGTGTCATCTTGTGCCGACTCGACACATGCGGCAAACAGTACACACAGAGCCAAAGCCGATACGTTTTCAGATGGTCTACGACGTGCACCTATTATAGAACAAACGTCCACTGAACCATGATCATGTCAAGCCAGACTAGCTCGAGCATGCTGAAGGGCTAAACAGCGCTACTAAATATGACACAAGAGCTGAAAAAGAAGACACAGGCGCCGGCTCGCAAGTCGATACTGTTGCAAATACGCATGTGTATGAACAGTGGTATCTAACGTGTCATCATATACGTATGGCCCTGTTTCTATCTACAGTTGCTTACGCCAAACAGCGACGAGTTGCAAGTCAGAGCGGATGTGCAATGTGTAACACACCGTTCGGCTCACTCACAGCGCGGACTGTCGGTTTGGAACTGCTACGTCATGCTTGCCTACATCAAACAAGCTTCAAGCACATGGTACCATGGGAGATGCGTAACGTCCGGCTCTTGTTGTGGTAGTCGCCTAAAAGGCTCAGTTCACTATGGTTCTATCACCACGCCAGATTGCGACAACCGCACACACAAGCGCCCGTTTCGGCCAGTATATGTTGAAAGGCGACCGCAGCGCATGCGCACAAAATACGGCGAGAGAGCGAGTTTTTACGCTTGGCGAAAGCACAAACTCTAAAACCCCTCAATGTAAAAAGTAGCGTCACGCTTTGAAGAATGCCGCCGCCTCCTCGCATGCCCTGTCCGAGGCCGCGTCGGTATTGGCCTAATGGCATCACGTGGGCTGTCGCGCCGCCGGGCGCTGGCTGCGTTTCTTCACGATCACGCTCCATCGCCATTTTCGCCTGATAAGCGTCTACCGACTGGCGAGGAGCGCACGTTGGTACCGTTGCTCTTCCGTGTTCCAATTTGAGAATGCGTTGAGCTAAGTTTTGTGGCAAGTGCGACGTCACTTCACGGCATTTTCCGTAACCATGACTTGCTGCGCCTTCGGATGACAAAATACTTGCAGCAAAGGCAAGTGACTCTTCTAGATACCGTCCGGTATGCGCGACGGCAGTGCCGCACCGATGGGGGGGGGGGTTCGGGGTTTGTAAACCCCCCCCCCCCCCCTGAGGCCAACTTAACCCCCCCTTTTGTTTAACCCCTTTTCTTTCCTTACGTATTTAAGTACTGCAACTAAGATGTAAGACGCGCAATCGTCTGCACACTCGCAAAAAGCGCATTTTCTTGACAATTTCCCGTGAAGAAACCGAAATTAGTGCTAATTAGATGGTATTGGCAAACTGTCAACCCCCCTCCCCCCCCCCTGGCAGAGATCCTGGGTGCGCTACTGCGCGACGGGTTAAGAAGAAAGACATGGATTCATCGAATTGGCAGGAATAACTTCAGACCAACACCCTCCACACGACTATGCGAGGTAAGTTGCGAGTACGTGTACTTTGGTGTATTTGGACGTGTATTCGGCGCGCTTAATCGTTTTGTACGCCTACAGGCTTGCATTCGGGGGCACGGGAACCTTCGCGCGTGCTTAGAAGATTGGAAAGCACGTATGTTGGCGGCTTTGTAGCTTGTAATGCCCTATCGAACCTTCAGAGCAGCGGTTGTTTGTGCCCTCTGCCAGACTTTTTACGTCACAGCTGATACACGCCGCAAATTCACATGCTATGGACGGCGCGGATTTTGCTGGAGGCCAAGATTGACATTCGATCATAAACTTGTTGTTTACACCAATTCGCAACAAGATCTTGCGACACGCGCTTGACAAATGTTACGTACCTAATTGTAGCGCATGCGATACATTCGGAGTCATGGTACGGCATTGGCGCTCGTTCAGGTACCTAAATAGTTTTCAAAACAGGAAGAAAAAAAAAACCTGCCGTCACTGAATTTGTATAACCCTCCTTACAGAAATTCTATGCTGTACACGAAGTTACTCGAAGCTAGAAAGCAAACACAAACGCTCAAAGCGCACCGCCTTGCTAAGCGTGCATTCACTCTACGAAAGGTCGTCTGCTACGCTCAAGCGGTGTAGGCGGCGCCGCGGTCGAGGAGGGAGCGCGAAAGAGGAGAAACGAGGAGGAGGGAAGGCGGAGGAGGAGAGTGACGCTACCTTTTATATAGAGGGGTTTTAACAAACTCTGCCCCTGGCCCACTCTCTTCAGCATATCCGATCTGTAGGCTAGCACCGTGACGGCCTGCCAGGCTCTCCGGTCTAGCGGCTCCGGCGTGAGACACGGGTTCTCACGCCGGCCGCGTCAAAGCAGCCGAAAAACGCCGGTCATGTCGCTTGCGCCATGACGCCAGACTGTGAAGTGTTCACTTTTCGCCAGCGTAGCGTAACGAACGTAACCGCGCCTGGCGCGCGCCCGAGTTGCGCCGGGCTATATATGCGCCTTCATGGTTGCGGTAGCTGCACCTTGGGCGTCAGAGTATGCTAAAAGCGTGAATTGCTGGGCTAGTTGGTTCGTGTTCTAAAGCGAAAAAGAAAAACTGCGAAAACCAAGACGCAGGACCAGAAAGGCGGCACGACGCACAGTCACCGGACTTAATGCTGATTTATTTGAAGACCCAATGTACTTTTATACGCCGCTTTTCCTGCGCACGTGCAGAAGGACACCAATCAGGCACATTAAAGAATTCACACGAACCCCAATAAAATCCGCCACTCTTTCTCTGTGATAAGAACGGAAGGGTCGCTTATGCAAACCCACTCGTTCTTTTTGATCTAAAACGCTTCAAGCAGTTCGCGCTCATGCTTCCGGTGACTGTGTGTGTGCCCTTCTGGTGCTGCGTCTTGGTTTTTCGCTGGTTTTTCTTTTTTTTTTTCGCTTTAGAGTATGTTAAAGCAGCCAAAAGTACCCTGAAGCCATCAACTGTGTCATCTGCTCCTTTTCGCTTTTGTGTACTGCGTATTACAGCGTTGTTTAGACTTACGAAAAGCAAATACTAGCGATCACAAAACCAGGGGACCCGGCACTTGGTGAATCCGCATTTTTTTTTTTTTTTTTTTTTTTGTGTACCACCAGAATAAACTTATACGCGAACAGGAAATAACAGACCATAACGCCTTTTATGCCCAACTGTATGAAAATGTGACCCGTAATCGCCTTGTAGCCCGTTTCTAAGGATGGAGGAGTTCCAAGTCTGCTTTCTGAAGTCTGAATGAAGAGACAGATAAAAATTCAGGAGAACCTGGAAACGGACCAACGCATTGTAGTAGCTTTGGAATTGTTCGCGTCTGAATTTCGGCTCATATTACAACTACGTTCCACGGCCCACAAATACGCTTAATGTGGCTGTCGCCTTAGTCCATCTTGACATGTAGGCTACAGGGATGACATTCTAACGCTCAATCGGCAATTTTCGGGTAGGTAGTCCGGGCTATTTTTTGTAACTTACACTCTCTATTACAACGAAGGCATGTCACGCTGGCATAGTGCTGCACAAGCTAATAAGAAAACAAGCCACGAAAAATACTGCCGATAATATGACCGAGACTTAAGTGATCTGATGAGATAAAGAAAGAAAAAAACCTAATAAATTAAAAGTATTTGCGTGCCAATACCATGACCTGATTTTGAGGAATGCCGTAGTGGGGACTCGGGATTAATTTTGAATACCTAGAGTTCATTAACGTGCACCTAAAGACCTGATTACACATAGACTTTGGCATATTACCTCTATCAAAATGTGGCCGCCGCGACCGCGATCAAGCCCGCGACCTTGAGCTCTGCTCAAGGTCGCGGGTTTGTTCAGTTGAGCGAGCTTGTTCAGTTGAGCTCTGCAGTGGGACGCCTTAGTCACTGCGCTACCGTGGCGGGTTGAGGTAAATAAATTAGCAGGGACACTTACGCGGGAAGATGCAAGACAGGCGTACTTAGACATCGCTGGGGAAAGAGGGCTAGCGTTGTTCCAGAGTGGACTCGATGTTGATGTTGGGCTGCTAAGCCCGAGGTCGCGGGATCGAATCCCGGCCACGGCGGCCGCATTTCCATGGGGGGCGAAATGCCGAAAACACCCGCGTGCTTAGATTTAGGTGCACGCTTAAAGAACCCCCAAGTTGTCCAACTTAATCCGGAGTCTTCCACTACGGCGTGCCTCATAATCAGATGGTGGTTTTGGAACGTAAAACCCCATAATTTTTAACTCGATGTTGATGAGTCCAGCGCACAGTCACACAGCTTGCTTTTCCGAAGTGCTGAAGGAAAGAGAACAAGAGACAAAAACTGCCGAGTTACTGAGCCGGCCATTTAATGTGCGTACACCTTGTAAAGAAAGCAAACCGCGCAACAACACTTGCATATTATGGCCATGTATCATGCGCATGATTAAACCCACAATCTATAAATAGTTCATTTCAAGACAAACAACGGAGCCGCTTTCTTTCAACTTGCGACTGAGCAATTTTCCACGTAATAATGCGCGATGCTGTCGAACGCATTCCTTGAGTTCAATAGCGTTATAACATGACGTCACAGTTGATGACTTGCATCGCTCCTTTTCCTGTGATATCGGATGCAAGTGACAAATACACGCGAATCCATATAGTCGTACTACACGGGCCTGTAATAGTTAACGATAACTAAAGCACCACTTACTATATAGGGACACTATGTAACTGAAGCATTCGTTCCCGCTGTGGCACTGCTGCTGATTACGTGAAATTTCACCGTGACTTCATGCAATGCCACTACCTCCGGTTCTGGGCCTCGTTTGTCAAAGTGGCGGCGTGGATTGAGGCAAAGAAGCTACGATTTCTCTGACACCTCAAGCGGGGGGCACGAGCAAAACCCACACCTAATAATGACTATTACTACTGCTTTCACAACGTAACGGCAGACTACACTGTAACGTCGTTTAATCCATAGATGGCATGCCGCCATTGCACATTCATGTGTGACCACTTCGCTCCTTTCCGTCGACCCTACACTGAAAACCACCACTTGTCAGCAACGTAGATCTGTCACGCTTCACCGCACAAAGCGCCCAGACAGTGCGGCGGTCAGTGCTGTAGTAGGCCCGCATTTATGGACAGTACTTTTATCCTGAAGCCTGCTTAACGGCGTCAAATGGCGCATCAAACTATATGGAAATAACGCTCTCAAAAAGCTATACATGAAAAAATTTAAAACGCCTGACTCCCTGTGTGCCACTTACTCGCATCGTCGCTGGCCACTCGCCAGCGTTGAAATTCAACGCCCCTGCTGGCCGACACATTACTTCTCGATATGAAAGCTTTGTCGCATTTGCCAAATCATAGCGCAGATTTGTGGCTCCTGTGGCTTGTACAAATGGACGCTTCGGCCAGAAACCGAGGCTCCCGGCGTGCCATCGGAACCACGGCGTCGTGGCTCAGCGCCGCGCGGGCGCCTGCGGAATTGTCCGTTCGACTTCCGCAGCGTCTTGTACACCGAGGGGGTCACGAGGTCCCGATTCAGCGGACAGTAACGCAGCGTGTGCGCTTCGTCTCCTCCGGGATATCCGCACTGGGGACACTGGTAGTTCCTCAGCACGGGACAGGTGACGCGACCCGTTGACCTGCGCAGTCATTACGCACATGCTCAATGAGTGTGTTCGCGGTATTGGCGCATAAAGCGCTGTCCGCTGTCGCGATGCAACTTTCGGTTACCGCAACCATTTCAATAAAGTTTGCCCTGATAGCGCATGCCACATGGCGTTTACATACATAAGCAATTTGTTAACGATGATTTAAATATAGACGGAGTGCACTAGCAGCAGCAAGCTTGAAACAGCAAAGACTGACAAGCAACCAAATCTAAAGGTCATGGTGACGTTTATAGCAACATTGCTGTTGTCGACTTCGTATTCTGCAGAGACTTGAATGTATCGAAGTAAGTAGCCTTCTTGCATCCTTTCAACAACAGATGACTTCTAGCGGATGGCTGAGAGTCCGAAGAGCGATACTTTTCCACGAACAAATTCATTTTTTCGTAAAACCGGGCTCAATATTCGTAAAATCGTACAACAAGCCCAAATTCGTAGATCTTACCGCACATCTTGGAGAGTCGGCGTGTATGAAATACTGATGGTCTAGATATAGTATTTTCTTCATAACCACATCCCTCCTCATCGTACAAGCCCCTGTTCTCACGATCGGTGAACCAGTAGCAGAAAACAGCTCACGGTCCATAAAAACTACAGCTAGCACGCGACTATCTGTGGACCCAGGGTGCGGTTGCCTTGGTGGTCCACGTCCGGGTCACCAATATGTGGAGGTCGCCACTGAACGCGACCGTGGCCACATTTATTACGAAAGCGCCAACGGCGGAGTGGCCCGGCGTACAAGCGCCGCTTGTTCTTAGCCACCGACTAGCCCGTGTTCTGTGCTCGGGCCTGTCTTAAATTTCTTGTTCACCGGCGCTGCAGCCGATAGTAGCGCCCGCTACAGTGGCATCGTCCATCACCATATATATATTGCACAGGCCAGAATTTTCAGCATCAATCGTTAAACTTTACTAAACGTAGCTTCTTATGCACTTCGTTCATGATGACCAAGGAATCGCTCGTGGATGCCATGAATGATTCTTTGACTGTGCCTGAGGCAGAAGGGCGGAAATATATTTCCCCCTGTAGGCCTTTTCGACAAATGCTTAATCATGCACATATACTATGTCGGTCGCGTCACATTTGATGACGTGCTTGGCACGTTGAATCGTTATGAAGAGCTCTTATAACTTTTTTACACGGTCTTTACAAGTTACAGACCCATCTCGTTCAATGGCTACGACATTTTGCCTCTGAGGTGGCGGGTAAGATGACCGGCCGCGTGGAGGCCGCATTCAGATGGGGATGGTATTCAAAAACAGCCGTGTACTTTGGTGGACATTAAACAACTCCTGGTAATCAAAATTGTTCCGGAGACCTCCACCACAGCAGTATTATGTTTACGTGGGCTCGTTGGTACATGGCTGCATACGAAAAAGAGAGTGAAAGTATACCACAGCTAAACGCTCAAATATTGCGCTTCGTTACTGTGATTCTTTCACTGCATGTTACGTAGTTGCGCTGTTATTTTTCGCTACAGTAATCCACTACGGCGTACCTCGTACTTCGAGACGTTCGAAATCCAAAACTTAACTGACATGTATTTTATTTTTTACCGCCCGGTTTCCCTTGCGGCACATTATGGCTAAACAAATGCGTGCAAGTCTTCTCTGTTAAGAAGTTGCATTACTAATTAAAGGGGCCCTGAACCACTTTTTACCGAATTCGAGAAATGCACTTGAAGTTTAATTAGACTATCTCAGAAATACTTACGTTCAGCGGAAGCGGAGTTATCGGCAATCAAACACCCCCGTTCGAGATGCTTCCTGCCCTACTTCAACGATTTGCACTGAGAAGCTACAGTACACGGCGAAGCGGGGTGTGCCCACAATGATCCGCCTACTGAACGTCACCGTAAGGCACAGTTCAATTTTTTTTTTTTTTTTTTTGATGTTCAAGTAGATGCCACTACTTATGATTTTGGCGCGTACGACGCGCGAAATGCGATTGTCCTGATCCAGCCGCAGTGCGCTCAGCCAGCAGACTCGTCGCGGCACCCCGCGGCGGCCGTGGTATCTGCGCTACGTAGCTTAGCGCAGCTACATGAAACTGCAGTGCGTATCGCGCAGCGTTTGCATTGTGCACGACAGGGCTTGAGTGCGCGCTCGCGCTCAAATGCTGCTGTCTGACTGTGATACGTGGTGCGGATCGGCTTGACCTTCGGATAGTAACCACATCCAACTTGCGCATTTTGAAGCGCCATCAATAGCTCTTTGTGAGGGTAGTCTGCCAAGGCGTCTAACAAGGAGTGGCCAGAAGTGGGCGCGGGCTGGCAAGCGTCCGTGTGGTCTGACCTAAGCTTCGCATAGTTCGAGGCTAGTTGAGTGCTCAAAACTAGTCGAAATTAGCGAGACCCAAGGGCTACGACACCGATAAGCTGGGTGGCGAAAGATAATTCATACGCGGGCAGCCGCGGCCGAGGGTGAGCAGACGATGGACGGCTTCTTCCGGAAGTACGAAATTATCGAAATTCGAAAGCAGATTTTCGTTTATTTCTGTCTGTTTATCAAACTGCGTCAATAAATATAATCAGTAGCAGTAGGACGAAGCGCACTGATCTAAACGCCCTTCTTGAATGATGTCAGATATTGGCCAATAGCAGCCGCGTATGGGAATCTGCTATATTACAAAATAAATCGTCCAGAAATGAGTAAG
Organism: Dermacentor silvarum; assembly: GCF_013339745.2. Classification (NCBI taxonomy): domain Eukaryota; kingdom Metazoa; phylum Arthropoda; class Arachnida; order Ixodida; family Ixodidae; genus Dermacentor; species Dermacentor silvarum. The sequence goes on along the minus strand of NC_051159.1, from coordinate 161,761,705 downwards.
GAGCAGGCTTCTGTTGAAAAGAGAGCGCTTGAGAAAAAAGGTGTCTTCGCGCTCCGCTTGCGAGCTTCAAAATTTGGCTGAGATGTTTAAAGCAGCGAATGCTATCCGCGGACTGTGTTTTCTCACCAAGCCCGAGGGGTGGTTCAGGGTCCCTTTAAGCTAAATGCTTTACCCACATATTGCAATTTACGAATTGTAGACGGTGACCTCAAAATTCATATACACTTGGAACCAATTCTGAAATGATACCAGTTACGGGATATGCATTCCCAAATTTAGCGACATAATGCATTGGTGTTTAAGTAATTTGTGAGCTTCAATGCATAACGAGGCATTTTGTTAAAGAAAAAAAAATGTAAGTAGAGCAGCGATGCCGCAAGCGATTTTTAAAGATATATGCCACAGGTGATATTTTGAAATTATGTCAACGTTAAGAAGATTTGTGCAGAAACTATCAACGATGCTTGTCATTGTGCCGCGCGCGAAATGCCCGAACGAACGCACGAACATTTTCCTAGCTGAGTCCGACGACCACCAAACAACCACGAAAACTGGCGAAAGACGCAAAGCAAGCTATTCGCTTTAAAACACCCCCCGTATGTACGCCGGTGTACGAACCCAGGGCCGCTGTAATCACGCAGGGTGTGGCCCATGTAGAAGGAGCGGCGCTCCCCGTTTGTGCGGCAAAAGGCGCAGCCATTAAAAAACAGCGCGGAAGGTTGTCGCCGACTTGCGCTCGTCGCCATTTTCGTTGGCGCCCACGATGGAGTCCTTGACCGTCGTCGAGTAGCGCCCTCTGCGGCCACGTTCGTTGCTGGCGCTGCGCTCTCAGGGTGTCACCTGCGAACCTAGACCCAGTATAGAGCGACAGAGCAGCTTCAGTAGAGGAAATCTACTATGTATAAAATGAAGCACGCCGTATATAGATATACAAGCGGGAAAGCCATGAGAGCACAGATGTTAAGCCTACCAGACCTACATCGGACTTGTTGCCCTACACAACGTAAGGGCGTACGTGGACACAACCACGAAAGACTTGCGCACTTACACTGGGAATGTGCAAATTTCCTCCGTTGTCGCTGTGTAGTGCTGGGCAAGTTCTAGCAACCTAATCTTGCCTGAATTGCGCTTACGGATTTCTTGTATCCGAAAGGACTTGCTTCAACTCGATAATAGGCTTCACAAAGCTGTACTATACTTCTCAACCACTGAACTAGACCTTCGTCTGTAATACGAGTAATCTTCGTATGATGTAATGTGTTCTGGTGTGCCTTCTTCCTTTTTTTTTTTTTTTTGGCAGTGTCTTCCTTGGCGAGCTACCGCCAGTTTTCCGTATTGCTATGTTGTTTGTGACATCTTTTTGTAGCTTATGCTTTCGTCGCCTTCGAACTTTTTTTTTTCTTAATCTTATTCCTGTTCTGGTTCTTCTTTCTTTAATGCGATTGGCATTGCATGCCTATTTTAGGTACTTTGAGGTATATATCTGTCTAGCCTCTTAAACAGTCGTGGTCGTTGCTTTAACAGGATATACACCAGGATATGCATGCATGGCATATGACATGAATGACGTGAACATCACAGTATCACAAGCATGCCATGCATGCATGGCAACACAACATGAATGACATGTCATGCCATGACACAAACGGGAATCGTCATCGAAGCGCGAGAGGGGGGCGCGGATGCATACACGCCTAATATATGACGCGTTTCGCAGTTGGCAATAGGGTGTGTCGCTAAATGGATTCAGTGCTAATTGCATTAACGTCTACGGTCGTTGTGATGAGGGTTCTGCCGGATTTTTTTCCCTCTTAAACAGCCCCTCACCAGGCCACATAGCAAATTTTAGCTATGCGCTGAAAGTTGTTACGTGCTCTCTAAGGAGTGTCCTACCGCAAGAATTTGTCAAATTAATTCATTAATAGCAGAGATCGTCATATATTTGAAATGCTGCGAACCCATGATTTCAGGAAGCGAGCGCCACCGCCAACATAGACACTCTCTCCACTTGCCCCATCTGGCTTCCGCAAGCGAAATTCCTTCCCTGCGCTCTCCTATACCAGAGCTGGAGGATCGCGTAACAAATAGGTCACGGGCCCCGCCTTCTTTTTAACAGCGGAGCTGCTTAGGCCGGCGGTTAGTCCGTTAGTCGCCCACAAGAAATGTGGGCCGATCCTGGCGGTTGTGCAGAACGGGTCCAAGCGCAATGACACATACCCCTGTGAACTAGCGAAGCTGAGTCTGGGTTAGGCTAGCTAAGCATGGTTGGGACTACTTAAGGTTAGTCAGTCATCGACAGTCAATCGATAGCCAATCAATAGCTACTCGATATTCGATCAATAATAAATTCCCGAAAATGCTGGAGATGACTTGGTAGTGCTTGACCTAGCCCAAATGCGTAGCCAATCAGTTGCGATAGCCAATCAATAGGTAATCAATAATCGATCAATAATCAATAAATTCTGGAAAATGCTAGGGATGACTTGGTAGTGCTTAGCCTAGCCCAAAAGCCAGGACTAACTAGGTGCCCATCAGCTCCGCTGTATCTTAAGCATCGCGCATCCAGTGCAAGCTACGCTAATTTCTCGCGCGCGCGCGTGCGTTTTTCCTGAGTGCAGCACTTGCGGTGACGGTCTCACGCGCGAGCTCTTGCGTTTGTCCCGTTTCGCGAAGCGGACGATTTTGCGCGCGTTGCACGAGAACACCAGATTAGCGGTATAAATCAGTGCCACAATCACGAGCGCTGAGGAAGACGCGAGCGGATGAAAGAGCATGACCGCGGCGCTGGGACACGGTAGAAAATGGCATAGTTTCGTTCTCTGCGCGCGCGACTGCACGACGTAGAAACAAGGAGACTAAACGGAAGTACATATCATTTGCTACGGTATGAAGTCAAACAAAAACGCGCCGACATTCGGTTTGTATGTTTTATTACTTCTGTATACTTTAATCCGTCTATTGAAGCTACAGATTAAACAAACTGATGTTGCCTCGAAAAATTATCGAAGTCACGTGTCACTGTGAGTGACGTCACAGCACTTCCATGTACGTAGGCGCACTTGGGCGACTAGCGTCGACTCTCCGGCTGGGAGCGCGGTGCCCCGAGGAGAAGGGCAACGGCGTTTGGTTTGAAATTTAAGCTCTTTCTGTGGCGCGTAGAGATGCAATACTTAGCAGTTACGATCGTCAGCGCGCACTGTATGCACTGCGACTGTCAGCTTAAAATGGCCAGACCTGTGTGAGACTTGGTGAAGGTCAACTGCAACGACATTTTACTTGGGCTAAATTCTTCATAGATGAACAGTCTATATATATATATATATATATATATATATATACTATTGAAGCAATTTTGTCAGAGCTGCAGCGGCGCCTAAGCAGACTACCGTGCACCTGGTAGTTAGCAGATATGACGTTAGTTCCCGCACGTCGCCTCGGGCGATTTCTCAACGCACGCGCCGCCTAATCTCGTAGGTCATTCCGACAGTCCGAGGTGCCGCACGTTCTCGGTCATGCGTCACTTCCAACGAGCGGTAATAGCAGCGTTTTATTTTATTGCGATAGCAATTATATGGACACTCAAAAGCAGATTTCTGCCGTCGCCGTCGCCGTGAGGTTCCGTATGACGTCAATGGAGATGAAATCGTCGCCGCGCGCCGAACGCTGTATGTGCGAGTGACAGGGCGCGAGGGGCGCGCGCTTTCACGGGGAGTGAACGCACGGCGGAGAACAAACGCGCGTTCTGCGCCGTGCTCGCTCAAGGGCTGCAGAAGTAAGCGTCTCTTTCCTCCTTTACAATCACCATATATGTAGAGCAAACGCGCCTTCTTCCGACGCGCGAGAGGCCGTGGGGGAGGGAAGGGAGGCGACGTTTAGCTGCGGCACCAAGTGCCTATTTATATCAGAGGCTCCGGCAACAGTCACCAACGCCGCACGCGTTTTGAGCGAACGCGGGCAAAACGCCGACGGCGTCGACAATAGTTCTGCGTGTTGCCGGTGCTGCTGCATGTCCAAGTTTATACAGCTGATAAAGCTAATATCATTACTCCGTATAGCTCTCTACAAATTTGCTGTCGCAATTGATGCTTCGCCTTTCAGGTGAAACTGCGACAACTTTTTTTTTCGATTTCGGTATCAAAACAAAATCCAACAGAACTCACCACGCAATTAATGTCGACGTAACGTTATTACAATTAATACTGAAGCAATGGGAAGGGGGAGAGGGGGGGAGGGGCGGGCGCTGCGGCTCAGGGGCCGATGGGACGTGGCTACAGCGAAGTCCGCACTGCGCTCTCCGCCGCGGCGGGCGGCGAATGTCAGCACCTATATTTCTTACACCGTGGGCAGGTCCAAACTTTAGGCGATCCCACGAAGACAAGATCAAGGGGCCCATAGGAGGAATCGACACGCGCCTCTAATGCTTAAGGCAATCTTTTTTTTTTTTTTTTTTTTTTTTTAATGCGTAGGCATTTATATGCTTACCCAACGAGAAAAACCGTCCATCCGTCCTGTAAGACGATCGCTTTCAAGATAGCGCCCGCAGCAGCGAGCGAATTCACCTTCGTGCTGCCTGCCGCTTGAACGCCTAAAGCGGTGCGAACACAGCGCTCGGAGCTCTCAACACACGCCGTACGCAGCCCCTTACGCAGAACGCTTTCAAGATACGGGCCCGCGCGTCTCTTTTTAAAGCGAAGCGGCGAGAACGTGAAGCTAACAGCAGTCGGCACTCTCTGTCGGCATCGCATGCAGGTCGCTTTCAAGATACGGTCTGCGCGGCCGCGTCATACGCGGCCGCCGCCGGAGTACGTTTGATCACAGTTCATAATGGTTCGACGCGGATGGATAAGGCGCTAAAGAGCGATAACGGCCTATAATGATCGGAACGTCATCTGCAGTGCTTTGCTTGCGTCATGAATGCCACCTTGCGCCGCCGTTCGCACCAATTTGTGTCGCCGCAGCGCTGTCATTTGCACTGGCCTGAACAAGTTACATAGCATTGATAATGACACCGGGCTGAGTGGAGATGAGCAAATGGCACAATGCTTACGCACACTTAGAGAACTCCCAGAGGAGCTTATGCGTGAATTTTTTTCTAATAACGACGCTAAAAATGAAATCAGGGCCTCTAAGGCAGGCCTTTATAGCAATAAATAAATGAATAAATACCTCACGGCGAGCCGAAATGACTGGTGTCTCCATGTGCGCTGTCTTCTCGCGCGCCTAGCGTTGGAGGTCGCGTAACCTAAAGTTTTCGAGAGGCGGCGAAGCGAGAGGCAGCACGAACAGTTCGCTCCCCGCCGTGGTGCGACAGCTGGTGTTCGTGGTCATCGAGTGACAGCTGTTGAAGTTTGCCTATGCGCGCGTGACACCTCTCTTGTTAATTTTATTAGCAAGCGAATGATTACTGCAATTTATTTGGCCGATACAACTACGAACCTCATTTCGTGTACTCGTCTATTACTGTGCTATCGCTATGAATGCTTCGCCATTTCGTGTGAAACTGCAACTTTTTCTCTTTTTTTTTTTTTTAACAGTAAGCCGTTTCATGCATTGAAGCACTAAAGTAGCGGAACCGCTAATATATTTTGTGGCACACTACGGGAATTAATATATTGAGGCCGGTGTCATGCCGAGAATTCGTTCCCAGTGAGCGTTGCCGAGGTAACCAGCTACAAATCGTAAGTTGCAATATGTGTGGCAAAGTAATTAGTTCAAAACTTTGTGTAATTTTGTTAATACGTGGGTTATGCATTTCTCCTGCAAGTAATCTCAGCCATTTCGAGTAATCCAGCTCAAGGACTGGAATTAAGGCACCTTGAAGATGCGATTTCTTTAAAATTGTATGTGTAGTATTAAAAAAAAAAAGACACCGCTATAGCGTATTCTACACAAAAGTTGTGATTTTTGCCGACCTAGCTTCATAACAGGGGTGGACGTGCCATCAGAATTTAATTTAATCGGACATACGATAATTAGTTATCAAAATTTACGTGACTGTTCCAAATAATGATATTATGGGACGTGTTTTAATTGCATAATCGAAACCAGCCACTGCTCAAACTTTTTGCAAGAAGATTTGTCCCTTTCACCAGTTTCAAGAAATAAGTACTCAGTATCTGCAGCGAAATGCATTGCTGTTCAAGCCGATATTTTGCCGCACTGTTAAACAATTGTATGATAAGTGTTAACTGGAACAGCAAGGCATTTCGCGGTTCGAGTGCGCAGTTCCAAGTAACAGCAGCGTTTATACTATCAGGCATATGCCATTGACATATAATGCGCATATGAGGCAATTAAACTATTGATATCCTACGCATGCACGACACGACGTAAATGTTTACGTTAAAAGAAAGGGAGGGTGACGTGAAACATCGGTCTCAAGTCTCGGGAGTACCTCGGAAAACAGGTCCCGATGGCAGGCCCCTGAGCAGTGGCAAGCGTAGCAGACGGTCTACCTCGGAGCGCAGACCGTGGTCAGTATAATGCACTGCGTCCAAGTTCCTAAGCTTTTGAACTCGGTTAGGTACGTGGCAGCGTTCTTCCTCGTAGCGGGGCGTCTGACGATGAGTCGCGGGGCCCGAGCAGCCCGAGTCCGCGGCGCCCCAGTTGCGTTTGGTCAGGGCTCTGGGTTGGCACGGGCCGTCGAAGAAGCGAATGAGACTCATGACACTGATCGCGCGGACGCACGGCGTCACAGGCAGCTGAACAGTGTCTTTACTCTGATGCACTTCAGCTGAGTCCGCTCGGCACAACAACGCACAGGCCGGCTGCTCGTTGAGGTATGACGGTCACGTATATGGAAGCGACGAAGGAAAGCAGTGGTTTCGAGCCCTCCACAAGCGCGAAGTGCTCCTCGTGGCAGTAGGTCGACGCCAATCCCTGCGCTGACACCTTCACCAAAGCTTCTGCCGCCACCCAATGTTGACCCTCAGCAGCAAAAGGTACGGTCCCTCGGCACACGAGAAAAGCCTTCACCGCAATGCAGCCTCACATGCACCATAAGATTGAACTCCACCAACAGGACGCACGAAAGAAGACCACAGGGTCTTCCTCTTCACTGAGTCCTTGAAGCAGGCACGCTGCTGTCAATTCAAGACACGCACGCAAATAAGCCGCGATACTTCGGCCGCAGCTTCCAACAGTCGCGGCCAGGCGAGAACGAGCACCACGGTGACGTTACCCGCCAATCTTGTCGCTGTCGTAACGACACCACTGCCTCAAAGTCAACCTTGAAGTCCATACCTCAAAGTAAACCGCAAGAGGATACCTACTACTTATTAAACCAGTGAACGTACCTATAATCGCCCAAACGCTGACAAATGTTCCGCGATTTCTACCCGCCTGGCTGACACTGCAGCAACGTTAACCGCGCCGCGAACTCCCCCTTTCCTCTCTGATCGCTTTTTCGTCCCTCTAACGAAGCGCGCCATAACCGAAACCGCAGGGCGCCTACGTGCGGCGCCAGAGAGGCGGCCACTTGGCCGGCGCCAAAGAATCCGGGCGCCGCGTGACGACTTCGGCGCGCGTGACCTCCTCGCTTGCAACGCCTGCACCGTGAAACGCGCCTCTCTAGAGGAGGAAGGCGAGCGGTAAGCAGAGGCGAAGCAAGAGGACACACGAGACAGCGGACCCTACGGCGACACCAACCATGGCCTCTAAGATTGTACGGCAAGCGCGCTGACCGATCTCGGAGGCTATAAACCAACTAGAAATACTTACGAAGTCTGCCGCTAGTTGCCTCGAGCTGTTGCTTACGGCGAGGTGATATTCTACACCAACGTTACTTTTGATTCTGAAAAACACGCCATATTGTCAAATATTGCACTGGCGGCATTTTGAACGAATTAGGGAGGCTGTAGCAGTCCTCTGGTGTAATCATAGCTGACAAAATGGCAAATTTGACAGTATGGGGGATTTGACAATATTCAGAATAGCATTCGCGGTCATCGTTCTGCCCTAATCCGTATATCCGACTTGAGCAGGACGATCGACTACAGCGCCGCTAGTTCTCGTGACGGCCACCCGGGACACGTGTTCCGGGCGGACCTGTGGCAGCTGTGGGATGTGATATGGAAGTGGTTCTAGTAAACCTCGAGTAAAATAGCGGGTTTTGACCAAATAGGCCGTGTTGCGCTGCCGTCTATATTTTGTTTTGGAAACGTTTAATTCCTTCTCATCGCGAAAGAAGACGAAGCATCATCGCGGCTGCGTCATGACGGCTGCATGCTGCGCAGCGTGAAGAAAAGCGATAGTTTGGACGCTTGGCCAGCTTTAACTTTTGCGCGCTCGAGAACGCATGCCTGGCTCTTGACAATGTTGCTGCTTCCAGGATCTCTGCCTGCTGCAGACACAACAAAATATGTGACAACTTCATGGGCGGCGACGAGCAAAGCGAGCGGAGTAGTAAGAAACAAAAAGAGTTGGTTCATGATATGCAATAAAATTAAAAGGGCGCTCAAAAACTAACGACATCACTGAGAACAGCCTAACCGCATCATTGATCCTTGTTATATTTCATCGGACGTAACCAACTATACATGTATATCCACATAAAGCCAACAGACAATGCAGCCAAGGAAAGCATCGGGGAAATTAAGTGTGGTTGAAATTGGAATGTAGAAAATAATGAAGAAAGGGGAAATGAAAGTGGACGAAAAGATAACTTGTCGCCGGCGGGAGAGGAACCCGCAACCTCCGCATTACGCGTGCGTTGCACTACCAATTGTGCTACAGAGACGGCCATCAATTCGGCCACTAAGTTGGGTATTTATGTTTACTAGATCTAGCCCTAGGTGTGCTAGCCACCGCCACTCAGAACAATGGTGGACGGAGGTGGAACATCCTTTTTAGCCAGATGGCGTCACATAACACGTGATCTTGGGAGAGCAGGCGCGTGACTAATAAACCCTCGCATGCTACCTAATGACATCAAGGCTGCCAGATTCGAGACCCTCGCAATGAATAAACGAAAGAAGGGGAACAGAGGGGCTCTATTTTGTTAATCAGAACCACATAAAGCCAACAGACAATGAAGCCAAGGAAGGCATCGGGGAAATTAAGTGGGGTTCAAATTGGAATGTAGGAAATAATGAAGAAAAGGGAAATGAAAGTGGACGAAAAGATAACTTGTCGCCGGCGCCAGTTATCTAGGCCGCCACGGCGGTTTTTTATACTATAAAATGGAGGAAACCTACGCCAATATTGTTTCCCAGTGAATCGTTGCTTTATTTGGTAGTATAATGCTTCAACAATTCTGAAGGTGTGCTCCACAGAAGTTTATTTTATATCAGTGTTTGTACAAACCCCACCTCACTTAGTCGTGCTTCAATCGCTCTGCACGTCGTGACGTCTCTAGCAATAGGTTTTGACACGCTTTTAGCATAGAGAAATTATGCATTTAGTTCCAAGTTTCGCGACGTATAATTGGATAGACCTTGTCAACCGTTTTATGCCGCAGGGCAAACTTCAGAATTAAAGACAAAAGAAGAGGAGTCTTCATAGTCTTGCCATGCGCGAAAACTAACGCCACCATGGATACTAAAAAGAAAACAGATAAAACTCAGTCGATTATTTATCTAAACTAAGAATATCAAGCCTTTTCAGCAACCTATTTTCACGCGCGCGCAGAGTTCAGCAAGTTTACGAGGTACAGAGAACACGACAGGCATGTGCTTTTTATACACTTACTTAATAATATGCGACACCTGAACTCTAGACCATTTACGAAAATGAAGATCCTTGGATCATGGCGGTACGCGTGGAAGGAGCAGAAAGCCACGAGAAACGTTTTTGCAGTACCTGAAATCGACAGGTTTTGGCGACCGTGCTTAGACTTGGTGCGAACCTTCAAATGTGTGCGAAACTGTGCCCTATCTCCTCTCTGTCTCTCTTTTCATCACTATACCCCCTTCTCCCAGTGTAGGGCAGCAAACCGGACGTGCATCTGGTTAACCTCCCTGCCTTTCCTCTCTTCTATTCTCTCTTTTTAAGCAAGCTATACTACGTCTGGTCCATCTCTGCGTTCCGTGTTTTGATTTCTTTTGAACTCCTTTCACCTTTTGCTAATATAAATCAGTTGTTAGTGAGCGCTTGTGCTGGTCTCTGTCTTATGCATGTTTTCTTAGCGCCCTTTTAATTTTATTGTGATGTCAATTATATGGACACTCAAGGTGAATTTTCGCCTTCGTCGTCGCCGCGGGGCGCGCCGTATGCTACGGATGCGAGGGAAAGCTTGCGAGGGTGAGCCGAGAAGGATGGTAGTTTGATGAGCGCCCAATGTTGAAGAATCACGTGTTAAACCGCGCGCTTGAGGAGGCAGGTGAGCGCGCGTCTCCTTAACTAGCTCGGTCTTCGTTGCGTATGGCTGTCCGCGCGACTGAGTGCGTGCACCGCCCGCGCCTTATCTTGGAGGTAATCTCCGGCGGGTACAAACGATGGGCGAGCCGTGATGGCCGGTGAATGCATGTGTGCTGTCTTCCCGCGCACCTAGTGCTGGAGGTAGCGCAATCTCAAGTTTCGGAGAGATAGATACACAACAAAGCGGAAAGGCAGAGAGGGTAACCAGAGGGAAAATATTGTTCGCTTCCCTACACTCAGAAATGGCGGAGGAGGAGGTAAAAAGATAAGAACGTAGATGGAGAGACAAGGAGCACAGGCACACTAGCACAGCCGATCACTATCACCGCTAGACTATCACAGCTATGTAGCACTTGTAGCGCAACAAACACCAATTCAGACCACAGCCACTTGCGTATAGGTGTGTTGTCCTTAAAAACTGTAACAGTGCCTTCGTCGCCCTCAGCTACGATGATTTATGAGGTCAGCATTCTAAAATGGGTTGTTCTGATAATGGTATTTGATCAAAGCGCGCTACTGCGATTGCGAGTGATTGTCTCTATACAGTGTAGCGCGGACAGTAACATAGAACGTGTTGAAGAGTGAGTCTCCTCGCGACCACAGTATTCTCTACTTGTCACAAGAACTTAGTCAAATTGGAAGCTGAGCCAAAGTACAAAGGATGGCTGTCGACGAGTAAAAAAAGGAGTGCTCTATTTTCACTGCAGAGCTTGTTATGCAGAATGCAAAAGAGGCAAGTCAGAAATTGATCGCCACGTTGAAAGCGCGAAGCACAAGTAGACGTCATCAAGCCTGTAATGCACCCGGACGCTGACTTCAATACTGTCAGCGAGTGGCCAAATTCAGATGGAAAAATGTGCGAAAGAGGTGGAAATGAGGCCAGCAGCCGCTTTATAGCTGCTATTGGTGACCAGCAGCCGCTTTATAGCTGCTATTGGGAACGCCCTTAGTGACCAGAGTCGAGGAGATCTCTGCGGGCTACCGCGGAAGGAGTTTTCTCTTCTCATAGACGAATCTACTGACAGAGTAACAGTCAGTCAAACATCTGTCACTCGTCGCGAGAGTTGTGAACACGAATGGTGAGGCCGTAGGCGCATTTCACGACTTGATTCCTGTGAACGACGCAACTTCAAGCGCTCTTTACGACAACCTGAATGCAGTGTTCAGCACCAATTTAGGGAAAGAGAATATTACTGTTCGGTCTCATACTTATACACACACGCACACACACACACGTGCGCACGCACGCGCGAGCGCCCGCGCGCAAGAAATTTATTGGTTTTACTGCCAATTAACGGAGGAAACTGGATTACACATGGATGATTATTTCGCATTGCTACTGCAGGCAGAGATTCCAGGGACTTTCATTATGAAAAACGTCCGCTATTCATTCCATTTCTGTGCGTCGTACGCACGCAAGGCGCGCCAGAGAAGAGTTGAGTACCTGGCGCATGACATGTTTAATTATTTTCTATCACCAAAGCAAACATCGGGCTACAAGGAGTTTCAGAAGCTGGCGAGAGAGAAACCGCCTAAACTGCTGCACCCTAGCCAAACGCGCTGGTTGCCACTCTAAGTTATTGGATTTACTAAGAGGAAGAGGGGTCGGAATGTTTTCTCTCGGGACGCCCGGTACCTGTCTTTACCAGGTCGGTGTCAGGAACCTCCAACGCTCTCCGAGGCCAAGGATGTTGAAGTGTGCCGAAGGAATGTTGACGCTCGAGGACGGAAGACAAACTGGAGTCATGTTACATTACTGAAATAAAAAATACTGAAAAATACTGAAAGAAACATTAATGCTCTCGAGGGAGCTACGGCAGCAAAACGAGCGCTGTTGGCGAGAAGTATCTCGAATCTCTCAACCCACATCCGCACTGCTGCTTTGAAGCGCTTCTACCCCTCCGGAGGAGAAAGGGGCCTGTCTTCTCCTCTTAAGAGGATGTACAGAATGAGCATATCTGAAGCGAATGTACAGTGACGATTGAGATTATTACTTTGCGCATGTTTCGTGTTCTAGACAACACCTGCATTTTTTTTAATGCACGTTCTGTGTTCTAGTGTTATTGCTTACAACCAAGACTGTTTGGAAGCCTATAAGCTGTCTTAAAACTGATACTGATTTCCAGTTTACTTATTCTCTTTTCTTTCTCGTCCTATATATGTTTGTCCGTCATTGTAGAAAAAACAATTGATCACTCCATGTAACAAGCAAAATAATAAAGCTTGTTTGTAGCCTCCTGTCGATCGTTGGTGCATTTGCCTCCGAGGATATAATATATAACTTGATGTCAGTTGTCGGGGGCCACCTGACAAGCGAAAAAGTTTGTAAGGCCGGATTTGGAACCAATCCCGATCAAAATGCGCGCACATTTCTTTTTCCTTCCTTTTTAATGTTCTGGTATGGTTGCCACTCTTGTCCGTAGAAACGTTTTCAACTCATAACCTTCGTACTAGCGCGCCTGCCATGCGGTGCACTTGGCGCCAGGTGCGCTTTTTATTGCGTGCATTAGTCAAAATAGGCAACTTATACGCCACGTGTTTTTTACGGAGACGACTCGACGTGATCTCACCGAGTTGGCAGATAATTTTATTGTAGATGCACATTCATTTTACAGCAAGTGCGCGCTACAGCACAAACCGCAACATCTACACTGGAGAATACATAAAGCACCACCACTTCACAGCGTAAAGTGCCCTAAATGGTGAACAGAACTCAGGTACGCTGCCAAAGTAAATAATTTATTACGCGCCTCTGCACTAGAGTGGTATTTCTGCACGGCGTCTGAAAGATATGAAGCAGTTCCCAACTTGAACTACTTCCTCGGTAAAATTTCGTGACCTCCCAAAATTAAAAGCAGTGAGCCACATGTATAAAAAGAAAAGAAAATCCGAGGACACCTAATCACTCCTTATGAGTTATTAATGCGAAAGCATTAATTTCCAATTGAACACCGCTTGGCGCGTTTTGATCTGGCCTTTCCGAAGTGCAGTTAGAACGCAGGCGAGAGCTTGCGCGGACAAAAGACGCGCGGATAACACAGGCTTCCGAGAGCGAGGGTGTCGTCGCGGCGATGACTCTCCCCTCACGCAATAGTGGGGAGCAGGTGTTCCCTTTCGCCCGCTCTGCTCCGTCGAGGCCCGAGCCAGCAAATACGAGCCAGCGTCACGCGCGCGCGAGGCAAGCGTGTGACGTGGCGTCGCAACCTGTGGGAAGTTTCGCTGCTCCATACGCCGCCGGCTTTTTTGCTTAATGTGCCATTTAACGCTTTCGCATAAAAAAAAGGTCAACCAAGCGTCGACGCTAAAGAAGACAAGGTCGATGTACATGGTGGGTCAAATGATTCGAATGATGAAATTTTGGTTATATCTCTCTATTCTGCCTCTATTTCATGTTCATTATTCATTCGTTTCGTATTTCGCGCGCTACTAAATCGACCTTCTCTTCTTCAGCATCGATGCTTCGAAGACTTTTTGTTTTTTTCTTTTTTTGACCAAGAGGTCAGGCAGGCAGATCCCGGAAATAGCGCTGTTTATGTTGCAGTGTTGTTTATTTTTGACTATATTTCTGTTAATTAGGTCCATACCGTTGATTGTACCTACTCGGTGACTAATTTTTTGCTTCTTTTAGGCACCGCCGAAGCCGCCTTCTAGGCAGCATTGATTGCTTCGCGCGAGCCCTGCTTAGTCCAAGTGAAGTCGCTTCATTTCCGGAACAAAAGTGTGCGCCTCACGGTGGCTTTGCCTCAACATGCGTATATCTGCGGCGGTGCATCCTTTACAGGAGTACAGTGCAATGTGATTAATTTTCTACTATATTGACGATAATTACGCCCGTCCCGCTATATTAAATGCGAAGCATTTCTTCGTGAACATTTACCACATTGACAGTATCTATCTATCTATTTATCTATTTACTATTTATCTATCTTTCTATCTATTTATCTATCTATCTACTATCTATCTATTTATCTATCAATCTATCTATTTATCTATCTATTTATCTATATATCTATCTATCTATTATATCTATCTATCTATCCTACGTCTTGGTGCTCTCATGGTCGTTTGGTTAACTTGGTATTTACCAAAATTGGCATAGTATGACAAGAGTGTATGAACAACATAAATGATAGGTCATAACATGAATATCATGACATGTCTTATTTGGGTCTTGAAACAGCCGCATACGTCTTCGTGCTCTCATGGCCGTTTCGTTAACTTGGTAGGTACCAAAATTGGCATAGTATGACAACAGTGCATGACGGACATAAATGATATGTCATGACATGAATGTAATGGTAAGCGTGTCATGTAGGTCATTAAACAGCCGCCTAAAATGACAATGACCCAGCGAAAACACATTATTACTCAAAAGCCACTGAAAGATATTCGGACGTAAGTACTAAGGGAAGGAAACACTAAAGGATGATAGAAGTCATAGGCATGAGCATGACTCATCAAAAATGACAATGACTCGGAAAAAAGTATTAACACTCAAAAACCAGTGAAATGGGCTTGCACGTGGGTACTAAGTGAAGGAAACACTAAAGGATGATGATAGAAGTAATAGTCATGAGCATGACTCATCAAAAATGACTTGGCAAAAAAATAACACACAGAAACCACTGAAATGGGTTTGCGCGTGGGTATCAAGTGAAGGAATCACTAAAGGATGATGAAAGAAGTCAATCATGAGCATGACTCAGCAAAAAAATATCAACACTCAAAAACCACTAAAATGGGTTCAGACTTGGGTACCACGTGAAGGCAACACTAAAGAGAGAGAGAGAAAAAAAAGGTAAAGGAAAGACAGGGAGGTTAACCAGATGTTATCTCCGTTTGGCTACCCTGTACCGGGGGAGGGGTGAAGGGATGGTGGTAGAAGTAATAGTCATGAGCATGACTCAGCAAGAATCACAATGACTCAGCGAGAAAACATTTACACTCAAAAACCACTGAAATGGATTCGGACGTGGGTACTAAGTGAAGGAAAAGGCTAAAGGTTGATCTGGGTCGAAGTCATAGTCATGAGCACGACTAAGGCTTTCGCCTTAAGGTCTCTTATGCCTAGTTGAAGGGACTCCTGAGGAACTCATGACATGTGTATCATGTAGGTCATGAAACAGCCACCTACGTCTTGGTACTCTCATGGTCGTTTCGGTAACTTGATAAGCTCCCCGCAAACTGCTTCGCATAACATCGATTCCCACAGGGCATGGGATCTGCCGGCTTTTTATACCTACTCGACGACTAATTATCGCTTCTTTTCTTGTTATGATCTACATTTCGATACATTTTTAAGCTTCGTGAGACAATTAAGTACAAGTGAACAGAAGCGTGCGCAAATCTCCACGAAACGGTGAAACAAAACGTCGTCAATAATAGAATGTTAGAGATTTCTTTCACGATTTAATGATTTTTGGGTATCAATCTAGATATAGCAGCGCGCACTGAGTTGGCAACACTGATCGCAAGTTTTAAGCTCGTTTGAGGCATGTCCGTGGTTTTGTATCACTGTTTTCGGGCACTCAAAAACTTTGATGTTTATTCTCCACCAACGACACTCGAGAAATGAGGTTGCCTTCACGACAATTTAAGAAACTTGGCAGCATGGATATCATAGCCAAATCTTTATCAAAACAAAGCAAGCATTATAACGAAACAGCGCTGCCGACCGGACGGGTGAACAAAGTACAGGACAATGCGCTGACTATTAACTGATTCTTTATTCGAAGTAGCACAGTATACAAGGCAGAGGACACAAAAGCGCACAGTGCTATATGTAAGTCACTCTGTCGGCCGGCACGAAGACAGCTTTTCCGTGCCGGCCGGCCTAACTATACGATTACCGAAACACACCTTAGATACCAAGAAGAGTCACTAACCATTGAGAATTACTTTGGGAAGGATATGTCGAGAACCGAGGGGTCGCAGCGGAGCGCCAGAACAAGAGGACCAGCTCAGCAGACTTTTAGAACGGACTAGCGCGTGCCGTGCTTGCGCCGCTGGCACGCGCCGCCCAACTTTATTTTTCTCGTCAGTCGCAGCCGGCCCCAAGGCGCCGGCCGAGAACGCTGACCTTAGCGTTCGCGCTTAGCAGCGTCGGTGGGCGCTACAGGGCCCCCCAACCTAGACGGAACGCGAAATGTACTCGTCGACGAGGCAGAGATGGGGCTGTCTTGGTGTCGAGCATATCGACAGGTGCGCCAGCGACATCCGCGGGGAGCTCCTTGGGAGGCGTTTCGACGTAGGCTGGTTTGAGGCGGTCCAGCGAAACGACTTCTTCGCGGCCATTCAATAGGATGGTGGCGGACTTCTGCGTCTTGCGGAGGACACGGTATGGTCCGTCGTAGGAGGGTGTAAGAGGCGCCTTGATAGCGTCTCGTCGGAGGAAGACGTGGGACGAGGACTCAAGGTCCGGGTGCACAAAGATGCTGTGGTCCGATGACCGAGGTGGTACGGGGCGCAGGTGCTGAATGCAGTCCTGTAGGCGTTGGAGGTACTGTAGCGGCTGGGGCGAGGGGGCCGAAGAAACGAACAAGTCTCCAGGAAGCCGCAGGGGTGCACCGTAGACGAGTTCGGCCGCTGAACAGCCAAGGTCGCGACGAAGGACGGCACGTAGGCCGAGAAGCACCATAGGAAGGTGGTCGACCCAGTGCTCTCGATCCAGGCGCGCAGTGAGTGCAGCCTTGAGCTGGCGATGGAGCCGCTCAACCATGCCGTTGGCACAGGGATGATATGCAGTGGTACGGCAGTGCTTAGTGCCAAGCAGGCGGTTGAGTGAAGTGAAAAGTGTGCAGTCAAATTGCCGGCCGCGATCAGTTGTCACGATGCTGGGGCAGCCGAAGCGGGAAACCCATGCTGAAACGAAGGCTTTGGCGACCGTTTCCGCAGTGATGTCCGGAATGGGCACGGCTTCGGGCCAACGGGTGAAGCGGTCGATCATTGTCAGAATGTAGCGACAGTCGTGAGAGTGAGGAAGTGGTCCCACCAAATCAAGATGGACGTGGTCAAAACGGCAGCCAGGGGGCAAGAACGACTGTGTGGGAGTCTTCGTGTGGCGGGTCACTTTGGCGGTCTGGCATGCGAGGCATGAGCGGGCCCACTGGCGAACATCGGTGTTGATGCTTGGCCAGACATACCGCTGTGTAACGAGGCGCTGCGTGGCTCGGACGCTGGGATGGCAGATGTCATGAAGTGATTGGAACACCGCACGACGGAAGGCAGTCGGAATGAAGGGGCGAGGTGTAGCCGCTGACATGTCGCACCAGAGGGAGCCAGGCACAAACGGGTGAGGAACGAGTTGTAGACGGAGGGAACGGGGATGGTCACGCAGCGCTTGCAGCTCGGGGTCTTCCATCTGCGCACGAGCTAGACCCTCCCAATCCACAGTCGATGTAAAAGTGCCGAGGGAGGTGATGCGTGAAAGTGCGTCAGCTGCCTCGTTGTCGGTGCCTTTGATGTGCCGGATATCCGTGGTGAACTCCGATATATAGGCCAGTTGACGAACTTCACGTGCGACGTACTTGGAAGAGTTTGTACGGAAGACATACACCAGAGGCTTATGATCGGTTAGAATATAAAATGGCTGGCCCTCCAAGAAGTGCCGAAAGTGCTGGATGGTGGAGTAGATGGCGAGCAGCTCGCGGCCAAAAACGCTGTAGCGAGTCTCGGCAGGTTGGAGCTTCCGAGAGAAGAAACCCAGTGGGCGCCACTCGGAGTTGATTTTCTGCTGGAGAACAGCGCCGATGGCCACACTGGAAGCATCCACCATGATGCGGGTTGGCACGTTAGTTCTCGGGTGTACGAGAAGTACCGCATCGGCAACGGCTTGTTTAGCAGCCCTGAAAGCAGCGTCAGCTTCGGGAGACCAGGAAATCGCAGATGAGGAGCCCTTGGTCGTGCGAAGAAGGTTAGTCAGTGGGTGTAGAAGCTCAGCGCAGTGCGGAATGAAACGTCGGAAGAAATTCACTAGGCCGAGGAACTCACGCAGCTGGCGTAGGGTAGTGGGTGCTGGGAAGTCTTTCACGGCCTGGACGTGAGAGGGCAACGGACGAATTCCCAGCTCCGAGATGTGGTGGCCCAGAAACTCGAGCTCGGAAGATCCAAATACGCATTTCTGGGGGTTGACAACCAGGCCAAATTGTTGAAGGCGTTGAAAGAGTTCCCGGAGGTGACGCTCATGATCTTGTGGATTGGGACTCGCGACGAGGATGTCGTCGATGTAGGCAAACACAGCCGGGAGGCCGCGCGTTACCTCGGCAATGAATCGTTGGAACGTTTGAGCTGCGTTGCGTAACCCAAAGGGCATGCGCACATACTCAAACAGGCCGAATGGTGTAGTAATGGCTGTCTTCGGGATATCGGCCGGCTCAACGGGGATTTGGTGATAGGCCTTGACAAGGTCCACCTTACTAAAGATTTTGCATCCCTCCAAAGGCCTGTAAAATCTTGGATGTGTGGAAGGGGGTAGCTATCGTGGACCGTGTGAGCGTTGAGCGCCCGGTAGTCACCGCACGGACGCCAGTCACCCGGTTCTTTCTTGGGCACCAGATGAAGCGGGGAGGCCCAACTGCTGGACGACGGGCGAATAATACCTAGCTGGAGCATGTGCTCGAATTCCCGTTTAGCAATGTCCAGACGCTCACCGAAGAGGCGGCGCGGACGGGCTGCGACAGGTGGACCACGTGTGACAATGTGGTGGGTGACGCTGTGCTTGGGAGGCTGATTTAAATTGCAGGGCCTTGTCACCTCAGGGAAGTCTTCGAGGATACGAGCATACGGGCATGTTGGGATCAGCGTGCGGATGCCGGTGGGAGCGACAGCCGACAGAACGCCAGGGATCGAGAGGCGCGTCTTGCTGTCAATCAGGCGATGGCGGCGCATGCTGACGTCAAGATCGAAATGAGTCAGGAAGTCGGAACCGAGGATAGGCTGATGGACGTCGGCTACGATGAAGACCCACCGGAATGTGCGCCGCAGGCCTAGGTCGAGAGTGAGGGACCGCAGACCATACGTGGCGATGGAAGTAGAGTTTGCCGCGCGGAGTGTAGGTCCAGGTGACTTATAAGCGCGGTCACGCTTGGAGGACGGCAGTACACTGACCTCGGCACCCGTGTCTACAAGGAACCGCAGGCCGGAAATGCGATCCATGACTATGAAAAGGCGGCCGGGTTGTAAGGCGAGGTCACATGCCGCCGTCAGTGATCTCGCGGTGCGTTTCCCGACCATTCGCATGGGGACTTTCACTGACGGGCGCGGTGCTGGAAAGTGCGATGGTACCAGCAGATAGGCGAGCGTCGAGGACTGCGCGAGCGGCGACTGGTCGGGGAAGAAGGACGGCGGCTGGGACATGAGGTGGAACCGCGCTCGTCATGGGAGGACGTCCGAAGGGCGTCGATGGAAACGGCGAGCTGGTCGATCCGGGACTCTAAGCGGGCCATGGTTGAGGACTGTGGCGTTGAAGAGAGGGCGGCGACTGAAGGAGAAGTCGCGTCGTGGATTCGATCAGCGAGCTGGGCGAGGCGGTCGAGGGTCAAGTCCTCTGTAGCGGCCAAGACAAGGCGGGTGGACTGCGGTAAGCGCTGCAGGAAGAGCTCCCTCAACAGCGCACTGTTCGAGTCGACGTTGCTTGTGCCCAGGAGCTGTCGCATGCTGTTGAGCAGCTGGGAAGGGCGGCGATCTCCAAGGTCCCCGGAGGTAAGCAGCTGCTGGATGCGCGCGCTCTCAGACGCCGTGGTACGTTCTAAAATGCTCTGCTTCAGTTGCTGGTATGGGGCATCACTCAAAGGTGCAGCGATAACGTCCGCCACTTCCTGAGCCACCTCAGGAGACAGGTTACAAAGCAAGTGGCGAAACCGCGAAGTCTCCGAGGGGATGTTGTGCAGATCGAAGGTGGCTTCGACCTGGGCGAACCAAACCTGCGGGTTGTGGCGCCAGAACGTGGGCAGACGGAGCTGTAGAGCTGCGACGTCCCGTGGGCGCGCGGTAGCGTCAGGCGGAAGGTAACCTGTGGGCGGGAGGTTGCTGGGGTCGGTCATCTCTGAGGCCGGAGTCACCACTGTCGAGAACCGAGGGGTCGCAGCGGAGCGCCAGAACAAGAGGACCAGCTCAGCAGACTTTTAGAACGGACTAGCGCGTGCCGTGCTTGCGCCGCTGGCACGCGCCGCCCAACTTAATTTTTCTCGTCAGTCGCAGCCGGCCCCAAGGCGCCGGCCGAGAACGCTGACCTTAGCGTTCGCGCTTAGCAGCGTCGGTGGGCGCTACAGGTACAACAGAACTAAATCGAAAAAAAAAAAAGGGAGGGGGAGTCGGAATACTCATAGATCAGGGATCCAAATGGGAAAGGGTAAATTCAGAGTGCCAATAGCTTCTTTGGTTATCCGGAACAGTGAGCGGAAAGTAGACTTGGCTGGGCGTAAACTATTTGTGTATGGGAAATAATTTCAGAGAGGAGTTTCAAGAGTTAGTAGAATGTCAAAGTGCTGATATTAATTGTTCGGCAATAATGCGGAAATTATCCTGTTAGGTGACATGAATGCCCGCCCACAGGACTTATACGATTATACGGACAACAACGAGAACTTAATGCTAGATCTCTGTAAGCAACGTAACGTCGTTATGGTATATACGGGTCTACGGGTCCCAAATGTGATGGCCAGATCACATGAGTAGCCAGAAATAGGCGATCGACCATTGATTACTGTCTGATGGCAGAAGGTACGTATCTCTGATAACTTGAGAGAAGTGATCATTGTGACGAGCAGGGGTATAGCAGCATAGGGAGTGACCATAAGCGCATCATTTTGAAAATGGGATATGTAGTTGGGAAAAATAATGAGTGAAGAATGTACATTCCAAATTTTAACGCTAAGCAAATAGCAATTATTGTCAAAGAATCGCACGCCGGCTGGCGAGCGCAAATCTTGGAAGCCATGGACGAAGACAGCGTATATAGTTAACGTGGTCAACATAAGGTTTGCTCGATTCAGAAAAGGTGCGCGGCACCACAAACGAAAAGGTGCAGGGGGTGCCAGTTATGGTGTGCCAGGCTGCACCCACTCACTGCAAGGTTCAAGGGCGCACTGCACCGCGACGGCACCTTGCCTTGCACCCCGTGCAATCGAGCCCGGGGGTGCAGGGTGCACCGCTGCACCTCGGGGGAATCTAAGGCCTAGGTTTGGTTGGTAAAAACATTTATTATGTGTCCTGCAGATTGATGATCCGAGCTCAGGTCTCCCACGTCTGGACGTCCAGGCCTTGCCTAGTCGCCGCTTCGCAGGCCTGCTGGACGGCCCAGATTTGGTCGGCGAGCTTGGAGCGTTTGCAGGGCATCGGCCCACCTCGCCGAGATAACATCGGGATTAATGTCTTTAGTCTTTGCCTCACATTCCCAGAGCACGTGTTTTAGTGTAGCAGGTTCTATGCCACAGACCTTGCAGATGCTGTAAGGATAGATCTCAGGGTAGAATCTATGATACGCTATATAGCGGGTTTGGATAAGGGTCAGTCTGCAGCTCCCGCAAGGTGGTAGCTTGGGCTCTGCATAACATGTTGTTAGGCGGAGTGAAACTTCGTCGCGCCAGATAGAAGGCCTTAGTTATTTCATTGTAGCTCGTTAGCCTGTCCTTGTCTGCGTCAACCGCGAGAGCTGTTCCGTAACAGTCAATTATATCGCGTGCAGCGGAGTTTGCCGTCTCGTTAAGGTTGGTAAGTTTAGGAGATTGCGCCCATGTGGGCGGGGAACCAGATCACAGTGATCGGGATTTCCCGAGCTTGCGTTATGCTTTGGCGAATCCGGAAAGCTTCAGGCGAAATTCTTCCCTTGGCATAATTTCGTACTGGTGTGCGCGAGTCGCTCAGGATAACTTGCGTTCTATGCGAGTGCCCTGCACTGTTAATAGGTGCAGAGAAACCTGGCTGAATCGAATAACCCTATAGATGGCGACATCGGTGCTGTGCGAAATGCTGCTGATGCCTGTTGAGTACTAAAGACAGATGTGTAGCTGCGAACACATTGCGTCATCTTTGCACCATTCGATGATGATGATTTAATGGCATAACCCCTTTGAAACGAGGCGGTAACGAATGGTCACCTAGCCTGCTTGATTTAACCAGGTATGCTATACATATTTTTATCTAGCATTTTTGTATACATCTCCGTAATATATATTTTTTCCCTCGAAATCTACCTTACACCGCTACCTATGACTATAACAGATCCGGTTGTTTCAATTTCTTCCCTGCTTTTCTTCCACCAATACTCTAAAAGTCTCGTGCTGATCTGGACTGCCGACCGGTTGATGCTTCCGTGCACTTTAAATCCAAGCGCTTGGAGGAAGTGTGCGTTATCCACGGTTAATTCCTTTTGAACACGCAGCGCCATCAAGCGTCGCTGCTGCGAAGTCTGCGCGTGGCGCGTGTCTGAGTAAATGTCCGAACAAGATTATCTGGATCTGTATAGGGCGCGGGTTCCACTCCGCCCTGCACGGGAGAAATTTCTAAACCATTTTTTTTTTTTTTTGTCATTGAAGAGGCGGCACAAACCCAATAGCACATGCATGCAAAGTCACATAAGTTGGCGTCAACGAGGTTACGTACTGTCATAAAGTGCGTGCACACGTGTCCCTCTCGACATGGCCACCACTGCCGGGCCGCTTACGTGGCTTTGACGCTGTGGGGAGCCGAGTTCCTCGACCGGTTCCTCGCGTGATAGCGGCTGAGTGGTTTGGACATCGGGGCGGCGTGGACATGCATTGGAAGTCGGCTGAAGACGTGGTCGGCAGGCGAAGTCCTCGAAAGCTAGACCGACAGGAAGACGTGTCCACATTGTCTTCGGCAGAAAGGAACCAGCAGCCCGACGCTTTTTTCAGATCGGAATCTCGACGTGCACTCCACAGATAAGCCCACGTGTTCTAGCCTGCTTTCAGCACTTTATGCCGCGTCTTTTGTTGTATATTCTGCCAGTTTTTTTTTCTCGTTTCTTGCCGCTTGTATTTTTATTGCGATATCAATTATATGGACACTCCAGGCACATTTCTGCGTCGCCGTCGTCGTCGCCGTGAGGTTCCGTATAAAGTCCATGGGCGATAACAGCGTCGCCGCGCACCCTGGCCTGTATGGGCGAGTGAAAGCGTACGAGGGGAGCCGATGATCGCGACTCAATCTTGCTCTCGCGAAAGGGAGGAAAGCGGGCAGGAAGCGCGCCGTCTTCCGTCATGCGCGAGGCATCCAACGTTGAGAGGCATCGGGGGGAAGGGAGTGAGGGGTGGGGGCGGCATTTTACTCCGGCTGCAACTGCGTAGGCAGCGGCTGCGCGGCCATATCTTGAGAGCGATCAGCGTTGGGGGCAGAGCAGCTTTCTGCGTGCTGTGTGTTCTCGGCGCTCAGTTTGCGTTGAAGTGGTAGACAACAGGAAGGTGACTTCGCTCGCTGCTGCTGCCGCCTTTGCTCACGCCAGCATTTTGACAGCGAGTATCCGCGGTCATCGAGTGTGATGTGTTCATATTTGCTGTGCGCGCTGACACCATGCTTGTTAATTTAGTTTCCGAGGACTATCTATCTATCTATCTATCTATCTATCTATCTATCATTTGCTTGTGTGTTTGTATGTAACTGTTTTCCCGCCTACCTGGGTCACTAGGTAGTCAGTGGTTGAATCGGTGAGGTAACTCGGTTCGAAACCAACCATCGGACGAACCTGTGCCACGTACTGGGTATGTGCCAGCAGGTGTGTGCCGCTATTCAAGGAATGTCTTTGAGGCCAACTTGGGTAAATGGGTATGTGTCACCGGTAGTGTGCAGCTCGGAAATGACATAAACGATCCTTTGAATTTCTCCAATACTAGGCGGATCCAACCCACGTCACACGGGTTCTTCAAGGACAGCAACCCGACGCTTTAGCAGGCTGCACCGCAAATGCACTGGGTATTATTTATTTACTAATTTTATTTCTTTTAAGGAGATACTGCCAGTCTGAATGCCAGACCTTAGGCAGGGGTGAGCGATACATTGTAATTAACACAGCACAGAAAATACACAAGTGAAAAGAAACACAGTGCTATGTAGAGTTGATATTACTGCAGTAATATAAAGTAATAATCGTATAGAATGAAACCCCGAATAATACACAAATCAAAACAAAGTTACATAATACTACAGCATTATCAACTACCACCACATAAGCACCACAGCAGTAGCAACTACCATTTATATAACGTAATAATAATGGTCAAGCAGATACACATACCGTACAAAAACATGTCTAATAACAAGTGCGACAACTTCGTAATTAAGTTATGATCGCAGACAAAAGCGACGCCAGATGCCACCCACAATGCAAAAAAAAAAAATTTCGAGAGCAATAATATAAGTACACGCGAGCATGTTTAATTGCAAAAGCGACAACAAGTTCAATAGCAGTCACTGTGAGTGCATGGGAGGTCAGAAGAAAGTACAATGTAAAAATGAATCAAAATATAATTTTCAGTAAGACCGTGCAGGCAACGCGCGAACGAACGATTCAGATCGGCGCTATCGAGAACCTCGGGTGGCAAATTATTCCAGTCGTTAATCGTACGAGGAAAGAAGGAATACCTGTAAATATTCTTCTTTCTGGGGTTTTACGTGCCAAGTATGGCAGAGGTGTCCAGTAACTTTTTAGGGTGAGAAGAGCGCGCTTCGCGGCGCAAGATTGGTTTGACGTACTTACTTTTCTCTATTGATAGCTTGTCATTATATATAGGATAGCATCGCTTCATTATTTCACGATACCGTCTCAATTCTACAGTTTTCAATTTTGCGCTTTCCAAAAGAGCTGTCGGAGATGTGTCGCGTTCAGCATCATCATCATCATCATCATCATCATCATCAGCCTATATTTATGTCCACTGCAGGACGAAGGACTCTCCCTGCGATCTCCAATTACCCTTGTCTTGCGCTAGTTGATTCCAACTTGCGCCTGAAAATTTCCTAACTTCATCACCCCACCTAGTTTTCGGCCGCCCTCGAGTACGCGTCCCTTCTCTTCGTATCCATTCTGTAACTCTAATGGTCCACCGGTTATCCATCCTACGCATTACATGGCCTGCCCAGCTCCATTTCTTCCGCTTAATGTCAATTAGAATATCGGCTATCCCCGTTTGCTCTCCGATGCAAAACCGCTCTCTTCCTGTCTTTTAACATTAGGCCTAACATTTTCGTTCCATCGCTCTTTGTGCGGTCCTTAACTTGCTCTCGAGCTTCTTTGTTAACCTCCAAGTTTTTGCCCGATATGTTAGCATATGTCGCGTTGGTAGGCATTAAATATGAATCTTATAGCTTTCCCTGTGTACTGATTCAAGTTTATCTAAGTTAACTTGAGTGTGTGGGTGCCAGGCAGCCCACGCACGCTCTAGTACTGGTATTACACACGTTTTCTAGGCAAGTAGTTTAATTTTGTGGGTTGCCTTAGCTAGTACCCGTCTTCATTGTGCCGCTTTTCAACGAACGCCTTTCACGTCACGCCTAGCCGCGCCATGAATGCACTATAGGTATGTGCCACTCTTCAATTAACGTCTCGCCAATTTAGGTTAATGAGTACGTGCCGGTGAGTGTGCGGCAAGCGTGGGAACAATTCTCAGCGTTCGCAGGCACCGGCGCGCCACGCCTCTACTCTCCGAGGCCACGCGCGGACTTCGCAGCAGTGCCGCCAGATGGCGCCGCGTGTCTAGAAAGTAGCGCAATAGAGGAGCCCGGTATCTACATGGTGCGTTTCTCGGGCGCCATGCATTTCGGAGGCCACGCACAGGCTTCGCAGTGACAGCGCCAGATGACGCCGGATGTTCTTTAGGAAGCGCGAAAGGGTAGTGCCGCTACAGTAGGCACCTCATACATAACTCCTTTCGATGGTGGCAATACCTTGTGCGGCTATATTGATTCAATGCAAACGCATTACCGTCGACATTCATCGTCAGATGGGTTCCGCCGCAATTCTTGTGATGCGAAAGCGTCAAATGTCCCGTTGAGGGAAAAAGCCGGCGGCGTCTGTCGCAGCAAAAAAAAAAAAAATGTCAACTAAATTCATATTGGCTGCAATGTCAAGTCACGAGCGCGCCTCGCGCTTGCTGGCTCGGGGACAGTGGCGAGACGCGATCGACCAGACAATGTAGCAACGGCGCGCGTGCGTCGGCCCGGTTAAAGTCCCTATACAAGGTGTTTCACTTTAGCTGCACCAAATTTTTAAAAATTGCCTGTGGCAGATAGCATAATTATAATCCTTGAGCTAAACTACTCGATGAGGCGGCCATTACTTCCACGAGAAATAAAACCGCTTAATTGAGTAATTAACATTACTACGCTAATTAACTTTTTAATTATTTACTTTACGGCACATCTTTCAATCTACGAAATATAGCCGCTGAGTTCGCAAAGCGTATCCACTTGAAACGAATTATCAGGACTGTGCCAGTTTCGAGATATTAATTTTCAAAGTGTCCCACGAAATACATGGGCGTTCCAGTTAACTTTGTGCTTCAATGCATAAAACAGCGTTTTCCTCAAAAAGTTAACTAGAACGCCCATACATTTCGTTGGACACTTTAAAAATTAATATCTCGAAACTGGTTCAGTCCTGAGAATTCGTTCCAAGTGCATACGCCTTGCGAACTCAGCGGCTATAACCCGTAGATTGAAAGATGTGCCGTAAAATCATTAATTAAAAAGTTAACTAGCGTAATTATGTTAATTACTCAATTAGCCGTTTTGATTTCTCGTGGACGTAATGGCCGCCTCATCGATTAGTTTAGATCAAGGATTATAACTGTGCTATCTGCCACAGGCAATGTTTAAAAATTTGGTGCAGCTAAAATGAAACACTCTGTATAAGAAAAGTACCGCCATCTTTTGATAAACAGCCGCTTCCCTCTCTCCTGTATCTCCGATTAGACGATGATAGCGCGCGCTTTTCACTTCTTTATATTTTCTTTTTTTTTTCCGCCTCAGAGCCATGTTGAAAGTCCTCTGCGCAGCCGCAGTCGACCGCGGCAGCGGCGGCGCGCGCCCGGCCTGAAAGCTTCAACGTGCTTTCTAGGTGCGCCACCGTCGACTTGGCTTTCGCAAGCAAAAAGTAAAGAAAAAAGCAAGCGCTTTAGGAGAGGAGGCGGCGGAGGAAAGAGTAGATGGCGGTACTTTTCTTATATAGGGATTTTAGGCCCGGTGACGGCAGCGGATACCTATCGGTAAAACCTTTATATATAAAAAGTAGCGTCACGCTTTGAAGAATGCCGCCGCCTCCTCGCACACCCTGTCCGAGGCCGACGACGCGTCGGTATTGGCCTAATGGCATCACGTGGACCGTCGCGCCGCCGGGTGCTGGCTGCGTTTGTTTACGATCACGCTCCATCGCCATTTTCGCCCGAGAAGCGTCTACCGACTGGCGAGGAGCACGACGATAGCGACGAACACAGTCGGCGATCGTCGAATCTGATCAGCGGCGAAAGATAAACAAGTGCACGTGTTTCAAGCGGTGTAGGCGGCGCAACGGTTGAAAAAGGAGCGCGAAAGAGAGGAGAAACAAGGAGGAGGGAAGGCGGAGGAGAGTGTCGCTACTTTTTATATATAGGGGTTTTACCTATCGGCGGGAAGACACAACTTTAGTTAAAACGAAAGCAGGAGCTTGCGAGGGCAAGGAACGCTCGGATACCACAAGCATCCAGAGAACAGCGTCTGCAAGCGGCGTCACGTCGCCGTATCTGCTTCGTCAAGGTGATGCCCTCTCCCCACGCTGTCCCCTCACCACAGTGACCTACTTTCGAGCGTCACTCAATCATTTCGGATTTCCCGCCAAGCACCAGAAGCCGAGAAGTGTCCCCACCTAAAGAGTATATGTTGTCACGTAGTAGTGATGGTGAAGAAAATAGTCGCAAAACTGTGAATGACGAAACGGACTTTATTGGGCGAACCTGTGGCCCCAAAAGCAAGTTGCACTCGAAGGTAAACGATAGCGGCGAACACAGTCGGCGATCGTCGAAAATCTGATCAGCGGCGAAACGCGTCGGCTCTTATACATAAGTCAGCGAAGGTTCCAGATTATTCCCTGGTACCCGCGTGTCTTCTAGAAAGTTCTAGACAATTCGCGTCGCTCGTACAATCAGATTACAGGAGCGTCAGTGACAAGATACAATGGATAGAAGCATCGATAACGTTCGAGAAACTTCCGATACGTGCAGGCGCGTCCTGTGCCTAGCGATAACCTTTAACATTTGTTAGCCGGTGAAAATTAAAATCCCTATTTAAGAAAAGTACCGCCATCTAATCTTTCCTCCGCCGCCTCCTCTCCTAAAGCGCTTGCTTTTTTCTTTACTTTTTGCTTGCGAAAGCCAAGTCAACGGTGGCGCACCTAGAAAGTCCACGTTGAAGCTTTCAGGCCGGGCGCGCGCCGCCGCCGGCGACTGCGGCTGCGCGGAAGACTTTCAACATGGCTCCAATCGCAGGTACCGGAGAGAGAGAAGCGGCGTTTATCAAAGGATGGCGGTACTTTCCTTATTTAGGGACTTTAGTGAAAAGCGGTGACCGGTGAAAGATAAACATGTATACGTATCAATATCTTACACCATGCTCAAGACACAGCGAAGCTGGCCGATTGATTGCGTCTCTTGGTTGTAGCCAGGTTGAACTTGGGCCGCGATTTTGTAGCGAGGCATTATGACTTATTCTACTCTAGTCTTATCATCCACCGCTCACGACCGGCTTATCCCGACCAGCTTTCCTAAACCTAGCCATATATATATATATATATATATATATATATATATATATATATATATATATATATTGTAACGGATACGAAAGGCAGGCACAAAAAGAGAGAAGCGAAGATGAAGAGAACGAAGAGCTTGAGAGGCCTGACTGCGCTATGATCACGCTCCGATCATCTCTCGTAACACTAGTAACCGCTCTCTCGTAACAATATATACACCCTCTGCTCACAATTTTCTATTTCGAGCTTTATGGCGAAAGCAATTATATCGACACTTCAGGCAAATTTGTCGCGGTGGTCGTCGCCGTGATGTTCCGCATTCAATCCAAAAGCCATATACATGAGCGACCTGTAACACTGAGCACGTAACAGTCAGCCGAAAAGGATGGCGGCTTGATGGGCATAATTTCCCACGCGCTCAATATTCGGGTTAGTTGTCACGTAATCAAACGCGAATGGGAGGGAGAGCACGCGTCTTCTCCTGTAGCCCTGCCGTAGCTGTGAATGACTGTGCGCGGCTGACGCTTATGGGGCCCGCGTGCCATATCTAATTATTGGTAATCATTGGTGGATGCAATCATAAAGGGCGACCAGGGATGGCTGCTAACTTCGTGCGCGCTGTCTTCCTTGCCTGGCTGTCTTTCTGCGCCCCTAGTGTTGCAGAGTTAAGAGACAGAGGTCATCGCAGATCACTCACAGAGGCCGTCAGTAGTGGACATAAAAATAGGCAGATAATGGTGATGAATCTAATTTTCAGAGTTGCGGTGAATCGCGTGGCTGTACGAACCGTTCGCCTCCTCTGCCGGCATTCTTCACAATGCTTGCGTTGTGAAAGCGAGCGCTCGAGGTCATCCAGTGAGTTATTTACAGGTTTACATGGTCTGTGCTTACTATGTCCACTACGTCCACTATGCTTACTATTTTAATTTTAGGTGAATGTTTACTACAATTTATATGGCCACTATAACTAACGTATAGACGCGTAAGGGCCACACTTTTCTGTCGCGATTTTGACGAGCCTTTCATGGGACCGGACCATTGGACCTCATTTTTCCAACTAAGAGTATACGAAATACACTGTAAACCTCCGCGATCGCCTCCTCTCGACATCCAGCAGCGACGCGCTAAAGTACGCTGCGTGCGACAATTCGCTGTTGAGCCCGATCAGAATCAGCGCACCGGAAAGCAATCCGCCTTTTTTCATGGCGCAACGGCGCATGCGCCCTGACCTGGCGGATTAGTCGCGAAACGTTTTGGAAGGGTCGCGCGTGCGGCCGTGCGGCCGCGTCTTGGGGAAACGTCCCCCGAAAAAAAAAAAAAAAAAAAAAAAAGCGCTCGGACGCGCGCTATTGCAAACTCATGCTGTGTACCGCGTTGAAACTTCACTGGTAGCTCGACGTCGGTGCGGTGCCGAAAACGTACGTAGCGTACGACTGTAACTCCACTTTAAAACAGAAAGCGGCGAGGGCTTCGTCCGGACTGCACAGGGAACCACGCAGTTGCCACCTTGCATTGATGGCTGTAATAGCAAATTTATCTATAGACCCCTGCGTTACACTTGGACGACACTTAAAAACACTTGCAGCTTCGGTCCTCGCTTGCTGGTAGTGGCAGCGTGTGTTTCACATGCATGCGTGTTCAAGGCGCGGTAACACGTACTGGGACGATACGAGACCGACAAGACATGCACGCCTACGATTGGCCGACCATTCAGCACTGTGTCGCTGAGACCATTTGATCATACCAGGCCTACAAGACGTAACCGACGAGCGCGAGTTGTCGCACTGCGACGGGCTTACTTGACGGCAACACCGATAAAATCAGCGTGCTGACCATCGTTCGACCGAACCCCGCGCGATCGGCCGTCGAACCGATAACGCGATAGCCGCAACACCTTCGTTGGTATATATAAATAATCGCCTTCAAAGTGAGTCAAAACATGTTGAAAGGTTGAAATGCGCAAGCTTCGACCCTCTCAAGCCGTGCACATGAAGTTTGAGCCAATGTTGATCCTGTTGAGCGAATGTTAGGCCTGGCGCCGTCGAGTTCGCGCACCCGCTACCGGCGGACCTGTACTGAAAAGTAAGCAAGTTAGGACGAAGGAAACTGCTTTTATAGTCCAGTTCTAGCCTTAGCGATTTGAAGTAAACTAGTCTTCGCTTCGATCGTCGCGTACGCAATAAGCTGCAAGCAGGGACACAGCGCTGTGCCCAACGCTGCGGCTGCGCCAACATATGTACATGTACAGCGGTGAGCACTGTTAGGGTGAACACGCGAGCGCGTGGCCGACGGCACTGTCAGCGCCCCGTTACGGTCATCACTGGAAACATTGCGCATGCGCATCACGCCTTCCGCGAAATAATTGTTCCACCGCGCGCATGACGTCATGAATGCACTTGTTCGTCGTCTGCTAGCCGCATTTTTGTTTTCTAAGCCCATGCATCCTGCATTTTAAGATTTCTTTAAACATCTGTGCTTGAACAGAACAAGACAAAAAAAACTTGTATATCTATGGGGGCGTGTCTATTCGTTCCCTTCAAAGTTGTTGTGCATGCAACGCCGTATATAAAACAACCAAACATCTTTCGCAGCCGTTCATTCTGTCGCCAGATCGTATTATGGCTAGGGTTCCCGATGATGAACGGCGCTCAATTGTCGATCTTTCCCTGAAAGGTTATTCCCAGCGGTATATTGGCGCTTTAGTTAATAGGCCCCTGAAGACTGTGAACAGGATAATTCAAGCCTACAAGTATGAAGGTCGCATTCAGGATGCACCCCGCGCGCCCCGCCCTAAAGCTACCACAGACGATGAAGACGCCCTCATAGTTGCAGCTGCTGTTCGTAACCCTTTCTTGCCAGCCCCAGCAATACGCGAGGACTTGGATTTGGACGTTTCGGACACCACTGTTCGACGTCGCCTGCGTACTGCGGGCCTTCGCAGTCGCGTCGCAGCGCAGAAGCCACTACTAACGGCGGCAAACAAGGACGCACGACGGCAGTTCGCTGAGCTGCACGAAGCATGGACATCAGAAGAGTGGGGTCGCGTCATCTTTTCGGATGAGTCGACGTTTTCGACGCGACAAGGCCAAAGATTGCGTGTTTGGAGACTACCAGGCACACGGTGAGGCAAACTTCCTGCTTTGAAAAGCAATTGCTTTAGTTAACGTCACAATGCCACGCAGGAACGACCCGGACAACGTGGTGTTTCTGCCAGTGGGAGATCGAGTGTGAACGTGTGGGGTGCTGTTTCAAGATATGGTTTAGGGCCCCTGCAACGTATACGTGGACACTTATCGTCGGAACAATACTGCAACATTTTGAACAATGTGCTGTTGCCATATGCGAGCAGTTTATTCCCAGACGGTGATTACCTGTTCCAACAGGACCAGTCACCGATACACATGGCGCGGGCTGTCAAGGAGTTCCAGGCGGAGCAGCACATGCAGCTACTGGAATGGCCTCCGAAAGGAGCGGACCTGAATGTGATAGAAAACGTGTGGGGCCGTCTGAAAGCTTCTTTGGCAAGGAAGCCCCTTTATTCCGCGACTTCGGACCAGTTGTGGGCGCAAGTCAGCAACGAGTGGGAAAGGCTGAAAGCCGATCGGGAATATGTTCGATCACTTTACGACTCGTTACCGTCCAGAATAGCTGCAGTCGTTGCTGTAAGTGGTCACATGACTCGCTATTAGATTTGCTCATGTTTTTATATTTGTTCTCATGGTCTTGTTTAACTTGAATTGCAAAAGTGCAATTTTCTTGAATAAAAAGTTTAATAATTATCCCTCTTACACTCACTTTTTTCCTTCACGCGCCAATCTTCAATCCAGATGGACCTTGAAATGCAGAAGGTATCAGCTCAGCGAACAAAAAAATGCGGCTAGCAGACGACGAACAAGCGTATCGATGACGTGATGCGCGCGGTGGAAAGAGTGTTTCGCAAAGCACATGCTGCGCATGTGCAATGTTTCCAACGATGGCTGTTACGCGGCGCTGATAGTGCCGTCGGCCACGCGCTCGCGTGTTCACCCTAACAGTGCTCACCGCTGTACGTCACCGTTCCCGTAGGCTGCCGGTCGTATTCGCAACGTAGATGGGTGGGATTGTACGTGTTGGCCTGCTCGCACATTTCTTAATTCCCGAGATGTACTGTTTATCTCTGCGTCAAACGCGAAACAAGAGACAGTACATTCGGTACAGCAGCATTAACAGCCGCCTCTCTCGGTTATATACCAACGGTGTCAGCGATGGTATCCGCGTTTTTGCAGAACAACACGGCCTTTAAATGAGCGCTTATGCGAGCACAGTTATCTCTAATAATGCTTTATGACACGCGCAAACTAACTATGGTGAAGTTCAAGAAAAGCGAGCGAGAATCAGTAATAAATTAACAGCCCGATATTTGTAACTGGATCACAGTCGCCAATGCATGCTTAAGTGGCTCAGCCGCTCCTAATGAATCGTCTCACTATGGAACAATGCGGCTCATATGAGCAGATATGTGTGTTTTATTCTACGTTTTGACATTATTTTATATCAGCGATGCACCTTTTCCCCAATTTTTGACGCTAACAACGATATGTGGCTGTAGATGTCGATGTAAACAAGTGCACCGCTTTCCTAAATCCGACGCGCAAGGCTGCGCACTCGAAAACTTGTTATTTATGCAAAATGTCTAAAGGATGTGCAAAAAGAATTGAAAAGAAAGCAAGGTGAAAGTGCAAGAGTTGGCGACCACAATCTCCAAAGCAGCCGCGACGGCAGAGGGAACTCAGCGTGTCTTTATCGGCCGCACTATAAACAAAACAGCGCACTCAGGCCTGCTCACCATACATGTATATAGTTGGAGAGTGCTACATGGCTTCCAGGAGCGACATGCTGCCCCGCAGAAGCCATTAATAATTATTCGCGATTCACGAAACGCACAACCGATGCGCGCTCAACATGGGTGCAGGTTCACAAATCAACCGGCGAAAGCCCCGGCACCCTTCCAAAACGTTAATTTCCAGTGGCATGCGGCAGAGGGCAGCACAGGAAAATAAAAAAGGCGGATTGTTTCTCTGTTGGATGTCTTTTTTTTTTTTTTTTTTTTTAATATTGGCTGCCAAGTTATGGGTGCGGCTCTTACACGGATTTACACAGTAAGAATCTTCCTTCATGTAATTGTCTTCTACTTCGCTATCACTAATACTGCTTCGCCTTCCCGGCCAAACTGTACTCTTTATTTTTTTAGTACTTTGAGTCCGAGTGTAAGCGCTGCTGCGCATGACTTCTAGACTTCTATTTTTTCTGATTTTGAGTGAATCCGGCTTGGCATCATTTCGGTTACTGAGTGAATTCTATATACAAGGTGTTTCAGCGAACAGTTTCCAAAATTTTAGAGGTGGCCTGTGGCAAATCGTACAATTCTAGTTCATGAGCTCGTCTACTCGAAGAGGCGGGCATTACTTGCACAAAAAATTGAAATGCATAATCGACTAATTAATAAAATTAACCAATTAAGTTTTTAGCTAATTGCCTTATGGCCCATGTTGCAATTTAGAAATTCTAGCCGTTGAGTGCGGATCCACTTTGAACTAAATGTTAGGCTGACACCAGCGTCGAGATATTAATTCTCTAACTTTGTGGAGTAATACATTGGCGTGCCAGTCACTTTCTCAACAAAACGTCGTTTTATTCATCGAAGCACAAAAGTATGAAAAGAACAAACTATGGGATTTTACGTGCCAAAACCACGATCTGATTATGAGACACGCCGTAGCGGAGGACTCTGGAATAATTTAGACCACCTGGAGTTCTTTAACGTGCACCTAAATCTAAGTATACGGGTGTTCTAGCATTTCGCTCCATCGAAATGCAGCCGTTGTGGCCGTGATTTGATCCCGCGACCTCATGCTTAGCCGGCATGCTTAGCCCCCTCCGGAATTTGCCCCCCCCCCCCCCCCCCCCCCCCCAAATCGGATTAAAAATTAAACGATTTGGCTTATCGCGAGTTTTCCTTCATATTAACAAATCCGGGCACCCATGACAAAGTCGAGAATGCATTTGAACAGCTTACTCGGTTGTTCGCGGCATAATTTCACAGTGAGAATACATTGGGATTGGCAGGCAGACTCACCTTTACGACCGAAGCCGCTTACCATCGACAGCGCCACCAAGAGCCTTCACGTGCTTCACTACCGCTGGGACAAGTGTGCAAGTGTTCTCTAAGCTGCTCAGATCACATATGGTTATGTCACATGTAAAATCGCCAACTGTCGGTCTCTTAAGTTAATCTAGCATGCATTGCGGTACTTAAAGTTTACTGCAATACGTCGAATATATATATACGTCAGATTCTGGCTGTATGCATTTCGGAAGCTTGAATAGAGGTCAATGGCACTTTGCTAGCAAATACGTATGTTTAAGAATTTTCTTCATTACTTTATCTCCGAACTCCGCTTAATTGCGTTCAGGTTATGGTTCACGCAACCATGCTTTTGATAAGGATTTATTCAGTTTTATCAGAAAACAGTGCGTGCTAGTTATGCTACTACTGCAGTTGGGTTCACTAAGAGAACTATTCTGAAAGCAATTACCTCTACATAGCAACCGTAAGAAAGAAAGAATAAGTCAGATAAAGTGACACATTATGTAGTGCCATTCTGTGCTATTACTAAGTTAAATTTCTATGGTATAGTTCCGTGCACATAAAGAAGTCAGATCATGTGATACATATGATAAACGATTTGCTCAGTTGATCACAATCAACTGTTTTAAATTAATAATCTACCACTCGACTGTTTCTTGTCTGTCAGTTATGCGCAAAAAAAATCACTGCTTGCTCTGTGGGAGCTCTCCTTTCTTATGACATGTTGTGAAGATGTAGCTGCTATTAGGATACTTGATTGTTGATGTTTTTCATCGGTGTCCGGTAGAACGCATTCAAATTTCGGCGCCAAGTTCGTCCTTCTCCGCCTATGGCTTTATTATACGGCGGCCCGGCAACAATGGGATCAGCTCATAATGGCTGCCTTACTTGCGGGTGGTATATTTCCTCGTCTTCGTTGTGGTGTCGACAAATAAAAGGCATTATCAGGTCAGTCCCTCTCTGATAACTCTTCTGAGACCGATTATTCCTTATTAAGCTGCTTATATTCATTCAGTCTTACTTGCACGGAAGAAGCGAAACCTACTTGTTAGTTGCATTCCTTCAGTGTCGTAATCTCTGTTCAGTTGTTTGTAAACTCTGGAGCACACCACTTCCTCGTTTAAAGTGAGTGTCTCTGTTCATTTCGTATTCCTGGAACCGAATGTAATTGTGCTTGAACAGCCAGAGTTTCTTTGTTGAGCCTAAAAAAGAGTGATTTATTTTTCTTTATCTTTGTGCGTGCGTGTGTGTTTACCCAAGTAATAAATATACCCATCAGTGCCGTTAGCTCCTTGCTTTCACAACTCGCGTCGTCCCTGGTGCTTTGCGCGAGTTCCTAGTGTAGCCTGTAACGATTCGTGTCGTTAAGCACTATATTAAAACCAGGTTTTGTGAGGTGCGGTTTGTCTGTTATTGCTTGTAGCCTGTGCTTCTGTTTACGAAATTAAAATTTCCCGAGCCCTGGGAAAATAATGTCTGGTACCCTTGAAAGTTTTCTTTAACGCGCGGTGCTTTACTCGTAGTCTTTTGAAGATCGTGGTTGATTATAATGAGAGCTTTGGGCAGATATCAATGCGTCGCATGCTTTTCCAGCCTTCTGCGTCGCGGCACCTATGGGTGATTTGTTGGCGAGGTCAGACTGACCCTTTGCGTGGTATTCCTGAGTTAGCGGGTCAATTAGGTTTCTTTATTGAATTTGGAAGGTGATAGTATGTTTTGAAGTACTACGAAGTAGGCAGGCGGCGTTGGGTGGCCGCTAGTTCCTGAAGTTCACTTTTGCTGAAAGGGTTACAAGGAAAACCAATAAGTAAATATGCTGTCAACTTTACTATTGTGCTAGGTTTCAATATGTCATTTCAATACTGCTAGTGTGCGTATGCTGCCTCATGATAATGTGGCTATCACATTTTTTTTTGTATCTGTATTCATAAGATGTGCGTATGCACCTGCATGTCTGTGGAAGCCCTACACTCCTACACTTTACAATGCTCTACTGGCTTTGGAAAAGTGTTCAGAGAAGTTGAATGCTAGACTTTTGACTGAAATCTTGTATGGTTTCAACTGTTTTCTCATGTAAGTTGTGCTTCCCAGTTCATTGTTCGTTTTCTTACAGTTTGCTTTTTTTTTTTCACAAAAAAAATCTGTCCAGTTTTCGAGGTGTCATCAGTGAGGCCCCAGCAATGGCAGCACCATTGGTAGCGGCTGTTGTGCCTACAGGTGGCTGCTGCTTTTCCTACAATGCCTTGCTGTGAACAACAGGAGCACCGAGTGTCCCTCCACCTATGGCCTGCCCTGGTCGGTTGCCTTCTGCACAGTTCACCGCGTGACATGGACCAACAGGCTTCCCCAGGAAGCCTCGACTTCCGCGACGTACCTGCTCGGGAGGACCACCATCCCAGCAGCCAGGCCCAAGAGGGCAGTGTTGAACAGCCGCACCATTCCAGTCACCCTGTCATCTTTCAAGTTGACCTCCACCCATCTTCGGGCCACCAAAACATTGGAGTATGGGAAGCAAGGGTGCCAGCAGCCCGGCCACCATCCTCAAGCGTTGAAGATTGTGGGGCTGCGGGAAGTG
Source organism: Dermacentor silvarum (assembly GCF_013339745.2). Taxonomy (NCBI): domain Eukaryota; kingdom Metazoa; phylum Arthropoda; class Arachnida; order Ixodida; family Ixodidae; genus Dermacentor; species Dermacentor silvarum. Next base: position 161,723,911 of record NC_051159.1, on the reverse strand, counting down.
GTGCAGCTTCGACCTTGTCTGCAGACTGGCCGTCCAAAGAAGGTGCAGGGGCATTGCCTCTGAGTGTCTACATGGCTTGTTTGTCTCTAGACTCCTGCCAGGTGTCCAGTCAGCGCTGCCGTCTTGAAGCCACGTGCTGCTGCGAGCCGCATGGTGCCACTGCAAAGTCATCACCTTCTGATGTGGGCAGCCGCCGAGCATCCACGTCGGGTCGAACGGACGGTTCTGCGAGAACCTCCAGGTCACGCTGCTCCCTGAATGAGCCTTCAAATTACACGCTTGTCCTGAAGCCCAAAGCACTGAAGCCTTGTCCCGCGGGAGGGTCCGTCCACTCTGTGCATTCTGCCCACTCTGCATGTTCGGTTGGTGCCTCGTTTGAAAGGCCCGAAGTTGTCAGCCGTCCTGGGAGCACACCATCGCAGGTACTTGGCTTGAGTGAAGAGGGCCGCGAACCGTTGCCGCAGATGCCCTATAGCAGCCCCAACAGTCCGATTCCATTCTCAGCAGCATCAGGGGATGCAGACATGCATGGGAGGAAGGAGGCAAAAACCTCGTCAACGTGTAGCAACTGCCGCAGATCACGTTCCACCACTGTTGAGTCAAAGAAACACCTCAGGAGCAAGAAGAGAAAAGAAAACTCTCGCACTGAGCGATGTTGCTCGGAGGAAATTGGTACGCATGGCACTTGTGACTGCATTGAAGACTTGTCTGGGCCCGTCGAAAAGGCCTCCTTGAGGCAATCACTGGGCTCTTGCTTGGGTGCTAGAGGCCAGAGTGTGTCGCGGCCTGCCGAGAAGGCATCGTCGAAGAGGCGCTTTTCATTCACTCTGCCCAATGCACTGCTGAATGTTTTTCGCAAGGGATCTAGCACCTCACCGTCTGTGCGAAACAGTTCAAGTCAGACAGACCCCTATCCAGAGGAGGTGGTGCGGTGCAGCGAGAAGGCAACCAGTCCATATGCCGTGCGGGCATTGCCTCCACTTCCAGGCAACGCTACCGTAACACTGTGTGACCATTTTGGCGGGGCCGATGCGGTCAGTTGCGCCTCGGATGACTCAGACAGGAAGAGCCTCGACTATGCATCCAGCATAGAGAAAGTTAAGGATGTAAGTACTCCAGTGTTTAGATTGGCCAAGTTTGGGTTTGGGGTCAACAAACGGTTCTAATAGATTTTTTTTAAAGCTGCAAGGGCTACATCTTTTAGATTGTTGGACTTCGAGAAAATTTTTTTTAAAGCTCTCATTGTTACTTGGTGTCTAGAAGCTTCTGCTGTCTGCTCAGGCAATGTTACGAATGTGTGATTGTGTGACGTAACACTAATCCTAAGGCGAGGTTTTCCTACCACCTATCTGCTGCATCTAATTTTGCCATTGTAGCTGTCAGTGCGCGCTGGATATTGAATCCTTAGTTGTGATAGCTCCAAAAACATTTTTCCTGTACAAACTAGGATGTCTGTGTTGGTGTGGTGTGTTTATACCGAAAAAAAATACATCTCTGTCAAGAAACAGTATTAGTACAAATAACACTACTGAAAACAATGCTGTCATCAATGCACAAATGTAGACATAATTTCATAGTATGATTTTGTGATAAATTATTCCAATTCGTAATTGCCCTGGCAAATTAAAAGCTTTTCAAAGCAGCATGGCATTGCATTTTGCAAACTTTCTCAACATGATTCCCTCGGTATGAAACAAGATCAGGTGGTGAGAGGTAATTCTAATTTATTCCACATTATTAACCCTCTCAGTGCGGGACAATTTTCACAGATCGTGCACCCCCCAGTGTTGAGCTTTTTTCTCTGAAATCATAAGACGAACACAATGGTTTAAGTTTTGGTTGTGCAGAAATAAAAAATGACACTGATAATGGCAAATGCTCTGTTAGTGGGGTCCCCACGTTCCTATCTGACAAAAGAAATGACGATAGGAACATGGCAGGACAGAAACACGGAAACATACCGATGTGTCAGTGACACTGAAAGGGTTAAAGGCCATGCATTAAAGGGTGTGAAATTTTTTAGAAACTGGCTATCTCTCGGAGAAACGCACCCTGCCTATGTTTATTTAGAATGCTGTAATATGTGCTGTTACTAAAGCTAGAGCAGCTTACTCCTACACTGTTCCTTCTCATATTTTGCAGCAAGATCGCATTTGATGGTCCAAATTGTTCAACATAACACTTGTCACTGTGACTTGCCTGATTTGTCAGGAAAATGTGAATTTGCCTTCTTCTGCGCTTCTCAGATATACCACCACCAATTAATAGAAACCAATCTCAAAGGCCATGTTTTGCAGTACTACAAATGCCAAAAGTGACAGAGCTGCCATGTTTTAAACATTGCTCATGGTGAGGAGGGCACGCGAAAGCAAATTGGCAGTTTTTTCATGACAAACCTACCACGTCTCGGTGACTGTTTACATTGAATGATTTGGACCATAAAATACGATCTTCCTGCAAAATTTGGGCAATAAAAGAGTAGAGGTGAGTGCAAGATATTTATTGTTTTGGTTTGTTTTAATTTTAAGCAGGTCTGTGTGCTTAGGAATGATGGAGCTTTAAGTTGAATGTTAAGGCCAGCTATTTTTGCTTGTGCGTTCTACCTGTGGGTTACTTTTGCTTTCTTTATGGTGAGGGGGCATGAAACAGGTTAAGGTTGCTATATACCTGGTGTGTATTGCCGAAGTCAAAACTGGCGACTTGTTTTACTAATTACTTACGCCCTGTATCTTGCGCAAATAACACTCGTCTTATGTCTCAAAATGGAAGAACTCCTTGCTGTGAAGAACTCATACAAATATTATGTTGCAAAATGGACAATTGGGCGTGTTGGTTAATTGTCTGTTTTAAAACAGTGCAAAAGGAATGAAAGGCACCGACCAGCCCACTGATTACGAAAAGTAAATTAGTGACGGCAAGCTCTATAGCCCAGTTATGCTGCTTCTTTATGAACAATTGCTGATGAGGAAAATTAATGCAACAAAAAGACAATGCACACAGGAAGGGAAGACAAGTGCTTCCTCAAGTTTTCTTCATCAGCAATGCAAGACTAACTAGCCCAGCAATTGATTCTTCATGAACAAGGATTGCATGAATTCATTTAAATATATGTCGTGTTGCAAACCATGCAATTAAGAAACACACGCACGCACACACATGCACACACACATACACACAAACAGAGAGAGAGAACAGCTCTTGTCCTGTGTTGTTCTTCCCTTGCCTTTCATCCCTTTTTCGGGGCGTTTCAAATCTTAGAGATTGGAAACATTTGCCAGAAAGTGCTATAGAGAGTAATACTCTGTATATAATTGCGTAAATGTTGCAATTTCGGGCTCACTGTTGTTACCTGCATGCCGGGCATGTTCCTATTCATGCTGTTAATGTTATTTCACTTCGGCTTGGGCTCAACTGTTTTGTAGTGTTGAAAGTAAATGAAAATAAGTTACTTGGTGGATCAGTTAAACTAGACCTTTTTCATTATGGCAAAGCTAGCTTTTCAAGGCAGTTTGCTTGTATGTTGTTCCATGGAAAATATAAAACGTGACTCTTGTGATGGAACTACCTGCAAGAGACAAGACAAGACGATGATTGGTGCTGCCATTAGTTGGGCAAATGTGCAGTGCAGAGAAGTGCTCTTGCAAATTAGAAAACTGGTTTATTGAGATTAGTATTTTGAAAATTTGCTCGTATGTGTCTCTTGCACAGTGTGGCTGGTACTGGGGCCCCATCAGTGGAGAGACGGCTGAACGGCTGCTCGCACATGAACCAGATGGTTCGTTCGTCGTGCGTGACAGCTCTGATGAACACTACATCTTCAGCTTGACTTTCAAACTCAACGGCTTTGTACGGCATGTGCGCATTGAGCATGATCAAGGTGAGGGATCTCACAAGTTTGAATGTTTATGCACGGTCTTGCGAACTTGTCAGGTCGTACATATGCTTTACGGAACGTGCTATAGTCCAAGCTTGTCATGCAGCAAAATAAAGAAAGCTTAGCCCCACTTTTGTATTATAAGTAGGGATGATCACTTTTGTCCAGAAACTAACAAATGTGGGTGCAAGTATGCTGAAATTTTGCCCCTTAGCTCTTTTTCAACTGAAGAAATACTATTAGCATTCAAGGGCATCACATAACATGGGCCTAAAGAGTGCGCAAGTTATTTTGCTGAAAAGTTATGCTATCTTGAGTGAATCATTGAATGGAATTAGGGTATACGTTTCACAATGTTATTGAAAGTTAGCATTTGTCCTGTTTTCGCCCTGGTCTGTCCTTGTACCTTTTACTATGTCACAATCCTATATACAGTCAAACCCAATTATATCGAAACCAATTAAATCAAATTATACATTATATCGAGCTGTTTCTTAACATTGAGCAACTGCAACGAGAATACAAACCATAACATATATTCAAATTGAATTAAAATCATATCAACACCCTATAGATCATACTCCACGCAGTGTCAAATGATTTCATAAGTTGGATTTCCCACGCAGGAAATTGTGTGAAAGTTACCTGCGTGGAGCATTTGTATATGAAACCAAAACCGCGTTTACGGCGTTCGCTACAGTCTACCGTCAGAGCTAGCATAACCAGCACCATTGCCATCACAAGATGGTGACACACATGGTTCTCGCATACCGTGAGGGTGGCTAGAACTGGGAGGTGTGAAAACCGGACCCTCCAGGACACTATTTGTGCAAGATAAAGCAATCTGTTTACTTTTCTTTGCAGCGGCGAAGCTACTTTGTATCATGTAATTTGACGGGTGCAAAGGTAGATAAGGTTCAAATTGTCATCGGGCGCCTAAGACGATGGAAGGCGTGGAACACAGAGAGAATGCTACCCATGGCAGCAGATGCAGCTGATCTTGCTGATGCCTCAAGAAAGGTTCATGCATGATTGCTGGCTCCTGATAAAGTTACAAGATGTTCGAAAATGGTTGACAAGTTCCATAATACTGCACAAAGCAGAAGCCTTTTATTTGTTTGGGGGGGAGGGGAGATGCGGGGGGATTGAGTTGTGGTGTAGTGACGTAGGTCACTTTGGCAACAGGAATGTGACCGGCGTATCGGCTTATGCGGCGCAGCCGCTCTTCCAGCCTGACAACAGCTGTTGTCTAGTGCTACAGACGCGCCTAGGACTGTGTGATCGCTGAATTGTTCATATCATCTGCCGCGGAGCTAAAAGCAGTTTGCAACATTCAGCACACTGTAAGCTGGTGGACTTGGGCTGGGAGACATTTGAAAAACTCGTATCATTCTGAAATTTGTATCAGGTGTGATTGTATCACTGAGATTCTACTGTATATGGAGCATCACGACAGCGCTATAATAATGTGACATGATGGCACTGTTATTTATGGCTGTGTAGTAATGACACTTAATTGTCACTTTGTTCTTAACAACATAGTTCACTTTATTAGCATTTTGAACAAAATTATGCAGTGAAACATTCTTAATGTATGAAGCAAACCATAACAAATTATCAGGCAGTAAAACAGTATTTTACTGGAAGAGGCACCAAACAGCAAAATTTACAATTCTTACAGTCTGTTGCTTGAGAGGTAGCACAGTAGTGATGGGAGGGAGCAGCAATGTTCCCTTCCTCAGGGCAGCATTGCTCAATGCTTTCTTCAGCTTTGGTTTCATGTACTCAGGGTAGTCGTAAAAAACACTATAAGTTGCACCTTTCTTGAGCTTCCAAATTTTGGATCCTTCTTTGTGGTCTCTGGGTAGAAAATCACGGTTACACACGATGGAGTCGAACTCAGCATCCAGTCCTTGTTAGCGATGTCCTTCAACCACGCTGCTCTCATTTCGCTTTCGCTATCTCGTGAAACAAAATGCCAGGTACTCTATGCTTAGCGTCGAATTGCATCTTGCAGCATAACTGTAGGCCATGGCATCATGAGAACATGTAAAGGTCTGTGGGGGTGACAGCGCAACACACGTTTTGACACACAAGCATGTGGCAATCTCCTTGTATACTACCCAGGGCTGGTGGCAATACCTTGTGAAAAACTGCATCAACCAGCAAGAGAAAGCGGAAAGTGGCTTGACCACCTTTGAGCAGGCATGAAATGTATAATAGGGGACTATGAACATGCTTGCGTATCGTAACGACGACGATGTTCCACTTTCAGTCCTCATTATGAAACCTAGTACAAAAGATGGGGTCTTTTACATGCTAAGTTAGCGGAAATGTGTTTTTGGCGTTCCGAATTGCAGATGTCGCTGGACAAGCGTGGGATTTGTTTAGTATAGGGGGGGTCACCATCCCGTTTGCGATTGTTGCAGAGTCGTTTGAGAAATGGAGAGTGTGAAATGCACAATGAACTGTTCGATGGGCATGTTATGGGTCATAGATGGCAATAAAGTGCTGTCTGAGAGTTATGTTGATGGACATTTGGCATAAATAAATATTTTATGTGAAGGTAAAGTTCGCTGGTTTCATCTTTTTTCTGCAGCCTAAATCAGAGACATGCAAAATTCTTTTGGCTCAAATATTAGGTGTGCATGAGATCTCTACTTTGTTTGGGAGCTCTAATGTCATTTCTACATGTTTTCTACTTTGAACACTTAGAAAGTAGGTGCACAATTGATTCGGGAGCTGTTAGAATAGGGAAAGTACAGTAGACTCCCGGTTAATGAAACTCGCTTAGACGTAAATGCTGGATACACACAATGATGGTATCTACTTGGGTTGGTCATCTACAGACACAATGTTAACAAAACCATAGGTTAAATGGGTGAAATATTTTTGTGAAATCCGGTTAAACGGAACTTACAATTGATTCGGGAGCTGTTAGAATAGGGAAACTACAGTAGACTCCCGGTTAATGAAACTCGCTTAGACGTAAATGCTGGATACACACAATGATGGTATCTACTTGGGTTGGTCATCTACAGACACAATGTTAACAAAACCATAGGTTAAACGGGTGAAATATTTTTGTGAAATCCAGTTAAACGGAACTTTAACCGAAATGACCACCTCACTCATTGGCGTATAGAACAGGAAAAGTCTGCCAAACATGTCAAATGGTGATGCCATAAATGGCAAAGAAAATCCAGTCAGTCCATCAGGCAGTTACAGGAAAGTCAATGCAAATTAAATTATGATGTCGAAGTTGCAACGGTTTTTTCATCATGAGGACTTCGCAAAGCTGCTAATGATCCCAGAGGAGGAAGAGTCTGCAATGGAGTCTGCAATTTTCTGCACCCCAGTCACGTTCACACCACCAGCAATGAGAGAGCTCAAATGATGCCCTTGTTATCTGCCCTGAGGAGGCAGTTTAAAATATTATTTTTAATGTTAGGGGAAAAGGCCATGATTATAGTGTCAAAGACATAAATATTGCTGTTCTAGTGCACAGTACTGTTTTGGACTAGGCAGCTAGACATGTATTTGAAAGTCTGCAGCGCTCGCTATTTTGAACACGAGTACTGCACAGAATTACTATTGGGAATCCTTTCGTGCATGAACACAACCTTGCGCAAAAGATGCTAAAATATTAGAACCAGAGCACAACAAATGTTTTTTGCTTTTTTTCGCCGCAGTAACATCGAAACACTTGGATGCTCTTCGAATAAAATGATTGTTTGTGATTTTTGTACCCTTTGCTTGAATGAAACTTCGGATAAAAGGAATACATTTTTCTGTCCCTTTGAGTTCCGTGAGGTCTCTACTAATGCCTAAGGAATCAGCGATGTGTTTTGTCATTTTTTCTACTGTTGTTTAATTCGATCCCCCTAATAATTTGACCAGTTTTGTCGGTTCCATCAGGGTCGAATTAACGAAAGTTGGATGTTCAACGGAATAATATATTGGCTCGCATGTTCGTGGTGGTATTACATGATGAAGACTGGGTGCCTTTTGTTGCTATGTTTAAAAAGCTTATCAGTGCCCTTTGAACTGCATTCACCCAGACGGTTTGGCTGCCTGTACCTGGCTGCAAAGACTATGTCTTGACCTCAAACATGGGCACCTAAGAGCTGCACTCTAAAATTGCTTCCTGGGTAACTTTCTTGTGCCAAACATTCGTCTTGCAACCTTCTTTCAGGTTGTGTTTTCAAGAAATATGATAATGAACTTATAGCATACACATTTTGCAACAAAGAAGTCTGAAACTCGACTGTACACCATGAGTTTTCAAGTCCCACTGCTGTCCTACTGTTTGCTCTTTATTTTTTGTACTTTGGCCAAAATAGTGTTATCATAATTGATTTCAGCCTATTGTATATGTTTAGCTTTAGGATTTGCACAAGACGCGGTTGCAATATCGGATCATTATTGCATCGCAGGCGTTGCTGCTTGTACGGTGGCAGGTCAGTCATTATCAAATGTAAGCGAGGCATGTTGGCATTTGTCAAACTATCACTGTGACTGCCTGTCAATTCACAATGCCTGACGATATTCTGTAAGCGGGGGGTTGATTACCATTTTCGTTAGATCCTGTGATTGACAACTGTGCTTCTCACTATTGCTGCTGTTGACCTGATCCTTGTGGTACATATGACTGGTTTCTACCGCGCTACGACAATTTTTGCGGCCCTAAAAGCTGAGGCCCCTTGATATTGAAGCCAGTGAAAGCACGCCTCAGCCGGACATTTGGCTGCTCCCAGAGCAATTGTAGGAGCCATGTGATAGAAATTCTGTCGGATCTTGGTCCTGCTCCCAGCTTGAATGCGAGAGCGCCGCTGAGTGCTCCAAGCCGGATTGCGGCGCTTTGAATAAATCAAAAGAATGTGTTTCGAGCGCTTCATTTTGCCCAGCCGAGTGTAAACAACCCTGCACGGGCGCTCTAGTGTGCTCAAAAGCAACCAGTTGAATGTACCATTAGTTTCCCAGGCACATGTTCACCCTAATAAAGAGAATGTTTCTTTTTCTGCTTTATCCTTGCCTTCTGCCTGCCTGTGTACCAACATGTGATGGCTGTGTTGCCCTCAGGCCATTGTTTTTGCATTTGTCGTATACACTGTGTCATGACATACTGTCTGTTCCGGCAGCCTGCCCCTCTAGCTGCTATTTTGTGTCGGGGCAGATGTGGAGACCCAGCTGGTTGCTGAATGAGTCTGACCTCCCAACTCTTGTCTCTCTCGCACTGCAGGCAACTTCAGCTTTGGCTGCCTGCAGAAATTCCACAGCAACACCATTGTAGACTTCATCGAGAACGCAGTAGAGCACTCGCGCAGTGGCCGTTATTTGTTCTTCCTTCACCGGCGTCCTGTGCTGGGTCCCATGCGTGTCCAGCTCCTGCATCCAGTGTCTCGTTTCAAGCAAGTCCAGTCACTCCAGCACCTCTGCCGGTAGGCTGGAGCCTCCCATCTCATTTTTCAATTTTTTTTTTTCATCAGTCCACAGGATCCTAACATATGGCATTTTTCAATTACAGACATATGTTTGATTTGGTAGAAATACGAGCAGTAGTGCAGTCATTGTGTAGTCAAGGAATGGAGGAAGCATACAGGAATATCTTAGGAAGCATCTACAGTCATTCCACAGCTATAGTAATTCTTCTCACGAATAATAGGTACAGTGGAATCTCGATGATACGAATCTCACAGGGGTCACGAAAAATATTCGTATTAGCCGAAATTCGTATCATCTAAACACAATTAAAACTAGCCAAATTAAGGGGGACGCGGGGATCAGATCGTGAAAATCGCGAGAGGAATCGATTTTTGAAAACCACGCGTTTCGGTATCTGCAACGCCTAATCTACGCTGTATCAAAATGGTTTGGCTGAATTTACTAAAAGTGCCCGAAAAAGATTAATTCATCAGTGCGCAGGGTGAGAAAACAGCTTTAAATCGTGCAAAATCCCCGCAGTTCACGGAGACATATCTCGTATTTCCCGCCACCGAGTGCCGCCATCTTGGTATCGTTCGAAAGCTCAAAGTTTCGCCGTTCCGCTTCTCAATTCGTCCGTAGTTGCCGTCTTGTAACAAACGCACAAACACAAAAGAAGCGCGGGTCTGCGATAGGTAGTCACACGGAAACTCCGATGAAAGCGGGCCTCCGATTGGCTGCCGTGCTAAAAGGCGTCTCTCCATTAGTTGCGGCTGTGACAGGGGCAAGATGGCAACCGTAGTGGTCGGCTTCGTAAACCACGTCGGCGTCTTCACTTGACACGCAGAATTCGGATTACTGAGAGCTCCCAGGTTAGTGATGGATCGTCGCTCGTTGGAGAAGAAATTTTGGACGAAGCACGCCTCCGGAATACGGAAGCGCAAGCCTCCTACGGCAAGAAAAATACGGCGATTAGCGGGAGAAGCGGAGGAGCACCCGACTGAACGTGCCGCGCTATCTTGCACCATGTGACTCCGGCAGCGAAACAGACAATCGCCCTGTGCCATCGGCACCGATAACGCAGTCGACGGAAGACGCGCCAACGGAGGCTCACGCGCCTTGGCGTACGTAGGCGTACGGCTGCGCGAATTAGCCGTGATCGTATCTCGGTAGACATAGCTCGCTGCGACTAGGCAAAATGGCGCAAACACAAAGAAAGCGGCCCAAAGCACAGCAGCCACTCCGTCCGGCCGATGGCACGCGGAAAAGGAGGAAAAGCACAAAAGCAACAAAAGCGTCACCGCTTCAAACTCTTCGCGCCCAGTCGCGGCCTCCGTGATGTCCGGCGCCGCGTCCAAGCCTCCGCACCAAAAGAGAAAGGGAGAAAGCACGTGACTGCGTGCTGTTCTCTTTCGTGGCCGTCGGTGGGGCGGCGTTTATTCGTATCAACCAACGCGGGTCGAAAATCGATTCGTAACAACCATTCTCTAGCACGTTGCAAAGTAATGGGGCTCGGCCGGGACCACAGAAAAATTCGTATCATCCGGAAATTCGTATTAGCTGTGATCGTATCATCGAGATTCCACTGTACTGAATAAGAAGGGGCTCAGGCATGGTATCTCGCGAGTGCTATTCACTGCTTGCTTAAGGGTATTCAGAGTGTTAGATTGGGGAGGTTAACGTGTAAGAATGAAGAGGGAATATCTCATCAGCCTGCAATTTCCTGATGACATTGTCCTGTTGAGCAATGCTGGAGATGGCTTACAGCTAATGATTTGATTGGAGACTTAACTGGAAAATTTCAAGGGTGGGCACGATGATTAATATGCAAAAGACTAAGGTAATGTTGAATAGCATGGCAATGAATGAGTTAGTGATTTGACCAGCCTCTTCAAGCTGTTCAAAAGTACATTTATCAAGACCAAGTAGGCACAGGGATTCCCCAAATCATGTGGTGAAAATCTTTGGTTGAATAAAAATGGGGTCGGAGTGCATATGGTTTGCCTTTCCAAGTCATGATTGGCAGCTTGTCGATATCCTTGAAAAGCAATGTATACAATCGGTGCATTTCACCAGCACTTGCTAATGCTGAAATCTGTACTAATGCTGAAATCTGTACTAAACTTAGATAAAACTAAGAAGGGTAACAAATAAGCTTGGTAAGAGGCTAAGGGCCTGTGCAGTGAGCGATAGAATGAAAAATGGCAGGTGTAACATCGAAACAGGAAGAAGACAGTATGGGTTAGTCAGTAATTGGGGTGTAGCTGCTATTCTAGTGAAGACCAAGATGTGGAGTCAGGTAGGTCGTGTTATGGGCATAGAGCAGATGGCTAGTGTGGTCTGTCAGAGTAAATGAATGGGTGCCATAGGAAGCAAAATACAATTGAGGGAAGGAGTAGTATGATGAGATTAGGAAATTTGCAGGCTTAGAATGGAGTCAGCTGATGCAAGAAAGGGGTAATTAAAGATCACTAGAAGAGGCCTCCATCCAGCAGTGGACATAAGATTTGAGGACGCTTAAGCTTCGGCTTTAAAAGTAGAATGCGATAGCATTCAAAGATCCCCGACTGCTTCTCACGCTTCCCAGCAATTGCAGCTTATGTAACCGTAATGTTTACCGGGAAATGCTGGCGGCAAATACTATGCACGAAGGCGAGCTTTCTGGTAGAAGCGCAGCCTCTTGCGTGGGCCAATCTTCTGTTATTGTTTCATACTTTTAATATTTCAGTCTGAGAAGATTTTACATAAAAGGCATGCGCTGTTGGTGTTTTGCTTCATGACATTTGAGGGCTGTCATTTTCAAAATTTCGAGGAATAACTTGTAAAGAATGTAAGACAAAGTATGAGCAACTTTAGTGATAGAAGAACTTTAGTGCCTAATAGAATATACACGGCAATTTTTGCTCACGGGACGCCAATGCTGGCTACGATGCCGACACCGGACTTTCAGTGACACAGCACCCTTAAAGCTACCAGTGTTAGAATATGATTAATCATTATGACGATGGTGGTGGTAGTAGTGGTAGTGGTGGTGATGATGAAGATGAAGATACTTATAAGGTCAAGAATGAAACACGGACAGTATTTGCTTACCTGCCAACTCTCCCAAACATATTTTCAAAATCTTACAAATTAAGGCTTATTCTACAATTTTAATAATGTTGCGTTAAGTTTTACCAAAAATATGAATTCGGTTGACGAAAATGTTTTAAAGCTATAGGAAGATGGGGTAGTGCAAAATTGCAAAAGAATGCAAGCAAAAGAAGTTGTGATGGTACCTGCACCACTTTTCTGTGGCAGCACAAGATGCCATATACTAATCTAGAAAGTTATTGCTTTGAGTAAGTACTTTCAGCAAAGTCACTGTGATCTAAAAACAGTGTCTGATATTTTAATTTTGCTGCTGCCTGTGTGCTATGTTTAACGGTGAACTATTGTTAATAAAGTGTGTATGTACGTATCTCACAAAAGGTGTGTGCTCAGGGCCAACTTAAGAAAAAAGTTATTCGCAGATGGTATGCCAATCTGAGCAACTGAAACATCAAAGACACCGAAGTTGTACGTGCGAGTTCTCACACCCTTTGGAAGTACTAGGGTCTATTTCCTGGCTGTTCTTAGTGATAACTCATCACCTACGCCGCCAGTGCGTTCTCACCAACACCCTGGTCACACGGCTGCTTCGGGGCTCACACGCAGGCTGCGTTGCTGGCTGCGTTGCTGGCTGCTCTTTACCACCAGAGCAGTACAAACTCCTAATTGACCTCCGATGTGGAGCCGGTAAAACACGATGTGTGGAACAGAAATTATGGATTACTGGTTAAAAAAAAAGCATGCAAGGAAGGCTTCGTCTATTCGTGTGAGGTGTATGCAAGGTAGCAGTTATACAGATAATAGTACAGTATAGACCACTTATAACGCAACCGCTTATAGTGCAGGACCGGATATAGTGCGGTCTTTAAGACTCCCGTTAATTTTCCCATAGCACTCCATGTATACACATATCGCTTATAGTGCAGTTGCGGGAAACGAAATACCGGTTACGGTGCGGCTGCCTGGGAGTACGGAAGTCAGCGGTGACGGCGAACGCTCCCCTCAAACGGGCGCCCCAAGGAGTGCTCGAGGAAGAAAGAGAGACGAAGTGGAGGAGAGGGCACGTGGTGCGGACGAACAGCCAGTGAGGCTGAAACCAGAATCTTGAGTGCGAGTCGTGAAATATCACGGCGCACATAGGGAGCGAGGGCCACGAAACTGCCAATGCTGGCCAACGCTCACTTCACGATAACGGCAGTAAACAAAACTTCAGGGAGCGGGCGGCGCTGGCACGGCACGGCGAAGGGCGCACGCGGAGACCGTGGAATGTGGCGGAGGAGGGCGACAGGGAAGCGGATTTCGCCTCGGCAACTCCGCCGCTTCGGTGGCTCCCCTCGCCCTCCCTCGTAGCTCCCTCACTTTCGATTGTCACCATGTGTGCCCACCGCAGCGCAGGCGCGGCCGCTCCAGCTGGCCCGGCGCCAGCTCCCCGAAGTTTTGTTTTCTGCTGTTATTGAGAAGCGGGCGTTTGCCGGCGTGGGCAGTTTCGTTGGCCGGCCTGGGACAGCGCCGCTGCTTCTCTCTGCGCCGTAGCCGCAGCGTGCAAGGTCAACACGTGACTAGAAAGTAGAGGAAGCCTAAAGGAGAAAGAAGAGTTCACTGCCATTTTCTACGCGTGGCTACGGTAGCGTGGCTGAGACGTCGACACGTACACGCATGTTCCGGCGCAACGCAGAATCGGCGACCTTGCCATTTGAGAGCGGGTGAAATTTCCGCCGTGCTTTTTTTTTTTCTTTCTTTTTTTTATTTTGTTTGCGCGCGACATTGAGGGGTCTCTCCTAAACTTTTCCTCTATGGCGGTGCCGGAGCAATGCCGGTCGGAGGTGCCGCCGCGTGATTTGGTTCGAATTAACGAGATTCGACTGTAAATTGAATGCAAACATTCTAGCCGCATTCCTCGACTGTCGCATACGCGTGGCGGCTCGGTGCACATGTTTTGCATATGTGCGGGCCTTGAAAATTGTTGCTTTAGTTATAGTGCAGTACCGCTTATAGTGCGGATATTCACGACTCCGGCGACTTACGTTATAAGCGGTCTACACTGTAATTGATAATGACGTTTCAAAGAAATAATTCCAGACTCCAATGCAGGTTGCATTGCTGATTGATACCAAGCATACCGCTGCACGAAAATGGCTGAGACACTCCCCTTCACAGCTTTGCTGTAAAATGCGAGCTATAGCAAGGAGACACATAATTTGGACAGCCAGTGCTGCTTTTGGCGGGTAACATGTAATGCGTTCCTCAGGATGGCTTTCTGTAATATCTTTTTTTTTAATAGGCTAAGAATGGGAATGCCTGGTTTATGGTCTGTTCTGGGGTAAAAGTGGGCGAACATTTCTTGCCGCGTCAAATTTAAGTATAGTAGGGAAATGGTGGGAAAGAAGAGCTAAGTCGGTGATAGAGATGGACCGACTTGTTCGGCTCAACAAACCTGAAGATGCTGTCGGCGAAACAGGAAGTCTCAGTCGGGGAGAACCTAATTTGGGCTAACACCCTTCTCCCAGGTTCTCCATACTGAAGACTATAAGGCGGGACTTTGTGGATGCGCTTCCTCTGCCAGCACGTCTCAAGGCCTATCTGAACACGCCGCACTACTACTCGGAAGAGCTGGCCGAATCAGTTGCCCTCGGTGGTGGAGGCCTGGCCGTCCAATCCCAGGAGCTGCAAAGTGGTCTGCAGGAGGGGCCTTTCAGTCCAAGTTGATAGTACATCTTGGAAAGGCTTTTGTTTTATTTCATCTTTCTCCCTCTCTTCTGGACGAGAATGTTTTGTTTGGCTGCAGCATCTTCATCAAAGGTGCTATCAACATGAATTGAAATTTGAGCTAGTCAGAGTGAAGTAGGGCAGATTTTTGCACTTCGTCACTCACCAGTGCCTGCAGCATTGGCATGATTCAATTTGAGACCCTGAGTCACAGGGCCACAGCACATTGTACGACTGCTTAGGCACTGATGCCTCGCCGCACTTTCAAAATATCATGTACAAGGCTATTCTGTCTTTTCGCTTTCGTGTGTGTTTCACTTTATGCTTATTAATGCATTGCCACCGGGGCATGAGTGAAGAAGAAAGCAATTTTTTGAGCACTGGTGTGTCTCGATGTTGGCTGGATGTCACTGGGAAAGGTTGTCATTTCAATGTTGTACCCCCAAATGTTACCAAGGGTCCCTGCGCTGCATGTCCAGGACACCAGAATTGCTAATGCGTGACTGGATTAGTGGCAGCATACCATAGTGAATGTGAAATGTGGGCGTGTTTTGACTACTGCTTTATGGGTGTCCTCTCATCAGCTGTCTCTGGCTGCATTGTTCTGCCTTGCGAAGCCAGAAAGATTGAAGTAACTGAAAGCCTTGCTTGAATTTAGTGGCTTTGAAATGCATTGAGGATATAGCAGGCCAGGCAAAATTCTGGAATTTGTTTGGATTAATCTGAAATTTTAAGTTACTTCAGTGTTATTATCGCAAGAAAACTTGGGTTTTTGCACGAGTGTTTAGAGGAGATCGTGGGAACTGGGCAAAGGAGTTTTTTTGTTGTTTTTTTTTCTTTGTTGGAATGTAGAGGATAGAGCCAGCTTTTGAAGGCCACCAAATACAGCATTACTGAATAGACTGGTTGTCAGTGGATGCTGCAGGTTATTGTATGTATGTAAAAAGAATGGTGTCATTTCTTAAGCGTTTCCCGAAAGGGAATTACAAGCCTTGCGTTTTTTCCCACCAAAGAAAGAAGTAATGTGTGGCTTCATTGTCAGATGCACATTTTCCGTCATTGCTGCATCTACGACAGTATTAATACCTGCACTCTGCTGCTTGCTTAGTCTTTGCAAGCAGAAGCATAGAACCAAAGTTGCTATAACTCTGTGTCCATGCACAGGGACAATGTCTTTTTGTGACTTCCACATAAGAATGCACTTTTGTGACATATGAGACCATCATTTGTGTGTAGTGTCACTGTGTCCATACCTTATTTCCTAATAAGTAAAACCTTGCACATAGTGCTGTAAGGTTAATGCAGACCATGGAATCGCGTGCTACCCCCATGCACAGCAAACATATCCAGGTGCTCATGCTTTACCCTGTCTACTGCTCACAAACACAGTGCATGTAACTTGTGTGATTACTTGGACGAGACAACAGCAAGAAAATTATGTTTGTACTATGTTTGCTTTCAGTGAAGCATTAAAGGGGCACTGAAGAGAAAATTAAGTTGAGCTGTATTAGTAAGTTAGTCTTCTGCAATACAAAAAAAAAGCCACTCTTACTGTTAGAAGCTTGGCAAGCCCGAAAAAACAAAAAGCAGGTGGGGACACGCTGTCTTCAAGATTTAGCAACAGCTTGTTGCGACGTCATAGATTTTCATGGTGTCTGCACGAGCCTAGTTAATTTTTTATCGGTAAATTTGGACCACATTGTGTTCTAAAAAAAGCTATAGACTGAACTTGGCAATAAAAATGTTCTACTGAGCTGCAACGGCCCATATACGAAAAATATTTGGAAACCTGCGATGTTACAGTGATGTACCAGCGCTAGGGTTGTGGTGTGAAATTTTCAAAATTGAGCTTTTGACCTTCATTTTCTCTACTAATGTATTCAACCTATTGCCATGGAATTGACAAAAACTATACTTTACTTTATTAGTCTAAACTGATTCAGTGTCTCTCTTTAGAGTCCCTATGAGGCTGTCAGGGTCTTGGAAACGGCACAGCCTTTGAGACAGCTTTGATGTGTGCATTCGGAAGCACCCTTGGTCTACTTTACTTGAGATGTGTTGACGGCAACGTATTAATGTGGGGCTTGCAGTACCTCTCGCATCTTGTGCTGATAGTGACTGGTGTTATTGATGGAGACTACAAACTATGTTGCTCCACGCGAATGCCATCTGGATGCAGTAGAAACGCTCAGCATCACTGGTGTTGCATCGTTGCAGCAATCATAATGCGGCAATTCTACAGCATGCACAAGCTGCTATGTGAAGCGTACCGTTATAGACACTTGAAATGCATAGAAGTTAGGGCTAACTTGTGACACCTTTCTTCATTTCATCCTTTCATATTTTGTGTCATGTCTGCATAATTCCACCTTGTTTACTTAATTTGGAACCTACTTAACATTTGGCAGCCTGGTATGTAGTGTGAAATGACATTGTTGGCTTGTTACCGTATTTACCTGGTTCTAACGCACACCGATTTCTTGAGGGTATGAAGTAAAACGGTAATATGCACCGAAATAATCTAACTTGCAGCCGACTTTATAGGGAAAAAAATGTAGCATGCCTTTTGAGTTTCACAGTCGAGAAAAGAAAACCTACAGAATTTACTTTCACAAAGTAAATTGTCATCACAAGAATTTATTGTCATCATTGTTTAGCAGCTTTTTATCATTGTCAATGGACCGCAACATGTCGTCCTCTGTGTGGTCTGTTGCATTGGATATTTCGCATTTATTGAACAACACTGCAACCTCCAATGCTATGATGGCCCATGCCTCAACTAACAACTTAGCTTGTTCGTACTCTGATGCACACAAGTCTCTGCAATGACAAAAACATTTCATGTGAATCTGCTGCTACTTGTTTAGCGTCTTTTGAATTAATTTTTGCAACGGTGCATCGTTGCCAACCTACATGAGAATTTGTTCTCTTGAGATTTTGTGATTTTAGTGGTGAAGACACTTGCTCTGACCGTAGGCCATTGCCAACATTTCAGTTTTGTATTGGATTGTAATGCGCAGGCCCTTATTGGGCCAATTTTCTTAGATAAAAGGCCCATGTTAGAATTGAGTAAATACATTAGTACAGTTGCAAGAGGAGGCTTCATACTTTCTCACTTGTGTTTCATTTGTTCACAGCATAGTACAACAAACAGTGCCCATGATACATTGAACTTCTTCACAGTGCATGTTTAATGAGCAGGAAATGCATAAGGTACTGCCAGCCACACATTCACACCTTGTTAGCATATCTGGGGCCTTTACATGACAAGTATGTACCCGTTGTTCTCACGGGAGTAATGTAATTTTTTGAATGAAGGTTGCTAACTGGGAAGTGTTTCTAATGAGAAAGAGAATGAAAAACATGTAAGGACCTTAGTGCACAGATCTACATGCCCTCGCAAGCAGAAATTGACTCGTGTTTGAGACCTTTGGCCAGCTCTAATCTGCGTCAGCTAGGACTTCATTGCATACATGCATTGTTGAATATATAGGTGTTGCACTGTGTGTTGGGCTTCATTTTTAGCAGGTTTCTCTTGATGTGACTTTAATGAAACATAGACATAGCTTTGTCGCCATAGGTGGTCATGTTTGTACAGTTTCACTTTTTATGACACTTTTGACAGGCTGTGCTTTGCACTGTAGAGCATGTGATTTTAGATTCTTTAGTGGGAGCGTACGCTTCTGAATAGAACAATACTGGAGCCCTTGCCTATTTTGTTGCATCTCAGAAAGAGCACATAGTGTTCGCTGGACTTTCTTTTTTGTTCAGAAATGTGTTTTTTTTTTGTTTTCTGAGAGGCAAGGCACACATTTGTTCCTTTATGCTGATGTTTCACTTCATCGTACACAACCTGATGGATTTGTGCTTCTGTATTCACGTTTCAGTTTGAATGCTTTTTCATAGCTGTATGCTGTTCTCTGAGGATATTCAGGGGCTAGTTTGCAGTGGAATGGCATATTTTTTGTGAGAGCGCTTGACGAATGGGTTGTGGTAACTGGAAGTGATGCAAAAAGGAATGAAGTCACAAAAAAAAAAAAAGAAATAAGGAGTTAAGAGGATGCACACCAACGTAAACTGTTGATATCATATCCACCTACCTATTCACTAAAATGATAGTGATATTAGTGTACCGAGGTGTTCCAAGTGTCACTTTTGCTAAGGAAGGTCCTGTGCCTTCAACTGACAGCCAGGAACCCAAGACGCAACATGTTGTTAGCTCCAGGATGAGAATTACGTGGATCAGCATGCTAATTTATGAACCGGCTGAAATAGATAGTGATTTGAAAAATTGCTTAAGATTTCATAGATGAAAGACTCCTAAAGGCAGCCTGTTTGGCACCAATTACCCAAACGTAGCAACCCTGAACACAACCTCTTCATCAAGTGCTCCTGAGGTCGATGTGCGTGGCATCGATACTGTGGCCAATCCTTCAAAGTTCTTTACTATATTGTAGTGCGTGTCCCTCAGTGTAGTACTAGGTCCCCTCATGCCTCATTGTTTAATGGCTGATTCTTTGATGGCTATGCTTTTTTTGTATAGGATTCCTGTTCTCTTGGTGGTTACTCTACCAGTATCTTGCGTCTGTTTTGTATAACACCTTGGCACAATGTCCTGTTGATGACAACTTTCTGAGACCGGAGAAGAATTGGCTCAAGCTAAACTCAGTACAGCTGTACAGGGGTTCAGTCGTGTGTCTGCGGATCTGCTAATGGTAGCTTCACTTTCGATCGAATGTTGACACTCTTCTCTGAAATGGTTGGCGTCAGGTTCTGTACAGCTGTTAGCATTGAAAGTTGGGGCTACTCAAGACCTTAAAAACAGGAGAAAACTGGAGATGTGAGGGGTAGTTTTAACACTTGACAAAAAATATGTTTTCATTAGAAATTTTGGGAAAGGAAGGTGGGCAGGTGGGGGGGGGGGGGGTGAAACTTAACCTTGTTAGGAAAAATAATGTGTTGAAATGGCGATCTTACATAAATCCTTGCGTTTGCATCTCCTGAAGGCTCTATTCTAATGTAGAATTGGTTCTAGCATATGTTACTTTTATACTGTAGACAAGGAGCATACGGCAAGGAAGAATGGTTAAGGAGGCACTGGTTAGGGTTGCATAGCCTTTTTTTTTTGTTTCTCATGTGTTAATCTAGAAACTTGGTGTTGCCACAGTCCATGGAAGAGCACTTCTAAAATTTTGCTTCAATACTTGGGGAATGTAGGAAAAGACAGGCTATTTGAGATCTGTAACTAACCAGTATTCATGAATAATCTCCTTATTAAATAACTACTACTTGACATTTTGATAACTTTAGTGCACATATTGTAATTGCAGATTGCATGCAGCCAGTACTTAAGGCATATTAGTAGCAACCCTGACACCAGTGCAGTTTTGTCTATTCCCAGAATCAGCAATGAAGTATGCATTGGTGTTTCATACAGTTTTCTCCAGCATTGCTTAAAGAAGGCTCACTTTAAAAATGGTAACGCATTTCGCTACAGTAACGCTACAGTAACGCATTTCGCTACAGTTTGTGGATGAATGTCCCAAATAGAGGCACTTACTTCAGCTAACTGCGCAAGCTTTGAGTACCGACTGGCATTATTTCAGCCCTTACAATATGTGTACTAAAGTTATGCATATTTAGCAAGTTAATTAGTGAACTTTTAGTCACTAAATAGCCGCTAGAAGATCCTTGTGTAATTTATAATGAACATCACTCCTATAGATTTTAACCAACAAGGGTTACGATTTCTCCATTTGTATTTCCTTATTTTTAATAATTGGAAACAGTTGTTGCTGAAACAGACAGTAAATGCGTAACATGCTCTTGGCCAGTGGGGCCATTATACTATTGCTAAAGCACTGTGAGCATCTTGTTTGCAATTGTGCTAGGCTTAGTCCAAGTACTCTATGCCAATGGCATAGTTAGATATTGCAAAACACTACAGATACATCAGTGTAGTGATTTGTCTTCCACTAAAGGAGGTGTACTTTCAAGGTGTTTTCAGTTTGAACACTGTAGTAAGAAGTTCAGGCTATTTGAAATCTCACTTGTTGAAGCGCTAACGTTGGTAGTGGCACGGGTGCCTGCAGGTCATACTGGTAAAATTGTGACCGTTGCTGTCGGTGATGCACTGCAGGGTCGGCTTTGGGATTGAATTCCAGCTAATATGTCCATGTTATGATAGGGGCAGGACACAAACAGTGCGAGTGCAGTCAATTATAGGTTCATAGTAACGAACATCAAAAATAATTTGAAGCCCTTACTTTGATGTCCTGTATAGCCCTCACTACGGCTTTGAGATGTAACCTAGTTATGCTTCAATGCGGGCCCCCACTCCTTGCCCTTGAAGTTAATTGTTTCAATGCAGGCCACTAAAGGTAGTGTTTGCTTTTCAGCACCTTGTAATTACGTGCTGTGTGTAATTTTTATGTGTTGACAGTCGCTGTGGGACGATTTGTCTTGTAGAGACTTACGTCTGATGGCC
Organism: Dermacentor silvarum; assembly: GCF_013339745.2. Taxonomy (NCBI): domain Eukaryota; kingdom Metazoa; phylum Arthropoda; class Arachnida; order Ixodida; family Ixodidae; genus Dermacentor; species Dermacentor silvarum. The sequence continues at coordinate 161,702,330 of NC_051159.1, read as the reverse complement.
TTTCACTGGTGTTGTTAAGGGGCTGGTTTGTAACTTCGCCAATAATCCAGAAAGAAAATCTTTGCTGTGAAATTTGGATGTACCGGTAACTTTTTGCCAGGCTCAAGGACTTTGAGTCATATTCTGTTAAAACTGCATAGCTGTAAAAAATCCAACATGCTGTTTCTGTGAGAGCAGTCACTTCTAGTTTCTATTCATATGCACCTCTCCCTTTACCCTGGCCCTGTTTCTACTTACAAGTTTTCAATGTTGGAAACAGATTCTGTGCACTGTTGAGTTGTGGAGGGATGTGCAGTGTGTGTCACACATAGCTGTGACGCCTAAATAAGTAGTATTGAACACTACTCAGGCTAGACACGAAGGATTGAGAATCGGTCTTCCTTTAACATGCGTCTTGCCTAGTGACCACACTTGTCCGAGAAACCAGCTGAAGGGCTGAATACTGCATGAACAGTGCTTAGGCATTTCCCTTCCAAGTATGGCAGTCGTTGCATGTGGTTCTACCTTCCTCAACTGTCGTGTCGATGGTGTTATCATCCCCATCTCCATACTTCCTTGCCATCCGATGCCTTGTAGGAGGAGGAAAGCTCTTCCCGCGTCTTTGTTGGCTGTGATTTCTTGTGTGCCCTCGCCTTAAGCCCTCGCGAAAGCAGGAGGTGACGAGGCAAGTAAAGTAGATTGTCGTCTGTGCTGTTGTCATCATGTGCTCGTTTTAATGTTCTGCAAGAGAAACATAGTATTCGAGAGGGTGCCCTGCTTCCTTCGTATTTGTGCACTGTTGTGACAAGTGGCAGTATGCTTCGGGCCTCTGCTTTGCATCGAATGCTTTGCAGCTAACAATCTGGCTGTAATCATGGCTGGTGTGTCGGGTTAGCTTTCAGGTTCTCTAGCTTTTTTTTAATGCTGCGCTTCTCATTTGTTGCTCTCTGGAGTGAGTAGTTGAAATGGATTTTGGATCGTTTTCGATCACGTTATTTCAATATACAGTAGAACCCCTTTGATAATGTTTTTTCACTGAATTGTGAGAATAGAACATCATAGCTGGAAAATGTGCCATGTGATCGCTATGTCAGCACCATCGATGACATTAACACCTGGAAAACATAATCTAGAAGTGCATTTGTGGGGTTTTACTGTATAGATTGTCTATGCTTTGTCTAACTGTTGAGACTGTCATTGCTGAAAAGGGAAAAACTTTTGTGGTTCGTGGTTCCTTTGTAGTTCTTTATCGCCAGAAAGCAAAAGAGGACTGCAGACAGAAACACAGGGTACTTCCGACTTGGCAAAATATTTATCTTTGCTTACATGAATGCAAGTGTGATATCACGCACCACTAAAAATGTTTTTAGAGGCTTGTGCATAGAGTTTCTCACTATAGCATTGCCTAGAGGGAAATCTGGTGCCACCATTTATAGGAATTTTCGAACGAGCGCTGTGCCATCATTGGAATGACGGTATATGGGTGTGCATGGCTTGTGTTGGCTGCTGTTGTATAAGGCTTTGTCTAAAATCTGGATAGGGCTACACAGATCATGCTTTCTTAAAATAAAATCATCATATTTAACGTTCTCATTCACCCATATTACATTTTTCAATAAAGCTTATTCACCCACAATGCATAATCAAGCGAAGGAAAGAAAGAACAGACGACAAACTGTTCCAAAGCGAGCGCAAATCTTGTCAACTGTCCTCCAACATTATCGGCCAGCTGATACTTTTTACGTTTCATGCAATTGTACATCCAATCAAAAGGCTTGCAAAACATATTTTTGTGTAATAATAAAGCTAAAACAGCTCTTTACGTGCTGTTTTAGTAGGAAATGAATCATTGTGACAGACGGAACAGTGCTAGCCAGGCGCGTTTCAAGGTGTCCTGTCTGTCCAAGAATGATGCCAATCCGAAGTCACCTATACCGGCATTCCCAGACATACAACAGCGCAGCAGCGCCAGATTTCCCTCTAGGTAATACTTATAGGGAGAAACTCTATGGGCTTGTGACATTATTCTTATTTGTAAGACAATCAAGGGCAATTATTTTAAGTTCCTTGCTGAATAAACCAGTGGGAAGCAGCACTTGCACTCGTATTTCAGTCCGCAGTCCTTGTTTTTTTTTCATGGCACTATAAAACCACAAATGGATGAATACCAGCTATCCAAAACCTTCATGTTACGCAAATTTTTATTGAAGTAAGAAAAAGAAATGAAGTGGTCATTTTTTGGTGTCAATAATGTAGCAACGAAGGAGTGAAAAAATTGTCTTGCATGTTTTGTTATGGGCAGGTTGCAAGATTACCATTGTGGTTGAGAATAAAGAACTCGTGAGAGACCCGACTCACAAATGCAAAGTGCCCCGAGCCGTCCCATGATTGCTCTTGTTAAAAGCTTAGTGCCACTTCTCCCAGACCTATATGCCCTCCATGGAGACAATCTTTACTCTTGACCAAAATTGACTACGGATTAAAAAAAAAGAAGAGGAATGAAAACACATACACCTTGCATTTTGGATTTTTCTAATGCTTGCCCATTGTGCAGTCCTTGCTGAGTGCATCACGTATATAGTGGACGACCATTGCTTGGCTTCGTGTTAGTGCTCTTAGAACCTTGACCACTTACATGTTTTGCCCATTATACTCGCTGAGTACCCCCCAAAAAAGCGAATTGAGAATATTTATTGACTGTGGAAGGTACACAGGGCCCTTAGATACTCGTGAAAAAAAAAAAAAATGGTTTAGTGGCCCGCCAAATTCATTTGTGAATATTGTCCATGTAGAGCGGTGAGCCCTGTAGGTTGTTTAGGGATGCTCGTCGAAAAATTGAGTTTCATTCCTTTACCGAGAGTTACTTTTCTGGCCCTGCACTGTCGCTGATGGTGTGCATTTGTGACCTATTCCAGACAAAATTCAGACAAGGTGTTATAACAAAATGCACCGTGAGATGCCACCTCTATGCAATGGTCGAGTGCAAACAACCCAGCGATTTAGCTGCAAAGACCATTCATGGGTGGCTTCCTAAATTATTCAACATTCGGCAGTAAGTGCCAAGACAGTACCTTGGGAAGATATTGTGAGTGCTTTGGCTGGACAGTGGTTGGCACAGTTTCCATGTACACATGTCAGGGTTTGTATGGCTTCCTGTGCACCTTCCTGTTGAGGCTCTTTTGCGAAGCGGAGACGTTCAACGAATGGCCCAATGTTTATGTCGGTCACAAGCACATTTAAGGAAGTGCAGCCTCGCGTTACCCGGTCTGGTGTATCTACAACTCAACAGCGTTCATTGTGCCGTCGTGTCTGTGCATCTAGTTTTGTGCATGAGCATCTGTCAGCAGGGGACGAGCTCTGTGCGATTAAAGTTGCATGTTGGCCCATGGGTAGCTGTGGGCTGCTTTGTCGGATGCTAGGTGTCTTGACTTGGAGAGATTCAGATACTACATTCTTTTAATGTGTATTCTATGCTGTTGATGGTGGTTTCTGCCAACTTGCTAGGTTAGTGCAATTGTGAGGACTGCATTGTCTTGTTCCAACATGTCTTTGCGTTTGCCCTGTGAGTCGCTGCATCTCTGCCTCCCCGGTAAAGACCAAAGCTCTGTGCTTTTTCTCTTATTGCGGTGAGCACACATTTAATCTTCTAGCGTACCACTGGTTTCACTGTTGTTCACCTGTTAATCTTGCGCATTTAATATCATGCACTCTTGTAGTGGCTGTACCTTTCTTAAAAATGCAGAATCGGCCATGCTGTGAAGCTTCACATAGGCAGAGCGCTGTGTCAATAGGATGCGAAGGTATTTCATCGAAATCCAGATATATTTGTTTCCTGACCGATGGGAACTTTTTAGGCAGTGTTGGTGTCATTTATTTTCCTTTTTTCTTGAATGAAATTGCTTCTCTTTCTGTGATGTGAATGTTGGAGAAGCACAGGAGTAGACGCTGTGAGCACAGTGGAAGTTGTGATGTGTTCTCTCATGTGCCCTGGATCGTTGTGCGCTTGCAATTTGCTGTTGTTGCTAGGTGTTTCGCTTTGCAAAAGAATGAACAGTGCAGTTCTTCAGAAGGGATTATTTCTTATGCTATACCCAAGCAATGGTAGTGTGTACCATTTGTTAATGGATTTTCGTTAGCTGTTCATGGTAATGTGCCGTTTTGTGTGATTTTGTGTGATTTTGTGTGTGACATCTTTGGATATGCCTTCTTGCATAGTACTAGCATGCCAAGTGGGCTTTTCCACAAAGCCCTATGCATGTATGTATTTATAATTTTTTAAATGACTGTTGTGTTCTTGAATTTTTCATGACAACACCATGCTTATTGCACTTCAGCATTTCTATCAAATGGCGCTCGCCAGCGCTGTGCCAAGGGGCTTGCTCATTGCTTTGTGTTCATTAAGCGCAGCAATAACGTAGGAATTATGTTTCAAGACTTAGCATTCTAGCTACATTCTAGTTACCATTGAAGCTGCAGCAACACAGCAGTCTTCAATGTACCCAGCCATATGTAGTTATATGTTTTTTGTGGAGAATGCAGTAAGACTACTGAAAGAAAAATTTGCCTACACTTGAGAAGTAAAAGGCGAGGTTAAAAACCATCTTATTGTAATAGCATAAGGAAACAACTCAGACAAGGATGAACACAGAGGAATGAAACCGAATGAGCGAGCACCTGTGCTAGGTTGTTCCTCTGTGTTTGTTTTTACCTGATTCGTTCCTTAATGCTAGTGCATTAAGATGGGAGTTCATCAACAAGCCCAATTTCAAGCATTGTTAAAGGCTAAGAAGCAAAATTCAAGAAATGCTTGCACGCTGAAATCTTAATCCATTTGCAGTGGCGTAAAGCTTGTTTGGTTTGCGTCATACTACAGCATTTCTCTTGCAGTTTGCTCATTTCCAGCCAGCTTGCTGCTTTAGTATGCGAGGCATTGAATATTCTTATTTCCATAAAAGTAGGGGTTTCATGAAAGCACACGTATGCCACGTTGCATTGACTATACAGTGGAGGTTGTGGTTTTTGAAATGAGCACCCCTGCTCGCACTTTGGAAATGTTTCGGGCAGTGTGTGCGAATATTCAGTGTATTACAATTCCTTGCAAGCTCAATGTTGATGAGGAGGTGTGAAGAAAAGCGGTGCCTTTGACAACATTGCCGTGAAGGTGGTTTTTGGTGCATCGCTTTCGATTCATGGGATGCTCACAAAAGTGGTCTGTTGATGTTGATGTGCGTGGGGCAGTAACTGGGTAGAAAAAGCCGCTGAAAGCTGCTGCTAATTGACAGGGCTGGATTCTTCTCGGAGTGCGCAGGGATGTTCATTAAGGGTCCCCTGGCGACAGTGCTCAGTTTTATGAATTCCGGTGAATGGTGAATTAGCTACAGCTAGGCAGTGCATCACAGACCTTGGGATGTGGCTTGTGCACATCCGGTGCTGTTATGCAATATGCATGCCATATGATGTGGCCAAACATAAGGAGACAGCACTTTCGTGTATATGCATGGTATTTCAAACGTTTGAAATAACATGAAGTGGTGAAAAGAAAAACTGAGGGATAGAAAAACTGTGCACACCAAAACTTGCTGGTGTGAGGTACCTATTGCATACTTTAGTGTGCCAGGGTGGCACCACTCCCTGGTGGTATTGCTAAAAATGTAAAACTGCCGGCTCCCGTTTCTGTGGCTACAGATGCATTTTGTTAATGTGAGCCACCAAACAAATTGCTGCTATCATAAAGGCTGCTTTCAGTGGCTTATCAAGAAAGTGTTGGTGCTTAAGACATGGTATGAGCATACAAAGGTTTGAAGCTGGCACCTTCAGCAGGTTTCGTTATAAAATGTGAACTTGATGTGGAGTCCAGCCGCTTGCATGATTGGTCGGCAGCACACTTGTGCACAAGCAGTTTGTGGTGGCGAAGATCCTGACCTCCGGAATCATCTGTGTACGGAAAATGCGCGTGAATGTATATAAATGGACATGGTGGATGGTACGCAGTCTCTTGATGGCATCCACGTTGCTTTTTAAGCAAACGACAACATATAAATAGTTGTGTTTTCCCTGTATGCCGCTCCGCAAGAGTCTTTCCGTGTCTTGTGCTGTGAAGAGATTTTGCAATCATTTATATATAGACGCGACAGATTTGTAGGCTTCTATGGAATAAAGTCAACGTGTATACATTACGACTTCTCTTGGATGTGCTTGGCAACCTTGTGCCCATGGTGCCAGATCCATAGAGTTAGTATAACTAAGTTATACCTACTCTATGGCTGGATCACTGCGGTGGCAGAGTTGCATCTGTGGCACTGCACCTCCGGCTCTGATGGTCTAATTAATGTAGAATGCGACTTATTGTTTGCAGGAAATAAATGACTATGACCTATCCTGCTTGTCTGACGGTGTACATACCACAGGCACTTGTACTTTTCCGCCTGTTTTATAATGGAAACAGGCGTGCAACACCAAAACGTATGTTCAATCAACGTCGCAGGGCATCAGCGCTACCACCGCTCTTTCCCGAACACATCGCGGCTAGGCTAACTCTCCACAAGTTGCTAAAGTGGACGGCACTTTCCTGGGGTACATTGTGCATTGGGCTGGTTTTTTGGGGCTGGGTTCTTAGATTAAGCGCTTTATTTGGACTAGTTAGAAAACATTGCTTTTGGTCAAGTGTTCTTTAAAGAGAAGGAAAAAAAAATGCGCGACAACAAGGAGAGCGCAGGAGCTCTGCAAGTCCAGCTGGCGCAACGTCGACTGGCGAGTCTGTCAAGCGAAGACAACTATGGCTCGCCTAAAGAGCACAAAGTCCTGTGCGAGGCGATGAAAGCACGTGTTTAACCCTGAAGCCGGTGCATCAGGAAGGTCAGTCTATGGCCACCAAGCTGACTTGCAATGTAAAACGAGTGAAGTTTCGAGGAAAACAGGCACAGTTGACAGTGCCCGACCCTGCCCTGTGTCGTTATGGCGGCCTTGGAGCGAGCCAGGCACCCATCACAGAGGGATGTCCTGAAAACAGTCTGGCGGCCAGGACTCTGTGTCGTCCTCTTCGCTGGCGGCGACCTCCACGAACGCCGAGTGCTCGCCCTCGGCCGCTGCCGGGCTGTGGTAGTCCTCCTTGGGCGCCGGTGTCTCACCCGGGATGCGCAGCGCCAGTCGCAGTGCGTGCATCCACGACGCCAGCTTGTGGAAGCGCTGCCGTGCGCGAGCGGACCACCTGCGCGCACGTGCAGTGCGGTCCAACACTAATGTGCGGCTCTCACTTTGCTGGCGCTCTCGCTGCAAGTGCCGATGGGAGCTATTGCACAGCGGAGTATAAAGGTACGAGCGCCACCAACCACAAGCTACCTGCTGCAAAATCGGGCGATTGTGCTCTACACTTATGTGCTCTACACTTAAGGTCTACACTTACAGTTCTACACATTACACTACACTTATGCGCTCAACACAGTTTGCCTTAGTTTGCCGATACCATCTAAACAGCACTAATTTGAATTTCTTCACGGGAGATTGTCAAAAAATGAGCTTTTTGCGCAAGTTTGCGATTGTGCAGACGATTGCGCGTCTTACATCTTAGTAGCAGTACTCAAAGGCGCAAGGAAAGAAAAGGGTTTAAGCAAAAAAAAAAAAAAAGGGGGGGGGGGGGGTTAACTGCGCCACTGCCGCACCCGACAGTGTGCATCAATAAAACGAATATTTCCACTCTTCTTTTTATTTTAGACTCCGAGTAACGCTGTTTTATTTTTATTAATTAAATATATTGAGACGAATCGTCCGTAAAAACATACTATTAGGAAGATTAATCTCAAAACTAAAAATATAAAACTATTAATAAAATAGCATTTAAATAGTCACAATTTTTACCGAAAATAATTACTGGAAAATGGGTGCTTTCGTCGAATAGTCTAGGCCTTCAGCAAGTGGACCCCCCACGAAAAAAATTCCTGGCTACGGGCCTGCTATCAACCCTCACCACCCTGCACTCGTGGCTTCCAGCTACTCCTGGGACGTATGGCTAGATGCCCCTCACATCGACCGGCGCTGCTTTGCTTCATGCACCGTTGCTACATGTTTACGACGCCCTACCCGGCCGCCTCCGCCCACCACGCAGCTGTGAATCGCGAGCGCGCGCCCGCAATTTTTCACGCGATTCGACTCCAGATTTCCACAGTCGAAGATGCGCAGGAGTTGCAACATGCTGCATACTCATGCTTATAGTGTTTAGCGCGGCTCTGACGTACACCCTCGATTGCTGGATGTTTCTTCGAGTACTTATACACATGTATTAAACCTCCGCTGTGATGCTTATAGTCCGACCGTAAACAAGTAGCATCTGCTACTGAAAAAAAAAAAAAAAAAATCTGCGCTTGGTTTAGACCATCATTCTACTGTCAAAGCTAGGTTGGGCTGGCATGTTGAAACGCTTGCCGAAGCGACTAAAATTTGACATTTTCAATGCGGTTGCATTACACATATTGAGAACTGGGCCGCAGGTGTTGTACCTTGCATAGTTTCTGAAGCGGGCCTATCTCGGAAGCGGCTGAACTCGGAAGTGGGTTGATCCTGATACTAGTGCCCGATATGTGTGTCCTCAAAAGGGTTTAAGGATCTCGTAATTCTATCGCATTGAAGTCAGTCGAGTGGATTTAAATACGTCTGCTTTTCTTTTTATTCTTGATTTGTGCGCGGTTAAACTGCGGGGCCCTACCACTCTCTTCACCAACACGATCAACCCACCTTGGCCGAGTCTTCTCCGCCGGCTGCTTCGGCTTGTGCAAACGGCTCAGGAAGCCGATCAGCCTGAACCGCCTGCCCCCACCTGCAGGTGCGCTGGCGTCGGCGTCCGAGGCACCGTTGCGACGCCGTCCCAGGCGCACGGGCGCCTCTTCGGGCCCGCTGTAGATGTTGCGAGGGTCGGTCGGAACCTGGAGTAGTTTCTGGCAGCACTCGACCAGCTCGTCCGTGATGCCGTCGCCAGAGCCGTTGTACTGGAAGCCAGTGACACCGCCAGTTTGGCAAGAGCGGCTTACGTAGCGGTTCGACTCTACCCCCGCCATGTCCACCGGTTCGTTGGGCGCCGTCGGTGCTGGAAATTCTCGGCTTGTGCTACACGTGCACGAACCGCTTGACCGCCGCACGCATTCGATGCGTCTTTGTCTTTTCCACTGGCTGGGAGCTCGTGTCCCATTCCGCGAAAAAATGTGCCCGCTTGTGCTGACAGCGGTGGTAAATGCTAAAAATATATGAACACCGAAAAAGGGGCTTCAGTACCGCAGACTGTTATGACTTTGCTTAGTCTTTGTAACTTTGCATGCAAGGCCGCCATATTGCGATGGACCAAAGTTGTTGCTACTGTTGGTGCTGGGGTTGTAGGTGTAGATGTAGATCATTGGGATACACTGGCGCCAGGCCGGTAGCCAGGGGGGAGGGGCCCTAGGGGCCGCCCCTACCCCCCCCCCCCCCTCGAAATTTTTACCTTTACCGAAAATGGTTACTGAAAAATAGGTGCTTTCCTCAAGTAGTCAAGGCCTTCAGCAAGTGGGCCAACCCCCAAAAAATTCCTGGCTACGGGCCTGACTGGCACGTACCCACTCCGGGGGATTGGCCAAGAACCAGGTAGGTCGAAATAAAATGTCCAATAGAGTGCACAATTTTATACTGGCTAAGTTAGAATCGAAAGATAGAGATTAAAACCTGCGTGATTTTGTAATTGTGAAAATTTCACCATAACCATAAAAATAAAGCATTTCAGATTATATTTGGTTCAAAGAAAAGGAGGCTTAAACATTTTGTATTCAGAGTTAAAATCTCATGGAACCTAAAAGAAAGTCTTGGAAGGCAGCGCCAGCCTTCCCGTCGCTGTGCCCAAGTGAAGAATCACCCAAAGATAGGGCACTTGGAACAGTTAAATCTAATCCAAGTAGGCGGACTGGTGTTTCTAGGGTTCGTTTTCTTAGGCTAGTAAATCGTCGACAAGGTTGTTGCCTAAAATCATCGAAGCGTCAATGCCCCCTCCCTTCTTCCACATCATTTCATCCGCTTTGCGGAGTTAGGGGAAATTTGATGCGCTTAAAAGAAAAGGTAAAATTTTAATCGCCGATAGTTGGGGGAATTTTGATTTACTCCTTCAAACAATTTATTAAAATTGCCGAAAATCTCCAAATATAAAAAAAAATTGTAGTGCCAGGTTCGTAACTCTGCGACGAAAAGGGATATTACATCTTTATAAACAGCGCACGAAATTAAGTTTAAAGCCAAGAGGCTGTACCTGTTTTAACTTAATTAGCCTTATAAACAGTACGAATATTTGGTGAAAAGAACTTCTAAAAAAATTTAAGTAAATCATGTGACAAGTACACGCAACCAGTATAATACGGCATGTAACTCTTGACTTGTAAGTCAATTTTCTACGAACATCAGCCTCAAGAATTCGAGCTTTTCTTCTAAACGCAACAAATGTCAGTTAGGTCCGTTCGGTAGTTGCATTACGAGATCATTTATTTATTTTATTTTCACGTGCGTTTGGATAAAGGACCGCAGCTAAATCTTAGTTGTTTTTGCCGAAATCTTGGTGCCACACAGTTGCGGCTACGAAGTTGGCGCTCACTTTAATTCCTCAAATCAAGCATGCTGTTCCTCGTATAACGTGTCTCGAGCTCTGTCGTTTATTGAGATAGCATTCAAGTTGAATCACACGATTTAGATGGGCTTGATTCTTCGGATTTTTCGAGAAATGCGAAGCGACGTACGCTTGCTTTAAGGACGCCAGAAGTGCTGGAAAGGGAGATATGACGTGCTTTTTTTTTTTTTTTTTTGGAAACTGAAAGGAGGCTTGTTTCCATCAGCTAACTGTGATTACACACGTGCCTCGAGAGTTAATCCAGGGTGTTAGACTGAAAAAATCCCTGTTAGGGTTCGGGTTCAACACGCTCCGATTTTGTTACGGTTCAGTTCCGGCTCGGAGAAATAAAAATGTATAATCATTCGTGAGCCGGTTCGCAACACTGAACCGGTTCGCAAACCGGTTCTGCGCAGTGGGTTTTATCCACGGTGTAAGAATATTCTTCCACCGTGGTTTTATCCATGGCGGTATGCTGCATAGTACTATCGACTTGTGCACATGGCGCATGCACAAGTTTCACCAAGAGGAGGCAGAAATTTACGAATTGTGAAGTTTATTGGGCTGTGGACAGAGAGCGGATAACGCAGTGGTCCTCGAAGTACAGATACGGCGGAATTTTCATGTACATATTGAAAGACAGAGGGTTTTTAGAATCCATGTGTCAACGTATAAGGTCTGCGTAGGTTCCTCACTCGTTAATTTGACAGCAGCAGAGTCAGTTAATTTTCATTTTTTTTTTTTGCTTCAGGTTTTTACTACAGCACTGGTGGTGAGCGCACTCTGGCATGTGATTTATGGCGTCGAAGACAGTGCGAATTCACACTGTATAACATAAATTACGCCTTCAGAGTTCTAGTCTGTAGCAAAGAAAGAAGCCAGCATTTGGCAGTTCGCTCAGTTTGCTGCTTTTTTAGAAGCAGGCAAGGACATTGATGCTTCTGAACTCTGAACAAGGACTGCTTGTGCGGAACTATCCGTCGATATTTCTTACGCATTTGCACGAGCTGACTAAGAGCGGACAAAGCAGTCTAAAGCGCGCACATGTGCCCCACGAATAATTTCTACAACTGTACGAAGATTGTACACTGTGCTTGACTAAGCACCAAACGTGCGTTGAACCATGGCACTTAGCAAAAGCAGATTTCGTGTGCCGTTTATGCAGCCACGGTTACCACTCGCTCAAGGTGACGGCATTAATTAGCCACAGCAGTGTTATGAATACTCTAAGTCATGCAGCAGAAGTTTTTGATATCCCTCCTCAAGGACATCGTCTTTTCCGCTCTCCGTGTTTATCTATGATTTAGTAACAAGTTGACCTAACGGCTGAATTGGGAGGTTATCAGAAATGTTGATTCCGGGGAGCCCCTTGAAATAACTTTTCGGGTGCGGTATACAACTCGCATGGCGGACTTCAGAAGTGCAAGTGTCTCTCTGCCAAGGTGGCCGTATATACTTACCATGACGTACCCATCGTCTGTCCCCATTCTGGCACACAACGCAACTCGTGAGTCGTAAGAATCTGCTAGCAAGGTGCGCCGATTGAAATAGTTATTCGAACAATCGTACAAATATTGAGCACCCGTTGTAGCCTTATATGCTTTAACCATTTCGTGCCGAGCCGGTCACTATTATTATTTTTTTAGGTTTAGGTTTGGTTTTGGTTCAGGAACGTTCCAAAAATATCGGTTCGGGTTCAGTTCCTACCAACGCTACGGTTCGGATAGGTTCGGGTTCGAATTCGGTTCGACACCCCGGCTTAATCATGAATGATGATGATGCCGATGATTTATTGACATCCCCTTTGAAACTGGGCGGTGAGAAATATATTCACCTAGCGGGCTTAAGTTTATCAGGTATGCGATACATGCTTTTCATTGCAGCATTTTTGTATACATTTCCCTAATCTTCTTTCTCTTCGTCAAAACTTCTATATACCTTGTACGGCTACCTATGCCGTACAAATACGGTATATATGCGGTATCAAATAAGTCATCGCCAGCGGCTTCTCTCATTTCCGCCAATTACTATATCAACAAGCGAGCCGCGGAGTTCTGCAATCAGCAGCAATTACCCTTGAGGGATCAAGCCAGGAAGCACGGAGGCTTTTCACGCCGTCGATACTTCATCCGCTGTCGATTCTTCAAGTGACGGGACCAGCTCTCTGACGGTCATGGAATAACGTTACTTGGTCTCGTGACAGCAGTAGAATACAAACCTTCAGACTTGTTCCAAGGTAGATATACCTGGTAGCGAAGCTTCCATAGAAGCCCATACGTTCAAAACATGGCGGTTCATCGGCGGTCCATGAGGCTTAGCGCCATCTGTGTGAGGAGAGAACACTTCCGGCGGAAAAAAATAATGTGACGTCATATCCGTTAAAAACAGAAGTGACGTCATTTTGTTCGCAAATGTGCGAAATTTGTTTTCGGAGGCCTGCTATTACAGCTGTATATTCAAATGCCCCGCCATACGACTTGATGGGCGTTGCGAGCTTTCAGCGCGGAAAGCGATGCAGGAAAAGGTCAGCCGTACGGGTGTCGAAATCGCATCCCTGCACAGAACACACTTTCGTCGGACGCCAAGCCCGTCGGCCAGCGCTGTCGCACGAAAACAACTAGATTAAACAATTATCTGGCAGTCGCAACTTACTGCTTTTGACTACACAGGTTAAGAAACAAGGAGACTACCTGCGTCACCAAATTGTGACGCATGTGAGGGGGGCGTATTATAACAGGTTAACTTTACGAGCGCGCCTTTCTGCACACTTCAAGAGCTGCATTGCATTGCAAGTGATAGCGGCGTGAACGCCCGCCGCTATCGGTGGGTGCTCTTACGGTAGGCGCTGAAAAAAAGGTATTTATTGATAATGATCAAGTAAAATAGAGTTGTTCTTTTCTCGCCATGCGTATATAAAATTGATTAGGAATTGTATTTTCGTTGAATGAATCTAACTGTGTCTGTCTTTATTTATAAAACGCTTTTGTCTTTCCCAATGTTTGTTCCCTCCAAACATAGTCGCGCTTCAATCGCTGCTCCCATAACCACCCTTGCTGATGTAGGTGACAATTCATTCTGAACCGCTTTTCGCCCGAAGCTTCGCGACCTATGTGAATCGACCTTGCTTGTTCCGTGGTTGGCAGACTACACCACTGCTAATATCAACGTTCCAGAACGCGGCTATCGGTAGTTGGGAACTTTTATAAAGTAATAGTTGTAAAGCCCTTACTTTGTCATTTCGCGATCGATAAAAAAAAAAAAAACTACACACTAAGGAAAATTGCAGCCTTACGTGTGTTTTCTCGTGTCTATAACTCACCCCCTTACACCCAAAGGAAAGTGTGTTCAGGCGAATTAATACACCCGTGTGAAGGGTGGTTTTTGGAATTGCACCTTTCACCCCCCTGTGTGTTTGCCAAAATGCACACTACGTTTAATTCTTGCAGCGATACCTTTTGCTCACTCAGTACCCTAATCTTTCTGAGGTCGTCCGAAGTAATCTCGGAGTGTTTTCCGAGACGTTTATGAAAAAGCGAAATAAAAACAAGAAAGAAAAAGAAATAAACAAGAAAACAAAAATGTCCGACGATTACGATACTCCCTAATGCGAAATTTGAGCGCAGCTGTATTTACCCTTTTCGCGGCGATCCCGTGGGCGCTGCCATGTTTGATCACGTGGTGACGCGTCCATTGCTTGCCTCAACTGTCCCCGTTGCCTCCTTCTTTACAATGGAAGTGGATGACGCCGGCGCGGCTTAGAAAACCTCTGTTTTCGGAGATATAGTAGACGGTGACTAGGTGGACGACACGAAGCTTCGATCACAGCTTCAGATACATGTAAAAGCGCTTTCTGAGCTGATTAAGCTATGTCCAAACGGCGCAAGCAGCGTATATGGTGCTTGTTCTAAAAGCGGGGCTAAATATGTATTCCAAGCTATCCAAGCTTTCCGATTATGAATTCAGTCAGGATTAGTGTGTTTTGCTCTTTGTTCTTTATTCGGCAAATATTTTGAAGCAGGGGCTTGTCAGTTTCTGACTCAGTGGAGTTCCTCAGTGCGGCCACTATCTGATTATTTTCTGCCTAATCGCTCGCGGGTGTGCTCAGTTCCGATAGATTTGTTCTTGCTGCGCGCAAGGCTTGGAACTTAGCTGTTTTGTACATTGTAATACCTTGTAGCAAATATATATTACAGCGAGTAACTCGCTTACTTTTGTGGACCGTCACGAAACATTCAGCTTCGACCATTCGTGCGCCATAGGTGTAGTCCGTCATTTATTGTGCGTATACAGGCGCATATATTCAAGTGTGCGCCCATTCACTGTCATTTGGGACAGATGTGTATAGATAACGTGCGCGAAACTTACTATGACAGGAAGCGGCGCTACTCCCTTTGTCATTGTTTAACGAGTGGTACTCACTCTTGCCGACGTTCTGGGGATGAAGCCCTTTCTTTGAAGGTTAGCGATACAACGCTAGCGGACGAGCAAATTTCTGTATCCTCGAGGAAAGCCGTACATCACGAAGTGCCGGTAACACGTTCGGACAGTTCCAGCAGCGGTCCGCGAGCTTCGCCACACAGAGTCATTGTATTCCTTAACATGCCAGTCACTATTTTTGCAGCTAACTACTGCACACGTCTTCAATCCACATGATTCAATCTAGCATGATTGGAGCACAGTGTGTTAACAAAAACTCAGTTACATTTCCGACAGCTGATCACAGTAGCAAGGTAGAAGCGGTAGTGGTTTCGTATTCGTGCGCGGTCGCTGAGGAGAGGTATGGCGCGCCGCCGTGAGCGCCATCTTGTTTATCTAAAACAAATTGCTCCGCGAAAAGGGTCAATACGTGTTTTCACTTCGCGATATATTGCGGTGAAGAATTTGAGACCGAAATCACCGCACCGACTGGCAGTGCCGTCGGCGCCTTCGCAGAGGGAGGGGCTTACGGCACTGGAAGCACTGGCATCATAAGCGGCATCGGAGCCTGCAGTGGAAGAAGACAACGACGAACGCGCGAGCAGTGGTGCGAACGCGTTCGTGCGGTTACGTCGAGGGACGCCGACGCTCAACCCAGGAACGGGCGCCTAAGAGCGGCGCTCTATGCTGCGCAGCCTGGATTTCGAACTGGGGATCGATAGTTTTCTGAACGGAGATGTTTCGATTCTCTTCACCACTCCACCTTTTTTTTTTATTACATGGTAACAGCATTTTCAGCAAAGTGAGAAAAACAATGTGCTACCGAAATTTAAGGTGACTGAAAACACACTCAAAAGCCAGACATGTACATGCAAGCGTCCAATAAAGGCATACAGCCACATAACTATAATGTTTTAAGCGCCCTGTGCTTAGTGAAATGGTGCAGTAAGGGTGTTCTGCTAACAAATGCACCCATTTTAAAAAAATTTGCTGAGAAAGTAAGGATGCAAAATGGGTGTTTCGACATCTAATCCGCGCTCGAGGGTGTAACATTCCTTAGAGTGTAAATTCAGACAAAGGTGGGGTGAGGGCGCTTTAGTCGAGAATAGATGTTCATAATGTACTTACACATGAGAAGGTGGGTGCATACTTGCGCTTGAGCACTTGCTCGGTACTTTACGGTAACTATGCATGGTCGCCAAATACCGGATCTAGCAAGAGAGGTATACTTCAACTTTCAAGCTATGCGTCACTGCTTTCTTAATGATGTATAAATACTGTAAGAAAAATAAGAAAGCACACCGAAAGCTTGTTTCCGTGTACGAAAAATTTTTGTTGCACCGTGAGTCAAGTGCTACAAAAGTGAGGCTTGAAGACAGCAGAAGCCAGGGCTGGTATTTTGTAGCGATGCCTTTAAAGTAATAATGCCTTTTCGCGCTTATCGCGCTTTGTCAGTGGTCAGAGCGACGGTCCGCTCACGATATCAACGTTGATAACGCGAGCGGACCGTCGCTCTGACCACTGACAAAGCGCGATAAGCGCGAAAAGGCATTATTACTTTAAAGGCATCGCTACAAAATACCGGCCCAAAAGTATATATATGCTCGTAGTCATGTCTGCATTGAGAAGAACATGGGTCTTGGGGGTTTGGCGTTCACATACTAAATCTCAGACCAATCGATGACAATGCGCTCGTCAGTGGCTCGCGCCCTTATCTGTATCATGGATATCTGCGCTCGCTCCGGAATCAGGCCAGCGTGCGCCCGCAGCCACAGTCACAGACTACTCGTGTACTTCGCAATACAGACTTGGATGGTAGACGGGCGTTTACACCTTACTTTGCCATCGCTGATAGCGCCGGTAGTTGTCACGTACCAGACGACAGGGACGCACATTTCCCATATTGCCTAACGCAGCACCCGAGCTCAATATGTTCAGTGGTACAGCAAGTGGCGAAGCTTTCACAAGGGATCTTAACATAGCGTCCTCCTGGTGCGGACCTCTCGCTAGTAAAGAAACATCTGGTGAGTAAAACATTGCAGCAGCAGATGTGAAAGTAGGCTGGCTCTGACAAGGGCTTTTTGAAATAATTTCGTTTCATTCACGGTGGCTTGGGTCGTGTAACGGCGCAGCAGGATAAAAAGAGAGTGACTGGGCGAAAAGTTCATCATTTTCTCGCGGCTTTGAGCTTGCGAATTTCTACGCTTTCATTAATTTACTAGAAGTTCATTATTCTTCTAGCTTATGCCTTCAAATTATGTAAACATGCATTATTTTAGTAAGGCGGTTGATCCGAAGGCGTGTGCGCATTCGGAATGCTGGCGATCCTCCGCTGAATTACGTCTCCTTAAAAATTGTTACGTCAGTGCATCATAGAAACACGAGATTGTATCATATACTGAGGAAACTGCAAACTTAATTGCTCTGCAGCATTCTCGTCGCATATTTAGCCTGAAAATGTTAGTGCACTCGCGTGGCTCTTGAACGAAGCAGAAAAAGTTAACAACCCGCGTGTCTGGCATCCTCTTATTTGCCTCAAGAACGTTGTTGTCGGCCTGAGGATAGACTGTAGTCTGCTTTTCTGTGTCAGCTGGCTGCACCTGGAACTTGCTTCCAAAACAATTAAGGTACAGTTATTAGTGACAACCTATGAAGTCAACAGACAAGCTTAGGGGAATAATTTGTTATGTTTAGTTGAAGTGCAGAAATAGTAAGGAAAAGATAAAGTGGATGAAAAGACAACTTGCCGCAGGCGGGAGCAGAGCATGCATCTTCCGCATTACACGTACGGCGCTTCACCGATTAAGCTACCGCTGCTGCCATTTTTGGGCACACTTTCAAAAATATTTGTGTATGTATTGTACCCGTAGAGCAGCCCTGGGAGTAGTCAGCTCCACTCGCGGCCTTGGCGAAGATATGCGCACTGCAGCTGGAGTTTTGAATGGAAAGACGTATACACATGGTCGTCGGCGTTTTCAATCGCCCGTTTGGGTTCTACAAGTCTGCAGAGCTTTGAGGAAATGCACCACGCACAACGAAGAAGGTCGCTTTATTAACATGCGTTTCAATCACGGTGAAAGATATACTCTTTAGACGCGTGTGGACAGCGTGATTTGCAGGAAGGCCCGATAATGTCCCATATTTCGGAAAGGCGCCACGAGATGACTCTCCGATCATAGCTCTATCGCGTGAGAGGTGGTAATGCTTTCCTATGAGAAATGTCCGCTGTTCTGGCGTTATTTTCTCGCCATTCTTTTGGAGCGCAGCTCTTAGGCGCCCGTTCCTGCGTTGAGCGTCGGTGTCGGTGTCCCTCGGCGTAACCGAGTGAACTAGAACATCGAAGGATGAAATAGTGAACGCGGAATGCAGCGGCGGATGAAAGACGGCGATAGCGAAGAGAGCGTGAGGCGGAAACGGAGGAGGGGGGTATTGCGAAAGCGTGAGAAGAAAACCGTCGTGCCGCTCAAGACGTATTCTGCCGCGACGATCTCTACGAGCTGGCGCCTGAGTAGCGCGCGTCGTCTGTCCATCGATGACGCCATCGATAAGGTGTGCCATGAGTAAACGATAAGAGTGGGCACTTGCGCCGTTTCGCGGCCGAGCTATAAATTCGCCGATTCCGGCAGGTGGCTCTACGTGTTTCCCGATGAGGCGGCCATGGCTACGGCTGCGGTCATGGCTAGCAGCTTGACAGGCGGCACGACCCAGCACGTGCGAAGCGCAGTCAGACCCAACCTCCTTGGTCAGACGGAAGGAGGTGGTCAGGGCCCGGTAGCCCCGTGCCGGGCTCGCGGCGTCGTTATTCTGTAAAATGCGCTCCAGAATCGTCGTTGGGTTCTTCTGCCCGCGTCTGAGACTACCGATTCGCCAGTTTCATGGTAAGGCCACAGGAAGTTTTTGTGCACGTTGTTAAAGGCTTATTCTCTTCGTATTTCTTTGTGTCACTGTTAGCCGCATGAACGAGTGATGGAGGGGGGTCATGGCGGCCTTGAAAGCCATAAAAAGCTGCTGCCCATTTGTAACATTGAATTTCAGTTTGAATTCTTCATCATGCGCAGCAAAGAGGGATGATGCCAGCGATAACAGCGACGCGGCAGCGTTCGAGATGCGAGGCACGTTCGAAACAATGACGAAGTTCGAAAAGAAAGGAAAATGAAATGGTTCGTTAAGAAATGCGGCCTATGAACTTATGCCGTTTGGTGCAGAGGGCTTTATTCAAGAAGATTGCGCGCAGTGGCTTCTGAAAAAAGTATGGTGCGCCAGTTTTGCAAAAGAAATATGGCTATTTCTAAAGCCATGCAGGTGGAATATTTTTACTATGGCAATAATGCGCGCTTTCTCAACCTCTGTACCATGCTATGTGCGCGTGAGAATTGTTAGCTGTTTTACATTGAGCTGAAGATGTGTGTTTTCATGTTTTAATTGTGTATGGAGTCCTTACCGTAGAAAGTTTCTTGTATCTTAGCAATTAGCATTTATAACAGTGCTTCCTTGACAGCCGTTCTTTTTGCTGATATACATTAATACCAGAGACAGTCGCTGTGTTAGATCAGACAAATATGCATTACACGAAGGGAATGTAGCGTCTACATTCAAAATGTTTGAAAGCTCCGGCATTGCTTACGTTCTGCCTCTGCCATTCTGCATATTGCAAGAATCTCCACTATTCATTCCTCAAAATACACTCTATACAGCCAAAGTACGTCATGCATATTCAAGGGCAAAATTCAAAGTATCAAAAGACGATTGCAAGGTTTCGAAGACAGCAGGTATAGACCCCCAGCACAGCCGAAGTGCTCAATTGGCTGAGGTACCAATATCTTGCAGCTGTTTAATGCGGGACTCACTGGATTGCACATAAGAGCCGATGATGTTGGTGCTTGCCCAATTGCTTATGCAGCCATTTTATTTAGGCATGCAACCATTTACATAATTGTCCTACCTTAATTCACCCTCCTTCGTAGAAGCACAAGAAACAGCGTCGTATTTATTCCTTGTAAAGCAATCCCATTTTGCGTAAATTAATTGCTGGCTTGTTTGTGTAGTTTTTGTTTTAATTATCTGTATACTTGCAACACGTCTTCTGTGTGTTGTTATGCTTGTGTAAAGTTTATTACCACCACGCCATTCATTTTCGAGTATTCTCCATTACTTGCATTTTGCATTTTCTTCCCGTTTTCAATTTTCAATAATAAATGTTTTATTCTCTCTCTTCCCGTTTTCATGTGTCTGTCACTTTTCTCACACTCTTGCTGCAATAAATTCTTCTCTGCTATTTTCGTGGTCTTGGCTGTCCAGCAAGCTGATTGATATTGAAGGTACATAACACATTTATTTACGATACTGCTTTTGGTGTGAATTATTAACTAACATAAAGCGAAACAACACCTTTGTGCGCTCGTCGTCGCAACATATAGACAGCGGCGCAAGCGCCTGCATGAAATCACTCGATGATGCATGCAACGTTACTGGTCACAAAAAGAAGAAGAAAAAAAAAAACGAAAATGAAATGGTGGCGACCGAGAAACGGCGGCGTGCGGCGGCCATCTTGGAGACTGGTGCTTTTCGCCGATTCCGTTAGGCGCGCTGAGAGCCAAAGTCGGCCGCAGGGGCATACGGAAGTGTCCCCTCTGTACGTCTACTATAATATTTATGGGCATGCGGCGAGCGCGTCCACCGATACCATATATGGAAACAAATCGCTACATGAGTGGAGGTCTGTCTGCGGCGGCTGCTGTGAATCGCGCCGATGCGTCACGCATGCGCTGCCTCTCGCGATCTCCCGATTAGCGAAGCAGTCGCGCCATACTTCGCTGCGTTTGTAACATGCCGCAAGAGACAGATTGTCCGCACCATCCAATATATCGCGAAAGGAAAACACGCATAGAGCTGTGCTCAAATTTCGCATTAGGGAGTGTCGTAATCGTCGGTGAATTTTCACAGTTAAGCTGTCAGCCTCTGGTTGGTCGTTTCTTTTTCTGCGCAACAAATAAAATGATGTGACTATATTCTTTCGCCAAATCGTCGTCAGCGCTTGATTTCCTGCGAAACCAGCGAAGGAAGTCCAATTCAGGAGCTACAAAGATGCATACTTTTCGTGCGCTATTTAAACGTATTCCGCGAATAATCATGAGCACCGTCCCATCTTGCCACTCCCGAAGCTGTCACAGCATGCTAGCAGCACGCGCAAAAAGACAACGACGTCCCGGCCACTGACGAGGCAGAAACATTCGTGCCGGTCCTGGAGGGGGGATGGGTATTTTGTAAGTGTCCACCTAGTGGACATGTCCATTTCGTCTGCTGCTGAAGTTCTGATTGACTTGGCTGGGCTACGCGTCAGAAGGAGACAGGCACTCCAGCCAATCAGCACTTCACCAGCAGATGAAATGCACACAACCACTAGGTGGACACTGACAAAATACCCCCCCCCCCCCCCCCCCCCCCGGCTCGCGATAAGCGAGCGTACTGTTTGCGCGTTGCCATGGCGACGAGACCACTTCCTTTAGTCCTACTGTTCGCTTGTATGTTGCGCCAACTTTTTCACCGGGTGACTGTGCGATCACCGGCCTGATTAAGGGCAGCCCGAAGGGACTAGACGCACTGGCGACGGCATTCGTCGCGACGTGTCCACGCCTAAAGAGTGTATATATACGTATATCTATTGCACCGTGATTTTTTATCCTATGCTGATGTTGCCTCTGTTTCGCAAGCCACCATCGTCACACCACAGATCAGCTGAGCTGTTAACTGAGTTGGGGGTTCATCTTGCGAACGAATATCCCGAACAGACGGCAACACGAAAAGGGAGTCAAAAGGCACATCATTGGGCGCATCACACTCTTTACATAACAAAATTGAACCTAGGCAAAGGAGGTCGAGTAGGCGAGTAGGGGAGGGGACGACTATATTAGAATGTGACACCACGTGATTTCTTTCAACGACTGAATTAATCGCTGAAGAATAAGTGTATTGTTTGTAATAGTTGGAATAGTTACTACACGATAAAAATGCTCACTGGAATCCCCAGAAATGTCTCAAAAGCCAGTACCACTACCAGATGCCATTTTACAGTCCTGCGTTAGTGCAGCGTGCAGTACTTACCGACGAGGAGTCTGTAGGTGTAACCTAGCGGCGGCGCCTGACACCCAGAAAAGCCTGTACTTGAAGACAGCTTCTGCCGCGCGGTTCATGTAACAGTCGCGACCCACATCGCTGCATTCACAAACGACAGTCATTAAAGTTCTGCGTCGGTGCAATCTGTAAATATACTCTTGATTGACAGAAGTATTCTGCAAGGATGTGAACTATTGTGGTCGACCATGCTCCTGACTGACTATGCATTTTTGTCGCAGATACTCCCTAAATGAGCACCTGTCGCAAGCGTGCGAAGTTAATGCGAAGTGATAGTGATAGTGAACGTTTGTGATGTTCAAACTGGATATGCCGGGTGTTGGCGAACGGCCGCGTGTGATGATTTGATTCGGCCAGCGCTGCTTTGTTCGTTCTACGGTACTAATGTAGTAAGGTAATACGGTAGTGGCAATGTGCATGTTAACCTAAATTGATATATTATTTTACAGTAGCAATAAAATAGCGACTTCGACGCTGTTCATCTCACTACACCCTACGCAGACTACGCATGTAGTCTTCAAGTTAGTGCTAAGTTTGCAGAATCGACCCTGACGGGCCATATACATGTAACCTGCTACCCACTATATGTTATCAACTGAGAAGTTCCAAGTAGCAGGAGTTTTGTGACCCGTTCGTGGAATTCTGGTGCTGAGGAACAGAACACGGGTTCGACTCCTGGCAGCAGCCGACGCACTCCGATGGCGGTGGTAGCGAGACCGAGTGGTGGAGCACTTAAGGAAACTCCCGATTGTCAAAACTAATACCACTATGACATGGGAGGCTAATTCAGTCAATTATTCATTGAATTAAGTTTTCCTTGAATAATAATTAAATCAATTAATCACGATCTTGTACACTTTAGCAGCGATAGAAGTGGTCCTCTGTTTACTACTGGGGCGCTCACAGCATGCACCGACCTGTCATGGATGAACTGTACGTGTACACTCCTACATCGCGGTCGGCGATCATAAACCGTTTGGTTTGGTATGATTTGCCTTCTATATATGATGGCGCACATCCACTGCGGGGTATTGGCCAAGATTTAGATGGTATTAGTCATAAACCGTGTCGGATCGACTTCAGCGTCGTCGTCATCGGCGCCTTCGGCCTCGTTCAGCGCTCGTGAGCTCTTCGACTTGTTCTTGGCGCGAATGGCGATGACCAGCACGGACGCGTAAAGCATCATCAGGGAAGCCTCGCCGATTGTTGTAGTCGCGTCCAACGTGAATGCCATGAACGGGAGCCCTTCTCCTGTTTCTTCTTCGTCCACTCTGTTGCAGGATATGTAGCATATCATCGTATTCTCGTTCTTGACAGTACACCTCTATGGGCCAGGGATATGGGCACGTGGCGTGGCGACCCTAACGAAACGGCAGCGGGCTTATAGAGGCTTCTGGTCGACATAGGTCTTCTTGTAGACCCAAGATACAAATTGTTTTGCAGCGGACGCTCTTACGCGAGAGGTTTCACTCAGCCATCTTTCATCGAAATTGGAAAAACTGTGTGGGTCCGGCCGTAACGGGATTTCAGGAAAGTTCACCTTCCCTTTATTCTAACTGCGGCGAAGAATATGTGAATGTCTGGAGTAATAATGCTACAGTGTAACGCCACATGTCACCATTCCGCTTCAAACACGGTGAGCGCGCGTTTGTTTTCCTGAAGGTGCGGAGCAAGTGGAGCAGCGTGCAGGCTGTATAAACCACTATAAACCACAAATGAAGTTACCAGTCAGTGTTCAGGATGTGATATAGGTATAACAAGGCTTAGTGTTTTATTCGAGGGACACTGCATTCGGCAGTCAATATAAGATTCAAATAATTATACAACGAAAAAGACGAGCAATATATCCACGTAACGCTGGCACGCTTTTCGCGCCACTGACGACTAGGATTCAGAGTCCATATTCACAAGACATCTCTTACGTAAGAGCGTTTCCTCATTAGCCAGCGCTTGGGAGCCCGCCACTCGAGATACCAATCGGCGTGATAAGGGGACAACCACCACGGTTACGGCCAGTCGTAGACGGCATCTGATTAAGAGAAGTTTCGTGAATATGAGCCCAGAATGGCAGCTGCGCAAATAAAACTGAAAAGAAAAGATTTCACACGCATGCTGTAATCGTGTGGCATCGTTCTTGTGCGCCAATAGCGCCGCTAATAGTGGAAAGTTGCATTGTCATTACGGCTCGCAGAACAGGAAGTGGTACCTACAGCGTGGTGGCAGCACTGTTAGCAAATAATGAACAGACAAGATGGTTCACAAATAATCAACATTAAGACAACATATGGTGTAAGACCATAACTTGGGCTGCCAAGTGACACTGATGAAACCGTAAAAAAAAAAAAAAAGAAAGTGCCTATTGGGCACGCACGCAATGTTAACAAGGACATAGCGAAACAAAAACGCTCATGAACTCCTACTCAAACGTAAACACATAAATCTACACCACGACAGTGCAAGATACAAAGTTACTGTACATTCGCGTGGTCACGTATTCTGAAGGTTACAGATTGGCGACCATTCTCTGTCCTCGGGACAATGATAAGATTCCTTGCAGTATGTTCGAGAAGCCAATTGCCCAGGAAATTAAGGAGATGTGCTCCGCCATCGGCTCGATAGTGATTACAATATGTCTCTTTTTGAAAGCTGCCCTTCAGAAGGGAAGCTGTTAGCGAAACACATATTTTAAAACACGATGGAGACAACGACTGAAGATGAAACCTAAACAACGAGTGCTTTGGTGTAACACTGACATCGCTGACACAGCTTTAACAAATCTTAAGGAGAATCACTGCACACGCTGCCATTCTGAGCAGAAAGGCATTACGTTAGAAATGACCATTTTGAGCAGGAAGGCATTACGTTATAAATGAAGAAAAAAAGGCAGTATTTTTTGCCCTCTGCAGGTTGAAATAATGCAGCCTTACCTGTCTTAGACATGTAGGTTAGCAGAAGAATGTGACATTACAGTTATAGTACACTAGTCTAACAACCACTACAGTGCAACTTTTACAAACAGAGTACTGTTACAAGTTTGTAACAATATTCTGTATGTTTATTTACCTGCAAAAATGTTCAATTCTGCTTGATAACAGAACTAATTTCTTCGTTCTTGTTATGTCGATGCGCGCCGTTTAGATGCAACGAAACTTATATCCACCAATCGCTTTTACGTGTCTGCGTTAATTCGTCCACAAGGGTAACATCTGGAAGAACTTTGGCCTTCCATGAAAAAAAAGTGATTCCCACAGATTTTTCCACAAGGAAAGACGTGCAACACTATGTCGTTGGTATATCTAGCGTATGGTAGCCAACGAGACAAATTTCCCGTTAACATCCCTTCCTTCTCCCTTTTTTTATCTCCTCCTCCTGCATCTGAAGTTGCACTGAGCTCTCTGATGTAATTTCTAGTGCCACGAAGTACCATACGAGAAAGAAAAAGCAGTTTCGGCTCACCGCTGTTGTACAAGAGATTACGTCCTCAGTTTGAACACCAAACGAAGTGATACGAGCATCTGGGTTAGGTGTTGTGCGACTGATGATAACTAAACAATACGAAATGACGAAAATGGCAACACAAACAAATGTCGTTCACTGAGGTCTTGTAACATGTCACTCTCGGAGAAGAAGTCATGTTCCGAGGATCTTCGATGGTGACATCAATGTGATCAGCGTCTTCGAAGCTTCACGTCGATGCAGAGGCTCGGCAGTACTGGAAGATAGGCTGACCTTTAGGCAGCCAATCAAAGTGAGGCACATTCTCTTGCGCCCCCTGATTTGGCACTTCGGCAGACTTGAACAGTGGGTCGCACTCTCAGCCGTCTAACTTGAAGTAGCGCCTCCAGAAGTTACAGTTCTCCTCCTGCGGTCCTTTCTTGATGGTGAGGACCTTGAGGTTGATGTCCACCATGTAGGGGCCCGCAGCCGAGTACCGGGGCCACGCGATCTTGCCCAGCGTTGGCATGCGCCTGGAAAATGAAGCGGGATAGAGAACGTTAGGATAAGTTAAGATGCTGAGCAAGATACCGAAGAAAAATTTAAAATATTGTAATACTATTTGATTTAAAAAGTAATATATAGGTAAACCATCAAGTACAAATGTGACAGGTATTCTAAGAAAATCACTTGGGCGACGATTTAACAATGAAAAGCAGCCGACTGAAACTCTTCATTCCGAGGATAACATACTCAGCACAACGCCAGCGGTGTATAGCTGACATGACAGGCAATCCACTGCAAATCAGTGTGGCGTTTCACATATACGTAGATTCTCCTATCCTCTTTTGTCCTAACGTGAACCGTTCGCGCAGCCACCATTTCGCTCAGTTCAGGCTGGCTTTGAAGAGAAGCTTTCTTAGCGAATCCTCCCAGACTTTCCTGACTGTGGCTGCTGCTGTCTTGTCGAATGGGTGCGTTGCCTCAGCTACACCGTAAAGTAATTTACACCCATACAAGTGAAAAAGGGAGTAAATTACGGTGTATCCTAGCACGTTTGCACGAGAATATGTGCGTGCGCGCCACCTTCCTTTAGGCCACGGACGCCGGAATTAAACGGGTAAAGTAATGGTCAACCTTGCCCCTGTCTTTCGCGTCGCACTTCGCCTTGGCATACATCTCCGTCCTCACCCTTCTTCTCTCGACAAACACCACTTTTGTCCTCTTGACATTACTGCGTCGATGTCTCACAGTGTGCAGTCACATGAACTGCTGTTTTCATTCTGGCTTGGATTATGAACGATGAAGCGCATAAGCCTTAGAATTGTATCACATTAACGCTGCAACCGGTGCAATGCAAAGACATAAACGTTGCGTGATACTACACGTTGCATAAATGACAATAAATACAATTGTACGCATCGCACTTAGTTTTATAGCATTTAAGTAACCGCTTCGCGAAAGCTTGGCGTCACAGAGATTCCAACATGGGCGTAGGTTATGCATAATGTTTATCATCGTTGTTGCGGATCTTTTGTACTTATACGCTAATACCGATTCCACTATAGTGCAATCGGTATTAGCGATTAGCATTCTCTTGGGAACATCTCTGCGCATAACGCTGTATGCTCTAAAATCATTCCAGCTTGACACATATGCGTTCTTCGTTAAGGGCGCCTTCCTTCTTGTGTGGGTTTCCTCATCCCTGTCATTAAGGTCAGTGCATAGTGTATAATACCTTGGCAGTGAGCTAAGGACAGTTCAACGCATTTGCAACCGCTCGTACAGTGGAACCTTTCACCATCGCCGCTTATTAACATTTCCTCATGTGGAATTTCCGCTGTTCCGGGTAGCACAGAAATTGAGCAACGCCAAGCCTCTTCGAATAATTTGCGTCGTCGTTACACAGCGGCAATGTTTAGATCTCGTGTCGACATGCCGGTGACGCCGCAATCGAGTAGCTTCCGCCAAGGTCACACTACGCCACCCGATCATTGCGCTCAGCTATAAGACAAAATGATCGAAGACGGAGCCACGCGTGTTTTGTTATTTTCTTTTTTTCTATTGCTTACGCATTCTTGCTGTGATTCTTTAGCCCTTATTCGTATTGAAGTGTGGTCGACGTCAAAAGCTTACGGACCGCAGCATCCGAGGAAAAGCAGTGCCCATATTCACAAAAAGCTGTTACGCTATAATTCTTAGTAAGGAGAAAATTGCAACCTATATTGATGCTGAACATATCATTAGCGAAAGCGGCTGGCCAATGACAAAGAAATAATTGCGAACGAAAACTTTAGTGAATTCGGCACCTCATTATTTCCTCATCCTGGGAACGCAGCCTGGTATTCGAGGACCCTATTCACAAAAAAACGTTTTTACGTTAGCGCTGTTCGTAAGAGCAGATGCTGCGGCCACCTCTGCTGTCATACATATTATTAGTAAAGGTGGCCGGCCAATGGCAAACAGCATTTAGGGACAAAAGCATTGGGAATTCTGGGCCACGATTTTGTAGCGTTGCCTTATGACTTATTCTATACTAGTCTTATCATCCACCGCTCACGGCCGGCTGATCCCGTTGATAACGCGAGCGGACCGTCGCTCTGACCACTGACAAAGCGCGATAAGCGCGAAAAGGCATTAATACCGGAAAGGCATCGCTACAAAATACCGGCCCTGTCCCCGATTTCCAACCTGCGCTAGGCTGTATACGTTTTCCAGATCAACGTTTTCCCAGATCGAACTTTTGACGCTATTTGTAAATGTGAAACTCGTTATGCTTTCATTATGCAGTCGCCGAACCAATTTGAATTGAATTTGTTGCTTAAAAAGGAAGAGCTAAGTCCAGTCAGTTTGCAGCCGATGTCTTTTATTTACGTCTTTCAAAAAATAAAAACGAAAGAATAGATGAATTGTAATAAAATCGAGGCATGAAGTTTAGAGCTTTGTAACTATACGAGACAACAGTACATGTCCCTATTCCTTAAACTACATGGGATAGTAAGTTGCTAGAGGACAAATTGGACCTTGTCTGTTTAGAAGTTACGTTGAATAGTAACCTATATGTTACGGGAGTTTAACAAAACTAATATTATTCATACAGAAGTGTGTTCGGCAGTCGTGTATCATATGCGAAACTTGTCCGCTTCAGATGCCTTAACACAATCGCTTTGCAAAATCTTAAACCTCTTTTTGCTGAAGAATATAAGGCATAATGATCACATTATTAACGTGTAGCAAATGTTTCATTCATTAGGCGTTGGATTCTAGTGTCCATTCAGAAGTTATATGGAGTAGCAGGAAGCAAGCCTTTTCGACTTCTTCAGATTCTCCAAATAATATTACTTAATTGGTAAACTTGATGTCCTATATTTAAACGTTTTGAATATTTGCTAATTTAGGGAAATGTATTTAATAACATAAATAAAGAAAAGAGAGTCTGCCGCCAAAAGTTACCATAATTTGACTTCTTTTCATCCGACAAGGTTTATTCAAATTGGTTCAGTCGTTGCAGTTTAAGAGAGAGAGAGAGAGAGAGAGAGAGTGCGAGTGAAGGATAAACGAAGGGCAGAGACACCATAACTGAGCCCCGCTGACTACCCTGCACCGGCGGAAAGGGTAGAGGACGCAAAATATTGAGAGAAAAAGAGAAAGTCAAGAGCTGATGTGCTCTGAAATCGCCGACGTAATGGAAATTCTCTGCGCAGATTCGCAAACAATCGACCAGTCCGGTTGCCTTCTGGAATTACAGCAGCGCTTTCGTGGTCTTCTGCGAATGTGATATGCGAGACCATGTTCTCAACATCTCGTACAACGAGAAAGCTGTCGCTAGCCGGTTTAGAGCGGCACGGGATGCAAGCCTTTCATTTTCGAAAGGCGGGAAGTAGCATAGAGGGCGTTCTACAATTCTTTAGCCACCAAAGGCATTGCATCGGCCCCGGATGAGAGCATTTGTGCGCTTCAGATGTGTCTGTATATAAGGAAAGAACTAGCTGAATTTCAGCTTCCCGGCTTTGCTTTGTATGGCTAATGACACGTTCGCCGGCACCTCCTAACGGCCTGCTAAAACGCTTCTCTGGGAAAGCATAAACCGCGTTTGTCATGGTCTAAAGTTGCGACACCTCTTACAATCCGCGGCTCTGGTCAGTAACACGGTGCTTCAGGCATAAAAAGAGTCGTTACACGTGTGCGGTGTCTGTCCAGATCCGTCGTTTTCAAGCTACCAGAATGAACTTATCCTAAAGTTCTTATAGACTCTTAGTGAGCCAAGGGACTTCCAGGCTCGGAGTCACGAAAAGCTGTTACACTTTAATTGTTCGCGTGAGGAAAGACAAGCTAATCCTGATGCGGGACATCCTGAAGAGCCGCTCAATAGCAAAGAAAACTTGAGAACAAAAAGCTTTTTCAATTCGGCTCTGTATAGTGGCACAATTTACGCTAATTTCCAGCGCTCAAGAACAGAAACTATTGCACAGCAGACACATGTGGCCTTTCTTAGTGAGAGCCTTAGTGAGAGCTTTGTTAGTGGGTGACTTACTGATCACGAACGCAGCAAGCGACCACGTTTGTAGCCTGACATCTCACTTCGTCTTTACTGCGGCCCAAAATGTCTTTTTTTTTTTTGTACGTGCAATGAGTGTGCTTCTCGATGTTGCCATTCACAGTTGTCATATAGGTCTCATTACTGCACGTCTCAAAGCAGACACCGAAGCGTTGTTCCTATTCGTTATCACTCAAATTCGTGACATAATATCGCGCTTAGTTGATTTCTCCGTGTGCATCACGCATCTGTCCTCGCACCTGAACGTGAATCACGGTATAGGTGGTCACGTGGGGTTCAGGTAGGCCCGCGAAAGTGCTCTGCCTTGTACAAATTGTTCGAGCTCCATGCCGGTCTGACAACATCCATAACTCTTTGAGGGGATAATCTACTGTGTTCTCTGAAAGGTAAATATGATCCAGTACTTTGCCCGGGCATTCGTCGAAGCGGCGCTGTAACAAAGCGGGCGGTTGGCTCGAAGGCGTATACGCGGACACTCCTTTCATGCGCCTTTGTACAGTGCATTGTATTCAGATAGAAGGGTTGAATTTCGCCCTGAAATTCTTCTCTCTCCATTTATGCCTGCGCGCGAGAACGTCCGGTCACCTGATGCAGCCAGTCGGGCGTCGTCGTTTCGTAGAACGCTGTTACCCCGTGACCAAAACAGCGTGCGCATCTCGGCGCTCGAAAAACCGTGCTGGAATGAGTTGCCCGAGGCGCCGTTTCCATATATGTATACGTTCACAGCTATAGTCACGGTCTCGGCACTGCATTAAAGTAGCGACAGTGTGGCGGCGACTGCGATGCGAGCAGCCTTGAATTTCGCCGTAAACAGCCGTCCGAAAATGGCCGTTGCGCGTTTGCCGCGCAGCGATAATTGCGGCTTCATATGTCTCGGAAAACGCAGGCCGCGAACCATCATGTCTGTCAGACTCAGGCGTCTATACTTGTATCGAGAAAAAGGCGTGGTTCGTGACCTCTGAAATGACTGATCCGGACTGTCTTAGATACCAGTTTACCAGAGGCATATTCATGTTGTTTTTCTTTATTTTGCTTCCGATATCGATGGGTGCAATGTCTCAGTGAAAGGAATAGAAAAATAAAAAAAAAGGGAAAGCTATCTCTAAACAACTCGCCCGCACACACTTCGATCTAATTGGGGTGAAGGTAACGCGCTTTTCGAACGGTGCATTAAAACGAAGGATGCTTGAGCACATGTCCCCTCAAGCGTGACATTTGCGACCTTGTCGTAAACGTTGTGCCTATGCATGCGATAGTGACACGTAAGCCCTTCACTCGAGTGCACAAACGGTGTTTTTAACTGCCGGCTATATGAGTGTGCTGTACTCTTTTTTATCTTTGTGCACTATGCGGGAACCCTCGCTGGCCTTGTCCTACACAGCAAGCAGACGCGCTTTAAGATTGAAGCGCTAACCCGAGACTTAAGCAGCACTGTACGGGTGGCAGAGGCAGCCACATAACGCTAATCGAGCATTGTAAACTTAAGAGTCAACTCTGCGTGGGATATACCGAAGGAGTTTCATGCAGTCAGTGCATATCTTTCATACACGTCTGATGCATCGCGCAAGAGCAAATGTTAGTCTTCCTTGTGTATACTTTGCAAATCGCTGACGGGCATGGCGGTGCGCGCCTGGATGTGTCCCCTGATAAAGTGGTTTCACGCAGGCTTTGCTGGTCGCAGTTCTTGCGTGTTCTAGCGATAAATGCCATTGCTAAAATGGGGCTGATGTCACAAAGGTTTTCTTTCGTATGGCGTCTTTGTCATTGGCAGCTTGCTTTCACTAATAATACGTCCAGTGTCAGGATTGACTGGAAGTTTTTTTTTCTTACGAGCAATTGAAGCGTAACAGCTTTTTTGCGAATATGGGGCATGGTCTTCATCTCTTGCGCCTAAAATGAACGACATTGGTTCGTGTAAACTGTGCAATTAACATGTATATTTCTTTCTCTTCTTGTCGGAGTAGTACCGTTAGATATATGCGACGCGAACTCCTGTATCGAAAGCTGCACCTGTCGAACGCCTACCGTGAGATCTGCTTCCAGAAACACTCGATGTATTTGCTTTTGTGCAAGAGGAAGCTTTATAGGGAACTCATATATAAATACTTGGGAACAGAGAATTCATTTGTCGCCTCATCCACTGCATCCATTTTAATGAAGTTTGCAGCATTTAAACAAAAAAGTAAAAATCTAGTGAGTATAACAAGCATGGGTTATTTGGCGCTTGTCGTCCTTTATCACGTTGTGTACCCGTCTTTTGCTAAACTCTATAGCTCTCGATAATTATGACATCCCAATTAGCCCAAACGGCTACCCTTTTAAGCTTTATTTTAGGCCGTCACCTTCCTAACAAGACTTGTTTAAACTGCGAAAATGTAAACAAGAGAGATGAAATTCATATACCAAAATTTCAACTGTATAACTCAGTAATAAATCACGTTATCAAACTTATGTCAACTTCATCTCTTGAAACATCTATAAAGCACACAAGATATGTGCATTATACACCGCTCTCAAATACGCCTATACCACTAATTTGTGTGTAGCACTTTTGAGAAACCCTCGTCAGCATTATACCGATTTGACGGAAATGGCAAACTCGTGCATTAAATTCGTCAGCTTTAGATGCTGTAATGGATGCGGTTTACAGAACTGCAGTATCCGTCTTTGGGGCAGAGTTACGGATTTGTAAATTTCATGCTTCAATGTTGTTGTTTTATGACTTACCGATTTACGGCAATGTTCGCAAAAACGATTAATGTCATAACCTAAATTTTGTTTGATACAGTTCTAGAATTTAACTTTATCTCTCGAACCAACAAATTTAGTTCAATTCGGTCGATCAGTTGTTTCATGAGAGCGTTGCATTCTAGATGTATTGGAATGGGGAAATCGAAGTTGCCTGCGAGCTAAAGCTTTGTCTTAATACATCTCCATACCTGTTTGAAAGAGCCGGGTGACCAATCTGCGATACGACGCTCAGCATATGAATTCCACTGTCACTGAACTGCCGCATGTTCCTATTTTGCCAGGAACGTCACAACAGAACTCGCTAAAAGCAGCTGAGTCCCATGGTATAAGCTATGATGTCGCTGCGAATCTTGGAGACTAACATACCACCCGCTCATTGATTTCAAAGCTGTTACTCATTAACATGTAACAGTGAAGAACGCTTCAAGCTATGTAGTGAGATCGAGCCTTGTAACATACTGGCCACCGCCTAGGCGATTGTGCTTTATAACAGCAAATATCCCATAGCGAGATGGTAATTTGAGTGCGTGAAACAAGCCACGAACGAAGAGCGGACGTAGACAAGTACTAACCAGCGCCAGCGACTTTTTAAAAGTGTTTGTTAATGTATCTGAAGTGGCTGTTTGTTTTTTGCTTACCACTACTTCTTTGGTTCCTTGGCGTTGTAGCAAAATCAGGCAGGTGGAAGTCACCGCGCCTCCTTATTTGTGCTTCGTCAGTGTCTCATTTTCTGAAGCAAGGTTCGTACTACTGAGTAGCAACTAGTTCAGTCCTCCAAGTTGCGGTCTTAGCTCAATGGAAGATCAAAGGCGGAAAGCCTATAGCTGCGTGAAAGCAGAAAAATTATGTAAACTCACTGATACATCCTCGGCGTGTTTCCTGAAACATACAATTGCTCGAATTGGGTGATAACAACGAAGCTGTGCCCGAAAAATCACTTTGTCACATAGTATTTTGGTTTTGGTTTTGGTATTGCTTTTTTTTTTTTTGCTTTCTTCCAGCAATGACTCATACCTACCACGGGCGATAGTTAAGAAGCAGGCGATTTTACTAAGTATTTTTTGTAAGATTAATCAAAACAAAGCATTAAATATTAGAGTGCTGGTAAGAGAAAAAAAAGAAGAGTAAAGATGAAAAGAAATACTATAAGAAATTTTGAGATACGACAATTTAAGATAGAGAAAATGAAATGAAAGAACCACTAGATAATTTTCTAGAGCAACAGCCTGTTCCTACTTATCGGGGAACAATAAAAAGACGCCGTAAGGGCCCGGCGCGCATGACGGCTTGCGTAAAAGGCACAAGCAGGCACTCAGACAGCCTCCGCTTTAATTGAAGCGTCGCGCGAAAAACGAAAGAAGCCGCCGCGCGGTCGCAATATTAGGTGAAACAAGTTCGCCTTCGTTTTTGTTCGTTCGTCTATATCGCCGACGCGCTAGCTGAAAATGAGAGCAAATGGATAAGGTTCCTTGCTTATGTAAGCAGGGTAGCAAGTCGAACAGCATCCTGACAACAAGCACACGACAGACACCAATCGTGATCACGGAGATCACTTACACTCCTCGGTATAAGTATGTCAGGTGAAATGATGTTCACCTTTATGCTGTGCAAACCCCGTTTGTTTTCGTTTATCTTTTTTGCCCTTTCCGCGCGCTCAGTGAACCGACTCGAATTCGAATCACGTGTGCGTGAAGATGAGGGAGAGAAATGCGGCATTGTTGACCGCAACAAAAGTCAGAGAAAATCGTGCGCAACGTTAACTGCACGCCTAAATGTACGTCAGCTTGGAGGGCCTAAATATACTATACAAGTAAATATGAGGGTACGATGGGAGGAAAGCTGTTGAAAGAACAGGAGTAAGCTTAAGGAGTTTAAGAAGCCTAACGTGTAAAGCCTTTGCGACGAATCTGGTGTAAAAGTACCCTCCGTCGAAAGTTGACCACTCGACACCTTTGTTTATTTTTATTTTTGTAGGAGACACGATATTGCGACATCAATACTGTGCTATGCTAAAGTGCATCGGATAGCACCGCGTCGAGACCAGGACAGATGTTTTGATGTGCTGAACAGTTGAAAGCTAGCACTCGTCCATGTTTTTATACCGACGAATGTTCCGCAAGGCTTTATTTGAAAAAAAAAAAAAACAAAACAAATAAAAGCGAGAAAAAAAGAACAAAAGTTATAGAAAGGCGCGTCATTCTGCGCTACCCACTCCGCAGTTTCTTTACAAACTAGCGCCGCAGTCGACTTTGCTCTCTCTGCAACCAGGGTCACTTACCCGATTTTAGCAAAAGTCGTCCAGATCTCGACCAGCTGCCGGCTGAGCGCGACCTCCTCGGGCGTCACCAGCTCTGGGAAGGCCATGACATGCGCGAACACGAACGGGAACTCGTCGAAGTGCGTCGCGCCCATCCACTGCGGCCACACGCTGAAGCTGGGCTTGTGCGAGAACTGGTAGTAGTACACCGGCTGACCTTTGCGCTGGTACTTCTCCGCAAAGTAGCGGCTGGGGCACGTGATAAGGAAGTCACCCACAGCGTCGGATCCGCGCTGCAATATCACTTCGGGATCGGTGCTGTTCAACTTATCCAGGTAGAACTCGCGGATTTCGTTCACGCCTGACTGCAGCATAGTCCGGAAGAAGAGCACCATGTAGAAGCCGAGCTCGTCTTTGGTGATGTGCGCCAGATTGTGGAACTTGAGTCCCTTGGCGAGGAAGTTGTAGACGAAGTAGGTGCCTTCGTTCTTGTTGTTTCCAATGAGCAGTTCCACTCCGGAAGTCTTCATGGCGTCCATCAGAACATTGGCGTCGTCCGGGAAGAGCTCGCCGTCGCGACTCGGGAAGAACGTCTCGGCCTGGGGTCCCAGGACCTCCGTGGCCACGCTCACGATCTCGCTGGCATCCTTCGAGCGGAGACAGGCCATCACTCGGGGGTCTTCGATGATCTTCTCGAAGCCCGTCGTGCAGCCGAGCGCGTTGGCCAGCGAGAAGCTCTTCTGGAGCGCAGTGTCGCGATTGTCGTGCAACATCCAGAAGGGACTTCCGCTCTCCATGATGGCCCGCCGGAACAGTCCGCGGCTGAGTGGCGACACGAGCAGGTAGCCGACGGAGATGGCTCCCGCACTCTGCCCGAACACAGTGATGAGCTCTGGGTCGCCTCCGAAGTGCTTGATGTTGGACTTGACCCACGTGAGCGCGAGGATCTGGTCGTACATGCCCTGGTTACCGTTCAGACCGTCGAGTCCCGAGCTGAAGAAGCCGAAAGGCCCGACCCGGTAGTTCAGCGTGACGACAACCACGTCTCCAGT
Source organism: Dermacentor silvarum (assembly GCF_013339745.2). Lineage (NCBI taxonomy): Eukaryota > Metazoa > Arthropoda > Arachnida > Ixodida > Ixodidae > Dermacentor > Dermacentor silvarum. The sequence goes on along the minus strand of NC_051159.1, from coordinate 161,666,142 downwards.
CGACGCGAAGTGGATGCCGTCGTAGAAGGACCAGCTGCTGCTGCCGTACGTGAAGGCCCCTCCGTGGATGAAAACCATGACGGCCTTGGGGCCGCACGTCTTGATGTCGCGGCAGTATCTCGCGGGCGTCCACACGTTGAGGTAGAGACAGTCCTCCGTGGAGTTTCGCGTCTGTATCGTATAGTTTTGGTGCACGAAGAAGTCTGGCTGCTTGCACGGGAACGGCGGCGTCGACGCGTCGCGCAAGCCTTTCCAGGGCGTCACTGGCACGGGCTTCTGGAACCTGAGTTCATCCAGCGGCGGTTGTGCGTACGGTATTCCGTAAAACACGTCGATGGGCCGACCGAACGCTTCTTTCTTGAGCCCAACCAGCTTGCCGGAGGTCGTGTACACGGCGGGTCGGTATATCTTCGCGGCAGAGGCGAAGGCAGCTGCGGCTGCGGCCACGGTTAGGAAAATGGCGAACCGTGTGGCGCTCATAGTTCCTGCGCAAGAAAAAAACGTACGCTTCGCCTGACTGTTTTTTTTTTCTTTTTGCACTTTCACGCGCATTACCAAGAATGTGTGCATTTGCATGTAACTCACGCTGTTCGATTCCTCTTATGTATAGATGTCTGCCTAGTGCATCAGATCGGACTTTCTAAATTATTTTTCGTTATGGAAGAAATGTTGCAGTTATATTGGCTTTATTACGAGTTAGTTGTTTGCTTTAGGAATTCACCATACCCCCTAAAGTCACGAATTGTAATGTAGTGTTGTCAAAGCCTGCAAATTTAAATAGTTTTATGGAAATAAGATCTAAAGTTTGCAGAAAAAGTTTCGACCTGCAGCATGAATATTTATTTGAATTCAGTTGAGTCTTCAGATTTACAAAAATTGACTATTTATGAATGTGGGCCTTTTATAGGAAACGAACTGCATCGATAAAAAAAGTGAAATTGTTTTAGGACTAGATGCACCGGTTATTATTGGTTTCAGGACCATCTGATGCAGAGAAATTCGTCAAACTTCTCGCAAACTTCGTAGTGCACCTCATAAGTTACTTTTGTTTTAAAATTCACATTATTCTCTGAAGTAGAGCGACCTATGACATTGTTTATGTTTATGAATGGTACACGTTTACATCTCTGCTCCATGTTCAAGATTTGTCACTAGTCGTCACTAGTCGGAACATTCAAAAGTATTTTGCGTCTCCATATAGAGACACCGTGACTGACAGGGTTGTTAATCGACATTTATATGATCGTGGCTTAACTGGCCGACGCCAGCCGCATCTTCAGTCCATGGAGCGCCATGTCCTTTTTCAACCAAAGCGTGCAGGTAGTTAATAGTTTCCCAAAGTAAGAAAAAAAAAATAAGGAAAAATGTCGAGCGGGTGCACAGCATGTTCAAAATGATTCTGTTTTTTTGCGGTCAGTGGTTACCGTAACTATACCAACGCCAGAAAGGCGGCCTAATTTTATGGCCCAATCACGGGAGACACTTTATTGCGGAACGAGTGGGAAATGTACTGAAATATTCGCGCCAAGACTATCACCAATACGTTGTCGAAATATTACAGGCGAAGAATGCGAAACTGCAGGATGTTTCTGCTTAGACATTCTAGCCAAGGATGTTTCAGTAGACTATAACAGGTCTGCAGGAAGAAATGAGTCCTGCTTGGCGGTACAGTGGTTTCCGTAACAGCTAATAAACACCAGTAACACGCCGCTCTGTTCTAGACCTGCTGCCCACATATGGTAAACGGAAAATTGCGACTTGTAAAAGAGCACCTTTGGTGCTAGGTGACAAAACAGAAAAATAAATGCGATATAAAATCAACAGTTTCCCTTCGCTGCATAGCAGCGCCTTTTTTTCTTTTTTCTTTAAAATTTCCGGCTTCTTGCTTTTCTCGTGACTTGTCATTACGAAGAGAATGAATAGTTTTTATTTTATTTTCTATTTTAAAAATTATTTTCTTTTCTGTCATTCGCGAAGTTGAATAACGAATGGACCATTCGTTATTCTTACTCAAGAACCCTAGTATGTTTAACCTACTAGCCCACTGCGTGTTTTTTCTTGATTTTCTTATGGCGCGTGCGTCCATATCGCGTCGCGTAATGTTTATGGCGTTCCATGAGCCTTTGGGATCAAAATAGAAGGAAGCATTAAATTGGATCGTCCCTAACCAAACACACGCGACTCTCATTAGGCAAGTGCGTAACTATAAACTAAATAAATTTTGTTGTATTTGGTACTTGAAAAAGAGTAATTGAAAAGGAAATCTTTCGGGAACAGCCTGGGAATGAAATAACAGTGTTACGCCTCGTCTAAATACGTTCCTGCTGCTTTAATAGTGCCGTCTTTAGAACTCTATTTAGCTTGTTTGAATGATTTTTAGAGTGCTTTCGCAGAGTGGTTTAAAATATTGTCTCCTTCTTTCGGTGAAGGGCCCTAATGAACAGTTACTATACATAACTACATTACGTAATTTTCGCATCAATGTTTTTCAATTAAACGGCGATGAACCATCTGACATAAAAATTTTACATCGTGCTGGCGCTGCTCTAATGGTGTTAAGTCTGGAATAAAATGCACTCAATAAATGCGCGTTCGCTGCTCATAACCATCCACTGCGAAGAATCGCAAACAACTCCACGAATGATTCCCAAATGAAAGATCTGCGTGACGCCCGACGTTGAAAATGGTTAAGCATAGCGCATCGGGTTGAACTGTACCCCAGTGTCAGTATCAACCGCTTCCAACCGAATCAACCACTGCTCATCTGGAGAGCGCCATAGCCACTGCGCCACCGCTTCGGGAACATAAACGCACCACATTACAAAACTCACCTGAGAAAATACAAATATTGTGTGGCTTAGCGTGCCTAAATTGCACAGTGTGTTATAAGGGGAACCGTAGTGGAGGGCTCCCGATTAATGTTTGATAGTACGAGCTTCAGCGAAGTGCCACTCACCTGTAGGTCAAATTAGATGCCGGAGGGGATCACTTTGACAGCCTTGGCGTATGCGTTGACTGTACTGGTCACGCGCCAAGCAGCAATGCGATGCGGATGAGCCGCTTCCGAGGAGGGACCGTCGTGTCGCAGATGGGGCCTCCTCCTTTGCGCTGCTGGCTACCGTCCGCGAGCGCTGCGCGCGACCGAGTGACGGACGACCGGCCGGCCCACTGCCGTGCACTTCCTTAGCCTCCGGCGATTAGCTCACCGCCGCAGTGTATGCAGCAGTAGCAGCAGCAGCAGCTCCGGGATGGTGTTCCTCCTGTGCTGTCCGCTCTAACGGTGGCAGGCCTCTTCCACGGCGAAAACACGTGCTGCACTTCGCGGCGGTGCGGTGCTGCTGCCTACGTCGGAGGTCGACTCGCGGCAAGGGCCCCGGCGCCAAGCTGTAGCCGCTTCCGGATTCGCGCGCGCTTTTTTCCGAGTCGCACTGTTCCGACGCAACCTCGAAAAGCACGCGGCACGCGCGAGCGTTTGCGGTCGCTCCCTTATTGCCGCGCGGCCCTCGATTCTGTCGTTTCTCTTTCTTTTCTCTTCTCCAAACCGGCGACGCTGCTTTTTTTTTTTTCTCCGAGTAAACGAAAGCGGTCGGGGCAACGGCGCGCGCGAGTGATGGTGAAAGTGGAACGCCTGCCACCCTTCTTGCCCCCTTTCTCCTACTAGAAGTAAGCATGCTTGTAAATTCGTGTGTGTGTGTGTACTCGAGTGTGTGTAACGCTTTCTCAGTCGCTGCAACCGATGCCGGCACTGAAGCAGTATACCAACAGCCCTCTCACCCTTACCTCTCCCATTCCTTGTGCGTCTGGCTCAACGTGTGCTCTATCACCTCGGGTGGATTAGCGAGTGGCGAGGGGACATGCGGTGGGCGCGGTGCGCGCTGTGCACGCCCGCCGTCAATTGCGTCACTCCGAGCGATCGACCGGGAGCCTCCGAGTCGCAGCTACATCGATGCGATGAAAGCGCGCGGAGATGAGATGCGGTTGTAGAACCGAAGGAAAGCGCGCGCAGGCTGGCGCCCTCGCCGATGCGAGGTAACGAGCTATCGGTAGCCGCGATGCGCTTCTTTCTTGTGTGTCTTGAAACAGGCAGCCTTGCAACGCAACTGGCTTGCGACACCGAATGAGTACCCAGCTCGCTCACTCTGTCTTCTCCGGTTCCCACTTCGTTGCTGCCGACAGCACGAAAACGACTACAGAGTGGCGTGTCGTGCGCTGTAGGGCCAGCGTGTGACAGGGTGGCAGAGATGCGCACAAGATGAAGGGAAAGAATAATACGCCGCTCTCTCTTGTACATGTTGCCCCGAAAATATGGCTGTCTTGCTTATCCATTAAAATAATACATAAGAAAAGCATTAAATTCTTCCAGGCGTCTGCACCATTTTTCGTAGCTCTCTACGGCCTGTTCAGGAAGAAATAAAGTTCATTTTTGGAGAGTGTGAAGGCCGAGCTTTGTGTATTGCGCGCCCAAGTGGATTCCTGATAACGTCAGTGTCCGTTACGGATGTCACGATGGCATTTTCTTTTCGAATAACTATATTATTATATATATATATATATATATATATATATATATATCTGTGTGTGTGTGTGTGTGTGTGTGTGTGTGTGTGTGTGTGTGTGTGTGTGTGTGTGTGTGTGTGTGTGTGTGTGTGTGTGTGTTTGTATTGGGGGTGCAGAATTCCCTCAAAAGTCTTCAAGTGAACTTTTTTGTTTTATTCCCTAGCGAAGAGCCATCGTGTGATACACTACAGAAAGGCTTATCCGGACGTTGGGAGAATATACGACCTCGAGAGGAGCTCTTGTGGAAACTTTAGTGAGGTGTGCCATAAGTGTTTTGCTTCCGTGTTATTTGCTCGAATACGGTGCCTCTCTCTCTCTCGATCTATCTCTCTATGTATCATAACCAGTGTATCATCATCATCAGCCTATTTTTATGTCCACTGCAGGACGAAGGCCTCTCCCTGCGATCTCCAATTGCCTCTGTCTTGCGCTAGCCAATTCCAATTTCCACCTGCAAATTTCCTAATTTCATCACCCCACCTAGTTTTCTGCCGTCCTCGACTGCGCTTCCCTTGGCAGTCATTCTGTAACTCTAATGGTCCACCTTACTCATTACATGGACTGCCCAGCTCCATTTCTTTCTCTTCATGTCAACTAGAATATCTGCTATCAGTAGCGCACCCAGGATCTCTGCCAAGGGGGGGGGGGGGGGGGTGCATTTTTGGGGTAGGGGGGGGGGGAACAAGCACTTTGCATAATATGCAATTTCCTTGCTTTAGCCAGGGGAATCCAACAGCAAATAAAATGCCTAATGATTATAATAATGACACCAAGGATGATGACGATGTTTCTTTCTTCAGCGTTTTACTCAAAGTAATTTAAGAGTGGGTTTGTTAATCCGGAAAATTCGACTTCAAGCCACCTCCTGAATTGTAATGACAATTTGAACAGAGCACTGAAGGTACACGTTCGACTGGTGGGGCTGGATGCATGGGAGGGGAGATAACTCGGCCTCAGGGGGGGGGGGGGGGGTAGGTTACAACACCCGAACCCCCCCCCCCCCCCCCCCCCCCCGATCGGTGCGCCACTGTCTGCTATGCCCGTTTGCGCTCTCATCCACACTGCTCTCTTTCTTTCTTCTAACGTTACGCCTACCATTTTAGTTAAGGACTAAGTTACCCAGGATCGTGTCCACGTGTAGAAAAAAACTATCATGGGCATTTGCTTTGGCTCCAGGTGCGTGGCGGTTTCCCGCCAGTTGTGCCTTAGCACAGGTGTCAAAACAGATGATGGATGGCCAATTGTTATACCCCTCGCCACCGCCGATGCCTCTTTCACAAGTCGATGCCTCTTTCACAAGTTCATACTCGGCGGCGGTACGTCCCACCAATCGTTGTGCCCCTGTGTCTCGTGACGTATAGATCGCGCTGGCGCTGTTATCAGCAGTTGCCCCTTGGACTCACTATGAGACGGACGATCGTTTAACCACATCTTCCAGGATCCTGATGTCAGGATACTGATGATGTCGTGTAGTGTGCCGCGGCTATGAACGCTGTGGCTCATACGCTAGTCTATGACGAAGGGGCGGACTTGGCACAGCAAACGCGCTACTTGACCATCGCGCCGGGCGAAAGCAAGACACCGGTGTCCTTGCTCTTTGACGAACATGCCGAAGGCGCTAAATATAGTCAATAATGATAATATATAAATTCACTATAAATATTCCTATTGCAGACCTACCATAGTCACAGCTTCGCTGGCTTCCATCTTCACAGTAGTGGAAGGGCTCTGATTTTTTCTTTCGTTCCATCGCTCTTTCCGCGGTCCTTAACTTGTTCTCGAGTTTTGTTAAGCTCCAAGTTTCTGCCCCAACCAGTGTATATTGAGCGCCAAATTCTTGTCTAATGGCGTTTTCCTCTTACATGAAATTAACAGACGTTCTTTATTTCTATACAGTTAAGCGCGAAAGCTCATCGCGTATAGCCCGGCAGGTAAACTGGTGGTAATTAACCAATAACTGTTTGAATACGACATCTTTATTTGTTTATTTCATATCAGTCCATCACTTAGCACCGGCTGCGAGCGCTGAGGTGGAAGTCCCTTTTGAAGTTGTACAGCGGTAGCAGTTAGCAGCTCACAAATGAGTTTCTTGTGTCCGTCCACTCCGTTATGCCGACGTCAATGCCATCATGAAGTAGTCTTCATACAAGTCACCTCCTTAAACGCAGCTTCACTTTCGGCGAAAAAAAAAGAAGAAAAAGTCAGATCTTTGCCTACCACCGCCATTGGGATTCGAACTCGCATCCCTGCGAGCAAAGTGCAGTTGAGGGCTCGATGCGCTAAGCACCACGTCCTCGCGCAGCTTTGCAGTTTCGTGATTTTGTGCGACGTTATTGGGGCGCCTCATAGAATCCTAACATGGTGAGACTGTGCACATATTTTCGAGGCCAGAACAGGCAATGATGTAGCGGACGAAGAAGACGTTACATGAATTGCGAAGAACCGCGCGATTTATATTTTTTTAGCTCTTCCACCGCTTGATTCATGGCCGATCCCCCAGAGTGGGTTGCGCCAGGTCACTGAGGAACAGCAACAAAAACAACAACAATCATGGCCTATCCTCCGTAGTGGGCTGAGCCATAACCACCAGGCACTAAAACAAACCAAACCAACTCCTGGGGAGGTGATGCTGTCCTCTGTGTGAGCCTGCATGATGCAAATATGTTCAGAGCTGGAGAAGTCGGTGAACTGTGCTGACTTTCAATTGAGGCGTTGTCACTTAGACATATAATGTAGTGATTTAGTAGAGTTTGTATTAGGCTTGGCTGAGAGCTGGGGCGTTCGTGCACGTCACTGAGATGGTCAATGCTTTCCATGAAGAACCACTTATGCATTAAAGCGCCCGAAAATGCACTTCCTCGACTTGTTTCATAAAAAATTAATTAGAAAATAACAAGGAAATATTAAAAAAGAAAGAAAAAGGATGGTTAGATAATAAACGCAGCGATGTTCGACGAAACGGCTCAAATATGTAATGTGTATCTGATGGAGACAGCGTAATGTTTCCGTTGAAGCCAGTCGGCGACGTAAATATACCATTCGTGCTAGCGTTGGTAGACGAAGTGCTGAGAAAAGTTGTTAATCGCGGTTTAGATGGCTGGTTACACAAAGTGTGAGTCCGTCCGATTACATTTATTTTTCAGGCCCGCTGTGAACACGTGCCTTCAAACATTTAGCTTTAAGGTATCGCTTCCGCTTCATTCCGATAAAAAGAAAAAAAAATGTATAGAATAGCACTCTTACTTCCTCTTTATATTGTTTCGCGTAACCTGAAGTTCCTGCTTTTCAGTTCGCTTGCGATCGCTCAACTAATACTGTCTATTTAGGATTCCATGTATGTTATTCTTGAGAATGAATACGATAGGGCTAGCTTGAAGATTAAGGATCTTCAAGGTACAATGCGTTCAGCGATGTTTTCTTACCCATTAAGCAACGTACATTTTATCATTTCGTTATTAAGTAGGTCTGATATATACAATCCTATATTTTAAGTAGAAGAAGCTTTTGTCGAACCAGTGGAACTCTTTATTGTCGAGATTGCTGTTGTGAGCAGTACGTATATTCACACAGCAAAGCGGTAGTTGGAATCCAAATGAATTGTTTGTTCGCAATGCATTCTGTCCGCCCAGCACGCGCTGCAACAGGGTTACACACACACACACACACACACACACACACACACACACACACACACACACACACACACACACACACACACACACACACACACACACACACACACACACACACACACACACACACACACACACACACACACACACACATATATATATATATATATATATATATATATATATATATATATATATATATATATATATATATATATATATATATATATATATTGTAAGCACATTTAACGTACTTCATCGTTCTCATTTGTATATAACCATCATCATCCCTGTTCTTCTTCGTGTTTGAGTTTCGGTCGTGCCGGCGGAATGAACGGGTCTGCCAGTGCTGCCTGTCCTGGTCGTCTTCCGTCTTTCAAAGTGGTGGAGGCGCGTCAAGATCCCGACGTCCTCCTGCGTTCCTACCCTACCTGGAGCTACGTTCCGGTCGCCGCCTGCGCCCGGCCACCCCTACAGCTATGGCCACCCCTGCGTCGGCCGCTGGCACTATCGCTACCCCTAACGCTCCCACACCCACGACATCGGCTGCACTGACGTCGTGCATCATTACCAGCCCTCAACGTGATCCACCAGTCTTTGCGGGTCTCCGCGGGGATGACGTCGACGACTGGCTCGACAATTACAACCGCGTGAGTTCGGCCAATAGGTGGACCGACACACAGAACTTGACTAACGTCGCGTTATATCTGCCTCACGTTGCGAAGACGTGGTATTTTAACCACGAAACTGACTTCGCCGACATGGTCAGCGTTTACTACCAGCTTGCGGCAAATCTTCGCGTCTTCATCTGGCCGTTCAGAAGTCGCCAAACAGAAGCTCGCTGCGCGTGTTCAACTTCCACAAGAGTCATTTACATCGTACATCGGAAATGTCCTGGCTCCATGCCGCCGCGCCAAGATTGGAATGACGGAAGCCGAATGCATTCGCCACATCCTTAAATGCATTGGTTCCATCGCATTCAACGCCTTAGCTGTTCAAAATCCTACCTCTGTTGAAGATATTACATCGACGTGCCAGCGCTTGGACGAGCTTCAGGCCTTCCGCCTTCACCATGACAGCGACCTTCCCCTGCCACCTCATTGTGATTTACGTGCCCTTATCCGCACTATTATCCGAGAACAGGGATGATGATGGCTATATACAAATGAGAACGATGAAGTACGTTAAATGTGCTTACAATATATATATATATAAACGTTGGAAGAGATTCAGCCCCTAGTTATAATCGATGAAAGACAGTCTTCCTGCGCGCGTTGGTAGTGAGAATTAGGGGAAGTCACTGTGCACGGCACTTCACCGCGTCACTCCCCGCGTGAGTTGAGTAGGAGGAACGTCGCGCTGTTAGTTTTTTAAATGTGTAAGCATTTCTATGCTTACCCAACGAGAAAACGGTCTGTCAGCCAGTCAGTCATTCAATCGGTCGGTCGGTCGGTCGGTCAGTCGGTCGGTCGGTCGGTCGGTCGGTCGGTCGGTCCGTCGGTCGGTCGGTCGGTCGGTCCGTCGGTCCGTCCGTCCGACCAGTATAAGACGATGGCTTTAGGCTCATTCACACTAAGCCGACACGACACCGATTTTGGTCTGCCGACTGTTGGCGACAGCACTTTGCAGGATGGAAAACGCGGTGGCCAACTGTTTATAAAGGAAGGAAAACGCTGTTGTCAACAGTCGGCAGACCCAAATCGGTGTCGTGTCGGCCTGGTGCGAATGAGCCTTTTCAAGATAGAGCCCGCAGCGGCGAGCGACCGTGCTGCCTGTCGCTTCAACGCGAACGAAGCGGCAAAAACACAGCGCGCGGATCTATCAGCAGTCTGCACTCTCTGACCGCTTCGCAGATCGCTTTGAAGATACGGTCCCCGCGGCAGTGCCAGAGTACCTTTGATCACGGTTCATAATGGTTCGACACGGATAGACAAGACGCTAAAGAACTATAACGGCTGACGATCGGAACTTCATCAGCGCACCTGGCGCCGCCACCTGCAGTACTTTGCTGGCGTTATCAAGGCACCTTGCGCCACCGTCCGCACCAGTTCGCGTCGCCGCAACGCTGTCGTTTGTACTGGCCGGATAAAGTGTCATGACACTGATAATGACACCGGGCTGCATGGTGATGAGCAAGCGCCACAATGCTTATGCATACATAGACAACTCCCGGAGGAGTTTCTGCTTGAATTTTTTTTTTTACTGCGCTATCTTCGGGGTCGGTCTACATATTTAGACTGCACATACCAACGGAAGCAGCCCACATTATTACACTGCTTTATCTTCGTGATCGACCTACATGTCTAAGCTGCGTTATCTTCGGGATCGGCCCATGGAAGAGGCTAGAAACCGACATACGCGGTACGGAAAAGCGGAGGCAACTCGCCAAGGATGACATTGTCTTCAAATTTGTTTCCTACTGCGGTGAATTACTAAGGGAACGCGCATGGGCGTTCCTAGCGCAACGCAATCTGGGAAGTGACGTCATCAGCGATTGTAAGCAGGAAACGTGTAGAGAATGGAGAAAAAGAATACCATCACGGTAATTGAGTCAGTGGCCCTCATTTGTTATGGCCGTGACGTTACCGGAGCGCTTAAGCGCGTGCTAAGAGTGACCCCTAGCTGTGCGTATACGAAAATGGCGACGCCATTCAAGCAGTGTAGAAACACTGTGCATAAGTGAAAATGTAACATTGAAAGACGCGAGGCAGCATGTGCCGAGTATGTCATCTCATTGTTAGTGTTAACTATTCAGATTGCGGTAGCATTGAGAGGTGTTGCGAGGATTTGCTCTGCCTACACTGTAAAAACAGTTGCACCCTTTGGGGCGTATTTTTGCCACAGAACAATAATTGTCATCTGACTTGCGTGGCTTTCCTTTCTTTAACGCTGTGCGCCCGGCACTTCTAGGTCACGAACGACAAGAGCGTTATCAGCGTGACACAGCGTTCACGACAGGAAAGTAGCAAGTGCACAGTTTTCAAGATAGGAAACGCAAGCAAGACAGATGACGATTATTATTGTGTGGCAAAAATGCACCCGAAAGGGTGGAACTGTTTTTAGAGTGTAGGTCACGCTGACAAACGCTGAAGGCGCCCCCGCCAAGTGAGAAACGTGATATGTTCTGCAAGAACAACGGGCATACATGTCGCCTTTTGTCTAGTTATTCAAGGTTCTCCTTGAAGAACAAAGTCTAATGCGATGTCCGCAGCTAGTTATTTCTGTCTCAAGCCTTGAAGTAAGGCGGGACGCTGTTTTGAAAAGGGAGTAATTCTGAAGTAAAGAGAGAGAGAAAAAAAAAGTGACATATTTCTCAGCACCGCAGTGCCACGCATCTCTTCTCCCAACCTCGTGTATAGTCAGAATGGCGTACAAGCATAGTCTGCTTTTTTTGCGCCAACTTCTGTCTACGCAAAATATCTCCCCACACCTTGTTGACCTAGCAAATGAGAAACTGCTGCGTTTCTATAGCGCCATGATTCTTCCTGCAAGGGTCGTCTTGGCTAAGACCGGAAGTAGAAATAAAAAGAAGATACATGCAGTGCGGAATGGCGGGCTGCTTTGGTGAGCAGCCAACGCTATAAGCTTGCGTCTTGTCATATATACCGTTTTGCTTGGCGTTATACGTGTCAACTAGACAAGTAATAGGACCCTGGGCACGGTAGATTTATATAGAACTTGCAGTATACCTCAAGTCAGCGATAAAACGCTCACAGTCATCGTCAATTTGACCTTCAACAAGGTGCCCGTGATCAAATGAGCTCCAAGGCCGCACGACGGTCCCGACATGCGAAAAATTGGTTTTACACCTGATTGGTAGACGCTGTTGACACGCTGTTGACATTGTTTTGACACGTCATTGAAATGCTGCTTATTTCTATGATATTTATCATGTCGGCACCGCCATGCAATCTTGGGGGCACCATCGACCACGGGCGTGGACACCGTCTTGCAGATAATATTGAACGCGGCTGTACGTGCCCGGGGTCGTCTATTTTTGCTGCAAAAGTTTTGACGGGAGCAGTGCTCTGCGTGCTTTTAACAGCGAAGCTGTTTAAGCCAGCCGTAATTTGTGGTGCGTAGCCGTGGTAGCCATGGCAACCCGGAGGAGGAGGAGGAGGAGGAGACCGCGTGCATGCGCACGTAGTCTCCTCCTCGCCAGCTCCCGGCCTTCCCGACCCCTGCCTCTCTTCTCTCCGCGGCGCACTGAGCCAGGAGAGAGAGAGAGAGAGAGAGAGAGAAAAAGGAGAAAGCTTGCACTAGGCCCCGCAAAGCTCAAGACACAGCGAAGCTGGTCGATTGATATCGAAGCGGCTAGCCTCCAACGCGTTCGGAGTCGGCAAGCAGCAGCGTTCTTGGCACTGTGCCAACCATGGTTAGCCTGCCTGCGTTTGTAGCATGCCAAAAACGCTGTCGCTCGTAGGGCGCCGACGCGTCCAGCGCTAGTCACGCGAAATGTCGCGAAAGGGAAGGTACCTCCGAAAATGATCGCTCGAGAATACCTTCCTACATGCGTAGTTAACTTAGACTAAGTTAGGACCTAGCAGCAACCAAGTTCATACCTAGCAGTAGGAGCCAGCAAGCTTCGCTGTGCCTAAGCTTTGCGCAACCGAGTGCAAACTTGCCTGATTTTTTGATTAGATGAGTTTAAGAACACTTTCCTTGGGGCTACAACAAAACTGATCTGCATTCGTACTATTACAGGAAGGAGGAATGAGTAGCGGGCTGACGGAGATAGCGTTCAAACGCGTGCAACTTCAATTTCAAACAAGTGCAAACGGATGCATAGCTTGTTCAGCATAAATCGCACTACAAGTGTCTGCTTGCAACAAGGAGGCATTCCTCAAACTGTGGGTCGCGGCCCTGATAAGGGTAGCCGTGACAAACCCTGCAGGTTTGTGAACTGACGAAAGCGAGAGGAAAATGCTTCGTCATGCCATGCTTTCACTTCTATATGTTGCTTCGCTAACTAGCCCCTATAGTAACAACCCATGAGGTTTCTTTCTTGCGCCTGGCCAACAGCCTTTGAACTGCCTGGCCTATAGATGACTGGGAATCGTGACAAATCCTTAACAAAGCATTTCTCATCATGTTTTCACGCCGATTTCACTTGCGCGGCGATCGAGGTCGGTATACTTTCCACATCACTGGCTACTAGATCATACAGCGTCCTCCGACTATTTTAGCTGCGTTATGAAATTGTTAATTCCAATCGTGACATTTGTGCATTATTGCGTATTTTCTGAAATCGAAAACTCTGTGATACTCGAGAAACCAAAAGATGGGAAAAGGGATCGTGACCTGGCGTTTTATGTTTTAGAAGCTTAATTAATTATGTAACTTAAGAAGCGACAGATTTCGGGAATTCCTATGTAGGGCTGGTAGTGACTGATCCTAGCAGCGAAAGTATTGGAAGTGACCTCGACATGTTCGGGACATTTCCAGACCACGTGTCACGCAGTTTTTATAGATGCCGCGGCGTGTAACGCGACAGCCTCACACCGCGGAACGCCAATGCGGACACCGCGCTCTGAACGTAAAACGTAAACCTTTCGTGCCAAGAACTACAGACGACAAGGTCATGTACACGGAAGCTTCATTCACACTTCGTATTTCACTTTGAAGAGCGACAGGTGTGGCCTTGGCTCTATATCTGCGTCGTGCATTGTGACTGAAGAGGCTGACTTCCTGGTTCTGCAATCCGTTAACGTCTTTCGACACCATTCAGAGAATCTGCAATAATTTATGACCTCCCCCTCTCCCCACCCGCACTCGCACGGAAGGAAAAAAAAATTGGCTGTGATTTAGCTCTGGTTAAACCTAGTCGAGTAGCGATAGCTACAGACAGCGCGCTGTCTCCTCCTCACTTCATTTCTACGGCGATCCCTAGCCTCCTTCAGGCTGGCGGACTTCTCACCATCCATACTGCGGCCTCAACTATGTCTGCGACGACGCGAGCTCTCCCCTTCTATACTTCCTCTATACTCTTGAGTGACGATTTATTCGTCACTCAAGAGACGCAGGGGACTGCTTCTCTGGACCTCAATAAAGTTATTTCACTCACTCACTCACTCACTCACTCACTCACTCACTCACTCACTCACTCACTCACTCACTCACTCACTCACTCACTCACTCACTCACTCACTCACTCACTCACTCACTCACTCACTCACTCACTCACTCACTCACTCACTCACTCACTCACTCAAGAGAGCGGTAGCAAAAGATGACGTGTCGGCGGTGAAAGTGATGTCGTCACACAAGGGAAAACGAGGCAATAGCTCGCGTTTTTCCAGCTGGAGCATGGTGATGAGAATTATTAGCTTGCGCAAGTAATGTAGTAAGGATCATTTCCGCGTATTTTCAGATACTTAGTAATTTGTACGCGCTTTTTTTTTCTTTCTACCGCCGCGTACATATAAAAGGAGTGCACGTTGGCACATTAGGTCGACGTGGTGGGCTTCCTGTGCAAGGACACGTATTAAAATGAAAATATAATGCAACTTCACTTAAGGCTGCGCCCTCACTGTCAGCTTATAAACAACCGAACTATGAGTTTCTCCTAGAAGTATATATATGAAGCGCGTAAAAAGCAAGAACGCTTGAAATGTGGGGTTTTAAGAAAGTACCTAGAAGTAATATGCAAGTGAAAAAAATTCACAGCATATCCACGGGGTGAATGATGATGAGTGGGCGAAGCTCCGGAGGGAATCATCGGATCTCCCGCTTAAGGGGACGCTAGCACGAACGCGTTAGAAACGTGCAGTACTCTCTAGTAAGGGGGAGCGGCCACAGCGTCTTACTACAGTGTACTAGTACACTGTAGTCTTACGCAGCCATTTACACATGCCGGAACGTGCACCGCGTTTGCCGACGCCATCACATGACTGCTGAGAGAGTATACCCCCCGTATTCATAAACGCTCCTCGACTTGAACTTGACTTGCCACCGCTTTGGGCAGCGCGTTCGAAACGCGTTCAAGGTAAGGCGGAGAGGCCACAGCGTCTTACACCAGCTTCTTACACGGGCCGTAACGCGCTAGCACAAATGCGTTAGAAACGCGCTAGAAACGCGGCCTTTCGTTAATGTTGGGTATTTATTGCCATCGTGGTGCGTGTGTCCATGTCCGGTTCGTGGCGTAGTGGGCTAACGCCGCGCGCTCGGAAGCGAGGGGTCCTTGGTTCGATTCCGCGCTACGGACACAACTTCGGAATTTTTTTTTCTCATTTTTCTCAGACTGGTTACACACTACTGGTTACACACTACTACTACGACGACGGGGACGGAACGGGTGCCGCTATAAGGAGCTTCGCCCCTAAAAAACAAACAGGAAAGACCGATAGAGTAAATGCTATACTACGACGAGACTAAACGCCCCGTCCATGCAGCCTCAATGCACTGTTACCCCGAACCCCGAGACTTACTCCGAACAACGGAGACACATCTCTAGTAGTTTAATTTTAACAATTGCAAGCTGCAAAGATCAAACATCGAATGTATTGGAAGGAATACCCGTCAAGCTAGCAGCACTCAAAGCTCCCCAACCAGAGATATGCAGCACTTTCCGCAGGCGAAGCAAAAAGGCGCATAAATGACAGACGCTGTTTATCCATCTGGGGTGCCACATTCGTCAGCAGTGCAACGGCTCGTTGTTAACTTCTAAAGAGCGAGTGCGTCTGTTGAAACACTTCACCTGAAAGCGATGCTTGATACTGCCTCTTACATTATTGTGTAAATAACTGCTCACAGCTTCAGTGAAATAAAACTGCCAGTGAGTATCAGAGCGACCCACTTTTTTCATAGACAGTTGTGAGATTTGGGTATTCATAGCGGCAACACTTCTTTGTCGACATACATACTTTTTTTGTGTTTGTATGCGCATCAGAAATCTCGTGCAGATAGTTCTCGTTTCGTCCTTGTTGATCCAATCGAGAGGAGAGCTGAAGCGGTGAGTGTTTTTGACGAACCGCCTGGTATTTGCCTCTGCAGTTCTGTCGGTGGATGCGAGAAGAGAGAGAGAGAGCAAAGAGAAGGGTCTGAATAAAACAAGCGCTTCTTGTCTGACGACGGAGACCCTCCGCGCATTTTCATCTTGCCTATCGGTACCAGGGAGCCGGTTGCCCTTGACGGTGTTCTATCTGAGCATTGTGCTGTATCGACCGGTACGATGGAATCGACAGCACGCTACCGGCAAGGTTCTCTTACAGAAAAAAAAAATGAAGAAAGAAAGTAGTTAATTGGGGCAGGGTTAACAGCTTCTTGACTTGGCGGTGTCCGCACAGACATGCACTCTGCTTTTAAAGAGAGTGTAAGGGTGCAGAGGGGCGTGACGCGTCGATCAGGCCGTAACAAAAAAGAAAGTACCGCCCCTTCAGAGAATAAGCACGGCGTAGACGCAACCATGGGCCAGAAAAATCTACCTTGTGACGTTTCGTTTTTATTTTTTTTTATTTTCTACACTCCCTTCATGCTTCACACCTGAACCAAGGTGTCACATTTGCTTTTTGTGATGAGTGTCAGGTGCTTAGAGAAACCGTTACGAGCGGCGCTGGCTCCGTGCCTGTGGCATCCTGCTACTAAGCACAAGGTTGCGGGTTCAGTGCCCGGCGTTTGCCACCGCATGCCGATTAGGGCACGACGTAAAAACGGTCGTGTACTGTGATTTACGTGCACGCTGAAGAATGAAGTCGAGGTTTTGACGGAAGCCCGTTTGGTCGGGAGGCATCATGAAGAATGGTAAAAAGAAGGACATCAACCAATAAAAATACAACAAAAGACGTTTCAGCTCCCCCTGATGGGATTCTTGTTCACAACAATTGTGAACAAGGCTCCCGTCAGGGGAGCCGACACGTCTTTTCTTGTATTTTTATTGGTCGGTGTCCTTCTTTTTACCCTTCTTCACGTTGAAGAATCCGGGATGCTACAAATTAACCATCTGTCCCCTTCCTAATATTGTCGCATAGCCCCAGTGTTCGTTCGACATGTGAAACCTCGCCAACTTATTGACTCTATCACCCCCCCCCCCCCCCCCCCCCCGTACTCCTTCAGAAAAAAAAAAAGAAAAGCAACATGAGCTGTATAACGAACCCTGGTCTATGCATACGGAAGAGCTATTCGAACAAAACGTTGGCCAATTGTAATAGCGAAACAGATTGCAGCGCAAATATTATTCAGGGAAAACAGCTGCGAGCGAAATGTGTTTGTGTTCCCCTGCTGTTTCTTCACTTTAGGACCACTATGCATTGCTAAATTTTGTCGGATCAGTAGTTTTATTTTCTTTATGCTGTAATGGTGAAGGATTTACATCCATAGACCAAAGGTGATTTCATGTGGCGATTACTATTGCGTCTACTTTATTTAATTCGATTGGTTGTTGCTTCACAAATCTCTAGGAGAAGGGTTGTGCTCGTATCACCTGGTAATGGCTGGCATTCCTTCTGAAACGACTATAACCATGCTCTCTCGCTACGTCAGCTTTTATTTGTAAGAAATACATTGAAACTTGAAGTTCACCACAAAGCGTAGTGTATGGGGCAGCTACGATACAGGAGAAGTGGGAAAGGTGAGGTAATTAACAGTAATCTTTCCTCAGTTGCTGACAGTAAGCTAGAACGACAGTTTGGAAGGTTCAGCATAAAATGGTATTTTGTAACTCTTGAATTGAAAGAAAGTTCAGGCGGTAGATGTTTTAATTTTGTGTCTGAATTTCCGATTTATTATCGAGGAGAACATTGGGAAAGTCTCATTCTGTGCTGTTAATTTTGCTAGTGCCGTTTATGGATATACAATGAGATTTCTTGTCATCACGAACAGCTGGGCATTACTGACCACGACAACGGCTTATAGCAAAGACGGCTACAACCACAGCTTGAGTAAACCGCTACCAAGCAGGAGGTGGCGCGCTCGCAATTGGGAACCGCCGACGTGAATTGCGCTGTTTGTCTTGCAGCGTATAATGCCTGGGAAATGTAGTGCGCACCGCAAGGAAGGACGTCGTAACCTCGTTTATTTTGCTCGTCTATGGTCCACGTGCAAGGTCTCAGGTAGGTGGCTGAAATAGGCGGAATCCACGGCAAAGAAAAGGCACGGGGTAATTTTCCAACAGGCGCTTGACCAGCTTGCTGACTGCAAAGCGACTCGAGTAAGGAGAACATTCGTCTTACCTTTGAATGCTAACCACTTCTACCGTAATGAGTATGCGGCACGGTTTGGGTTCCCGCGTAGTTTGTCTGCTTCATATTTCTCACGCTGCACCTATGAATCGTTTGCTGTCGTCGTCATCATCGTTGTTTGTTTGTGTGTGTGTTGTTGTTGTTACCTATTGAGGGGACTACGTCTATAGCTGAAAGAAGTCGCCAAACGGATAAATGTTTTCCTTTACAATACACAATTCGATCACCAGTACTTGCTGCGATAATCTTCATGATGCCATCGTCATCATCGCGCCATTAGCACTGTACTTATCGTCTCCAGGCAACTACTGGCGTAATCGGGGCCACTTTGCGTATTTTCTTGAAGTGGTCCTCAACCACGTTTTTTTTTTTTTCGTGATGCATATTTCTGCGTACAGTTTGAGAACAGCGTACATCTGCCACTGTATAAAGATATGCAATTATAAACCGGTGTTTCATCATTAGATGCCTTTGATGTCCATTCATGCGCGTAATTCGGCAAGTTAACACGCTTATTCCAAGCAAACGCTTTTCATTTTATTGCGAAAGCAATCATATGGACACTCGAAGCCAATTTTTGCCGTCCGTGTCGCCGTGAGGTTCCGAATATATTTAGGTATATGTATGCTATATGCCACGCCATGCTATATTACATGCAGTATATGCGGCTTATATTGCAATACCATTCTATCACTAAAGTTGCTGATACCAGGTCTTAAAAATACTTGACAAAATTATTCCTCAGAATTTTGAGAATGGCAGCCCACAAACAAATGTCATGAAACAGAACATCGACAGCGCCAGCCTTTTATGTTAAATCTTCTCAGAATTAAATATTAAAAGTGCGAAACAATAACAGAAGTTTAAACCTTAAAATGATGTAATTTTATTGGCGCGGCTGTGCACTACCTCCGGGATCGGCCCAGGAATGAAGTTCGAAACATACCCGATACGGAAGAGTGGTGGTAAAGTCGCTAATAAAGACGTTGGCTTTAATTAATAAACATAAATAAAATTGTCCTATGGCAGGAATCAAACAGAGGACCCCTAGCACAACAGCTCGTTTTTACTTTGCTTACGTTTACTGCAATTCATGCTGCGACTAAAGCTACAAGTCTTGCACTACGTGTAATATTGTAACATGTTGCTATCGCATTCATTCCTTCGCCCTGATGCGAAACTTACTCGACTAAGTTTTTTTTTCTCTCAAGAACTGACGCTCTCTGGCGCACAGGTAACCTTCCAACCTGCTCTTGCCATTTCCACCTCAGGCGACATTGGTCAAAAGGTGTGGTCTTAATTATGTAAATAATAGTTACGTCTAACCAGCAAACAACGTAGCCGTCTAAGTTTCCAACTTCTGACCATGGTGCTTAGAGTTATCCACCTTGGAGGCTTGATCGTCTTGGAACTGACCGTGGGGGAAAGCTTTACTTGGCGTTTGCACAACCAAACGCCAAGAACGAGAGAACTCAAAGCAGAGAGATAGTGTTCGCACGCCGACAAACATCCACGCCGAAAGAAAGGAGAAGTTGGAGGTCGTTCCGTTCGCAGCCTTCTCGCAAACAACGGACGCAGCCTGAATGAGCCTCTGTTTGCGTTCAGAGTTTTCGCTACGACCAAGCATCTCGCTATGTCTACTATCAGACGCGATGGTTGGTTCTCATTGTCTAGCTCGCGCTCGCATGCAAGGCCCTTCCTGCGCCGCGATGAGCGTTGCGTCTCTGGCGAGACTAGATAGAGACACTGGGCGTGTGAAAGGGCGAGAGCGAAAAAGGAAATGTGAGAGGCCAAGATACCGCATTTGCTCGCCTAAGGGCCTCCCATACGCAAGCCCCCCAGCCGGTACACTGGAGCTCTAAACTGAGAAGAAAGGTTTACGAGCCTGTCAGTGAAGGTAATTTTTGAGATACCCCAAAATAATATGAGCTTATTTTAGAGAGATAACCAACTACCCATAAGCTAACTCAACTAGTCCGCCTGAGCAGCGACTAGCCCATCAAGTTAATTTAAAAACAGCTGACCCAACGACGGTTACCACGGCAGCGACGATTTAGTGAGAGGAAGGCATCCCTGTAAATCTACACTGCGCTTTCTCTCTTCTGTGTATTATTTTATGTTAACACCACCTTCGCGGAATGTTGGTCATAGTTTAATGGCAAGATGTGTGAATGAATACGTCAGGGCGCAGAATAGTCCAAGACAGTTACCGTCGTAAAGTTTTGCGTAAAGGACATTGCACCTACTTGGAAGATAGTGTCCGGCGATAGTGACGAAAGATATTTAATATCAGTTTTCATGCTGTACGGTATAGTGGTTGTATATTCCGTCTAAAAGCCACTGGACACCATGCAGGGTGTCCCAGATAATATGGATATATATATTTAAATAGATGAATCATTTTGCACCAACTAAGTACATACAGGGTGCTGCAGCGAACACTTTCAAACATTTTTAATGTTTGCTGTGGCAGATAGCACAATTCTATTTCACGAGCTGGTCTACTCAAAGATGCGGACATTACTTGCACAAAAAAATGAAATGCATAATCGACTGATTAACAAAAAATCACTAATTCAGTTTTTAACTAATTACCTTATGGCCCATACTGCAGTTTACAAATTCTAGCCGTGGAGTTCGCAAGGCGGATTCACTTGGAACGAATTCTCGGGATCACACCAGTTTAGAGAGATTCCAGAACTTCGCGGAGAAATGCATTGGCGATTGAGTTGCTTTTTTTTTAACAGAACATCGGTTTATGCATTGAAGCACAAAAGTTGGCTTTGTTTGCATAAAAAGTGTCATCTTTTTAAAATAATCGGTCCATGTTTACTGGGACATCCCGTGTATCAGGATATTGCCACAAGCTTGACTGATGTATACAACCCATTTCCTGCCAAGACACCGAAAAAAGAAATAGGAGTATTCCACGAGAAAATACGGTACAAACTTGATGACACTGTTACTTTCTTGATATCCTTTTGTGCAGCGAGGCCATCAAGTTAGAAGAGTAAGACACCCATGCCGCGCTTGCTATATTAGCGTAAAAATGTACTTGTCCTATACGTTGTTGTGGTGCTATATATAGGCAGTTACATCCTTGTTGCTTCTTCGAGACGAACGCCAACAGGCAGCTTTATAACCTGTGTTGCGCAAGCATCGCGTGCTGAGTGGAAATATCAAAAAGTAAACGAAGCGACATGAAGGGTTTTGCTTGAATATTGAAGCTGTCCTCGGGGGGAGTGTGCCTTATATATGACCAAGTGAAACGTGCGCCAAGGAGGCGGTAATGACTCTGGAGAGGCGGATATGAAAGTGCTAGCTGCTGCTGCTTTTACAAAGAATGACACGAGTGAATTCGGTTGCGGTCGTAAAGAAGGCCCTTATAGAAAGATGAACATTACTTAAAAACCTATGGGGAAATAGAATGAGCGTTGCATGCGTAAGTGAAAAAAAGAATCAAGTACAAGGTTGAGCGATTCGGAACGGTGGGTAGACATAGAGGATTTTCATTTCCAGGTTTCGTTTGCAGCTGTCTTTCTCAACTTGAGCGATGTGCCCGGGCACTTAAGCCATGGTATGTTTGCACATTTGTATATGTCGTATAGTCTACCCCTGCCGTCAAGTTGTTTATTATTGGATGCTGGCGTTTGCGAGACAGAGTGAGACTAACCCTGTATGAACCACATAGTTTCGCAATGCCTCAACTGTCGGCAGAACATGTCCGTAGAATCAGGCGGTAGATACTCTGTGCCGAAAACGTCAGCTTAAAGCTCTCGAGACCGGACCGGGCGCCAGGGCGTTTAGTGGCGCTGTCGTCAAATGGGTGGATCTGATCTAGAGTTATAGAGACGTCTAGGCTCTTGTAGACCTCTAAAGCATATACATACCTTAGCGTGGTATGTATGGTGGTTAGGGGTGTTAAGTACACCCTTGAATAACCTTGTTCCTCAGCTTCTGCAGTTTAGTTCTTTTGGATTAATTCGTAGAACACCCCGCTTCCTGCGATAGAGCCCTATATATACGTGTACATATTGCAAGATGGTTCATACAAGTGCAAAACGTGCTTTATATAGAAACTTTATATAGAAACTAATTAACACTCTGCATATAGAGAGCATGAAAAGCGGCTCTCGTTTCCTTCGTTTTCATAAAGCGTCTCGAACGATGTGCTTTCTCCAGTACCGGCAGCTGTGCTCGTGCACCCCGCGGCCCACGTGGAAGTGCTTCGGGTTGAGTTCCATGTAGTACGGGGCCTCCTCTGTGTACTTCGGCCAATCAGTACCGTTCACTCTTGGGGGACTCCTGCAGAAAAATTACAAAGAGGGAGAGAAAAGAAAAAGAATCACGTTAGACAGTCATACAGTTTCTTCTTTTTCGCTTCGTTTTGTCTTCTAAAGTTGAAATCACAATAAAGAATTTGGTTGCTGTCCACCATCAATGATGCGTAAAAAAAAAAAAAAAAAACACTTCGAGGGGCATGTACTAACTGAACGTCAGCGAATATGTATAATAAAGTAGAAGCGTTCTTGCCTGGTTTTCCCGCTTATACCTCTTGGTAAAATTCGTAAGCCAACGCGACTTACAATTCTATCGCAGTTCAATCACAAAACCATGTCAATACGAATTACAGCGCAATAAACCACGAGACAGGACACACACACAAGAATGACAGACTGGATACACAATGTAAAATTTGTCACATTTGGAAGTGTCCACTGTGTCTTCTTGTGTTCTCAAGGTGCTTTTAATTTTTTTCCCTTTATAACTCGTTTTGAAATAATGAACCAGCAAGCCCACAGCGCAAACATGGTCAGTTACAAGAAGAGATTTAGATGACCGATCACCATCTATACCTCTTTCTAAACAGTGTGCCAGCTTTGCTACTTTCGCTTGCAATAAAGTCAGGCACAAATTTGGCAATTGCGTGTCCCTTGTGTTTATTTCTCTTCTTTGCATTAATGTATTTATAATTAATATCAAATTAAAGAAGAGACTAGCACCATTATTGGCACCAGCTACTCCTTTTCTCAGGGCAAGCAAATCTAAAAGCACCAAAAAGGCATAAACACAGGCGACCGTCAAATAGCACGAACATTTGCAAGGTTCTACTTACAGAAGAAAGTAAAAAAAAAGAGTATCTATGACACATACACATTCTGTAAATAAGTGAATGTGTACAAAAGAGTCGGACAGCACGCGCATAAATTAAGTACATATGTACACAACAAGACGTATGACAACCTATAACAACGCCAGATGAGAGCTACACACATACAGCGTGATATACAACCTGTGATATTCAAAGACAATGTAATAGTTGCCCGGTAATATCATTCACTCCGAAGTTCCTTAGTGACTGCTCTCGTCTTGTTTATATTTTTAACCTAGAATAATTTTTGCATGGTTCCATGTCCTATTTATTTACGCTATTCGTGATATAGCTCACGTCACCGTTAGCACATGTTTTAGTCGTCGTGCTCCTTAGGTTGGCGATTGACGCGATCGATGTATACTGTGTCATGTGCAATGTGTGCTATAACATATCATGTGATCCTCCACCGGTTTTTTTTTTTTTTTGGCCACCAGTCCTATTTCAAAATCCAATTTACCTGGCAGCCCTTCTGAGTTGCACCGTGTTCTTGGACGTTGAAATAGCCCGGCTAGTGCTTCGGGCGCCAATGAAGGTGCTCTTCTATAGTCTTCCTCCAGGAGACTGAACTGGACTAAACTAGACGCCCTTGTTGCTTTGGGGAAAAATAAGAAAGATAATTCTGGAACTTTACGTGAAAAAAAAAAAAAAAAAAAAAAAAACGTGATCTGATTATAAGGCACGCCGTGGAGAGTGGATCCGGATTAACTTTGAACACCCGGGGTTCCTTAACGTGCAGTTAAATCTACGTACACGACTGTTATTGCATTTATCCCCCATCGAAATGCGGCCGCTACGGCATGGGAATCGAACTCACGACATCGAACTCAGCATCACAACGCCGTAGCCACTGGGCTACCGTGGTGGGTGCTTTAGTTGCTTGTTACGACGCGCGCACAAAACACGTTCTCAAATTTACCTCGTCGCCACGAGCACATCTGAAAGATTCGATGACACATGCATGAAATTATGCAGATCAAACGAATGTGTTGGAATTTGGTGATATGTGAACTATGGTGCGTGTATACTATGTATGCATGAGTGGCTCATTTCACCCATGGAACTCATCATCTGAATTAGCGTGCCAGGTTTATGGTGAGACAAACATCTCCAGCCCCCCATTAATGAATCGCTCTGCACCTCTCATTAGGCTGGCACACCAATTACCACAAGCTTCTAGCAAAAAAAAAAAAAAAAAAAAAAACAAATCACCAGGAATTTTTTTTGTTCACCTACCTTCATCATTTACCTTTCTTCTATGACAAGTATGACATGACTTCTTCAGTTGACTCGAATAAATTCAATGCAAATTAGACGACGCTAGAGTGTTTATACGCCCCAGCCTATAGCGCTCACACCCGGATGAACGTGTAGCCAAGGGATTGTACCTCACACCAATCTATGACCGCGCTTTAACTCACCGCAGCAGGTCTCTACGGCTCGAGTTATGCATTGGGTGTGTTAATGTCGCAAATCGCCGTCACCGACAAGGACGTGTACCGAGCCATTCTTGCCTTGCTTGTGTAGACTACAGCGAAATGATTGAGCCCTTGCTGTTAGGATGTCCAAGATTCCAAAGTTTTCGATGTGTGCTGCTGAGAAAGTTCCATCAACTGAATCTTGCTCGAACTGAGCTTAATGTAACAATATCTTGTTTGTTCGTCCTTCAACTCGATATGAGGCTCACAAAACTGCGTTCGAATGCTTGTCAACCACGGGACGAGACGTACTCTGCGTGTGACTGTGTGATGTGTTGGGGTGTCTTCCTCCCCCCTTTTCTCGTCTTTTTTTTTAAAGATCTTGATATCTTTAAGGTTAATGTCAATCATCCGAGACAGCATTATCTGCTGCTTCGCTTCCTGTAGGATGGGGTCGTGTAACCCGTAACATTTCAATGGCTGGTTGTCTATGGTCCTCAACACCGGCCGTATTGAAGTAAAGTGTCGCATTGGGCCCACTTCGAACCTTACGTGGGGACCCAGCGTTTGCTAGAAGGCGCTAAGACAGTCTGAGTGCGCGATTAAAATATGCTAACGCCGCACTACTGGTAGGGAGTCTGCGAAAATACCGCGACATTTTGAGCGATAAAAGGCGCGTGCCTGCATCAACGTTTGCTTACATGCGCGCTCGATGCGTCCAGCCATGCTCCGTCCAAGGTCATGAGCGTTCTGAGGAGCGCAAGCGCTCCTACGTTCTAGCGCGACTGTGCCCAATCATGTTCAGAAGCTGGACTCAAAAGTGCCTCAAAATGAGCAGTGAATGTGCGTACGCCAAGTTGAAGCACGTGCTACTGAAAACTGCCTCCTTTGCTTGCTGCGCTACGTGTTACGGCGCTTCTCTGGGTAGGCGAAGGTTCAATTGAATTGAATTCCGGGGTTTTACGTGCCAAAACCGCGATTTGATTATGAGTCAGGCCGTAGTGGGGGACTCCGGATTACTTTTGACCACCAGAGGATCTTTAACGTGCCCCCCATGCACGGGACAAGGGCGTTGTTGCATTTCGCCCCCGTAGAAATGCGGCCGCCGCGGCCGGGATTTGATGCCGCGACATCGTGCTTAGCAGCACAACATCATAGCCGTTAAGCCACACGCGAAGCTTCAGCGCTGGTCTCCTAGAACACACGCACGCGCGCACACATAAACACACACAAATAAATCAATAAAATAATAATTAAAAATACTATAGGACAACAGACGCAGTACTTCAGTTGATTATCTCTTAAGATATCCAGTTCTTGCTCTTTTCGCTGCCTGGCCAATACCGCAATCGTTGAAAAAACAAACATTGCGTTATATCCGTGTAGAGATACGCCTTGCAAGGATTTCACGAAGCGTCGGAAACGGGGAAAAAATGAGATCGCCCACTCGGCCAAGCGGGTCTTACAAATTCGCTACGTGTCGAAACTCTCGCTCACGAGACGACGTACACGCTTTCTGTTTGCGTCACCTGGCAATGCGACACATCGAACGGAAAAGTATCGGGCGAGGCGTTGTAAGAGTGGAGGCCCGGAGATGGGAGGCGATCGGTCGCATATACTGCACGTGTCATCGACGCCTAGGCACGCGTAGCGTTCACGCGGATGGCCTCTAGCCCATGTCATAATCTCCTCCAGGAAGGTTTACAAAACACGCGTACTCGAGGACCCCACATTGGCGCTTGCGTTCACTTTGACCTGCCGTACTTGCGCAATCGTTAGAAGGCGGTGTTAGCTTTTTCCTCATTTGCGATACTTGTAACATGGGCAACTGCTTAGAACCTACTCGTGTGCCTATATAATTACCTGAAAGCCGCAATCAGCTAGGCAATCTGAGCTTACGCCCTGGGGTACCAAAGGCTGCAGAGTACAGGAAACGAGCTTGAAGAAACCTGTGGGCCCTTTAACAACCGACGGTTTAGAGAGCGTAGGCGAGCTGTTGGTAATATAACTGAAATCAAGGGGATCGAGTATAGACGTGAACAAGATAAAAGATAAACACAGTGGTGGCTTGCCGCTGATTAGATCGAGCGATGAGATGAGGGAATTCGCAGACACGTGGTGGACGCTGCTAGCGCAAGACACAAGTAACTGGGGTTCTTTGTCGAGCAATGAGCTTGACTCGAAGCACCAATTTAGGGAAAGAGAATATTACTGTTCGGTCTCATACTTATACACATAGCAGAACACACACCCACAAAAAAAAAAACAGCTTATTAATTTAGCAGGAACGCGTTACCACAAAGAGGCTTGAGAGTAAAGAAATGTATCAGTCATTTTCATCATCATCGTCGCTTGCTATAGAAGCGATGCGCTTATACGTCAATGCTGGCTGGATATGTGTATATGCATTTTTGATGGCTGGCGTAAAAGGTGTACATCTTCAACCCGGAAAATCGCTTCCTTTTTCTGTTGAAGAAGTGTGTCAGCAATATTATAACAGCAACAACCTACACTTTCACTATAGGTTCGCATATACACGTTTACAAGCGAAACATAGCGTTCAATCCAAATATAAATAATGATCGAAGTATAGTGATTACTGCTGCGGCAGTTATGTGAGCCAAAGACTGCATTCAGTTGTTTGCCCTACTAAAATTTTTTAACGATGTCCGCCACCTACCACACACACGCGTGGAGCCCTTTGTTGCGGCGTCAAGGCGGCATTAAATATGCAGCGTCGGAGCTCCTTCATTAATTCCTTGTGAACTATGGCGCATCGCCGTCACTGGGAAACCGTCACGAACTCAGCGAACTCGCACAACGCCGTCAACACTACCCACCTTTAGTGTTTTTCATCCCTGCCATGAAATCCTTATAAGGGCGTCCCATTAAATATGAAAATGAGTGATTTGTGATTAATAGAATATTCTTTAAAATCGGTATTTGCATTTATTTCAGTGAAAAGGGATTAAAATTAAAGAGATAGTGACGGCGAAACTTCGCATTTTGAATTTCACGCACAAACTGCAACGCCAGTGACGTCAACCCTGACGCCATGCATTTTACTCTAATTTCCATATTGTTCCCCACCTGAGTCCAGGGTAGCGAACCGGAAATTATCATCTCGTTAACCTCCTTGACATTCCTGCTTTTCTATATCTAGTCAATATTCTGACCGTTTCCACTGCTGCTGAACGTAGAGATAAAGAAGAGTCCGTCACAAGGTCGAAAGTGCTTTGCGGGGTTGGAGCATGCAGACCTCACGCAGGCAACTAACCCAACGGAAAGCGATGCGCGAGTTCGATTGGTGCGCGCATCTTCGCCCTACGCGTTCTCTGAGTTTATAAAGGCGCGCTGTGTTGTGGAGCATTGTTTTACAGTGGCAAAGCCTATTGCAACCATTTGTGTATTACCAGAATCGAATGAGTACGTAAGAGTTGCGTTGTTCTTTAATGCAACGCCCCTGTGGGTGTTCTTTCCACGAGCAATACGAAGGCGCTCGAGCGTCAAGGAATATTAAATTATGGGGTTTAACGTCTCGAAACCATGCAGTGGGTTTCGATGGACTCCGCAGTGGAGGGCTTCGGATTGCTGCTGACCACCCGGGACTCTTTAACGTTCAGTTAATGCACGGTACCCGATAATTGTTGTGCAAGACCCCCACCGGAATGCGGTCGCCGCGGCCGAGGTCGCATCCGCAGCCTTGTGCTCAACAGCGCAACGCCACAACAACTCCACCATCGCACTGTATCCTCTAAAATATAAATAAACAAAAAAAGCCAATCATTGTTTGTTTGTCTGCTTCCAAGCCATGGCCCCGACTCGCTGTATGAGATTGATGAAAATGTGGGCCTAAGTGGAAGGAAAGAAAAGGCTAAAAGCTAAATGAGTGATATAGAATCAATGGAGATTAACAGTAACTTAACCTAATCAGAATAAAAGTGCTTGTTGTTTTCAATCACTTCACACTTTGCTCACCTTCACAACGCTATACTCGGACAATCTGTAGGTCTCTAGAACGTACGCTGCAAGAAAACTCGGGTCATTGGCCCGTAAGCTATAGCTGACTGGAACTCTATCCGACTCGCCAACTGTCGCGTATACGAACTTTCAGCGCTTTCATGACGCCCCAGATACCACGAGGCTTCCTCCTCCGCTGTGATGCAACGTTATTGCATCGGTTGTGGCTGTGTGTAGCATTCACGAAGAGTTATTAGTCTGCGACAGCTGCGAGTATGAGGAACCTATCGAGAATTTCCTCTGCATGGTCTGTTTACGCTAACCCCAACCAGCGCCCTCTACTCCACAACGCGTTAAATCATCTGGATTGGAAAGAAGACAGACGAACCGCAGCTGACTGGGCGAGTCCGTACAATTGCATGCATATTTATCTACAGCGCAAACAAAAGAAACTGGACACAGAGGGAGGACGACAGGACACGAGTGCTGCCTCATGACTGGAACTTATTTGCTAATAAATTACGTATAAATGTCGGTCGTGGCACTTTATCGTGTTCTACAGATTTGTATTTGTATTATTTGTTCATTTTTTCTTTGGAAAACAAAAAAAAGGGGGGGGGGGGCAGGGGATGGCGCTTTCAGTTTTGTTGGTGATGCGCGAGTTTTTACCATTTGTAGGGTACTTTTTTTAGCTGCACCAGATTTTTAAAGGCTGCCTGTGGCAGATGGCAAATTCTAACTCTTGAGCTAAATTACTGCTAGAAAAATCAAAATGTGTAATCGAAGAATTAACGTAATCACAATAATTACATTTTAATTAATTAATTTGCGGCACATATCTCAATTTACGAATTGTAACTGGTGAGCTTGCAAGGCATTCGACTTGGAAAGATGCGAGATATGCGCCGTCAAACTTGTGGTAAAAATGCACGGTTGTGCGTCTTACTTTTTTTAAAGAAAACGCTGTTTCACTGAAGCAGAAAAGTAACTGAAACGCCAATTCATTTCGTCGGACACTTCGAAAATTAGTATCTCGAAACTGGCGTAGTCCCGAGAAGTCGTCTTAAGTTGATACACCCTGCGAACTCAACAGCTAAAGTTCGTAGCTTAAGATAAGTGCCGTAAAGTAATTAAGAAGTTAATTAATGTAACTGTGTTAATTATTCAATTAGGCATTTCCATTTCTCGTAGAAGTAATGACCGCTTCATCGAGTAATTTAGCTCAATGTTTGCAATTGTGCTATCTGCCACAGGCAATACTTAATAACATGGCGTAAAAAAAGACAGCAATTATTATATGGACCTCAGTGAATTGCTGTAGATTTGATGTGCACCTCCGGACGGAGCGCCACCCGCAGTGTTTTTCTTTCTTTCTTTCTTTCTTTCTTTCTTTCTTTCTTTCTTTCTTTCTTTCTTTCTTTCTTTCTTTCTTTCTTTCTTTCTTCTTTCTTTCTTTCTTTCTTTCTTTCTTTCTTTTCATTGCCTAGTCATCTTTCCTTTGCATATAGTGTAGAAAACCGGACGTGCGTCTGGTTGAACTGCCTGCCTTTCCTTTACTTCTTTCTGTCTCTTTTCTCTTCATCGCCGGAGTACCTTTAATACGTCATGAACCCCCGCTACCTGTCCGTGACACTGTATTGGCACAAAAAACAACAAATTCATCATCCTCCGATACATAGCGGAGACAGGCATGGTGCACACAGGACGCGTCTTGCGTCGTCCACAAAAATCCAGACATTCCTCACGCATTCTCTCAGGCGCCAGTAGCATTAGCTCCTGCAATTGTAACATGTGCATGATACCAACGGCGGGAACAACATTGATATAAAGGCTTCTTTACTGTTGGCTACAAAGCCCTTACAGCTGCACCAGCTAATAGCCTCATTTTCCATGTACCGCTGAATAAGTCACCGTAATTATAACGTTCTGGTGGTGATGTGGTCATACATACGCCAGCAATACGGGTGTGCCTCCTGCTAAGGCAAAGTACTGGGCAAGCTGGATTGATCATCTTATGTTGTGTTCGTGAACGCTAAACAGTGAAAACATGCGTAGCAACCTCTCAAGTGCGTCGCCAAGATGACGCCTTTGAGCGCAGTGCTATATATATATATATATATATATATATATATATATATATATATATATATATATATTACTGCAGCACATTTCTGTGCTGCACCGTAATAAAGCATTAAATCAAGAACTTATAACCATCTCAAAAGGCGCATGGTGTTTCGCATTCGAAGAGATCACGAAGGTCGTTTTTGTTACATATGTGTTAATCGGTTTTCATTTAGAACGACATAAAGCTGGGTGAGTTGTTCAGGATTGATAGCTTGAAATATTTAGCGTTGAAGGCAAGGACACACAAGGAACAACAGGGCAGCATGCAAAACACCGAATGAGAGGTTGCACTGTGGTGGAAAAGAAGGATGGTTCGCCAGTGCGGAGGAGGCGTATTGGCACAGAAATGATATTTTTACCTGTGGACGACCTTTGTCCTTCAAGGAAAGCATTCTGGGAAACGATAAGAAAGGGGGGGCGGGGGGGTCCCGGTGAATGAAAATGAAGCTTTGTGCTTTTTTGTCCGAGCTCTGAGTTTTCCTTGTCTGTTTTCTTTCGTTTTATTTTTTCAATTATTTTTTTTTGTCGCTGCGAATTTGTCTATACTGATGTGACTGTGACCCGATTTGGAGCACATATTGTTACCTTTCAGCTATTCATCTGTGCTGTTTCTATTCAATAAAATAAAACGTCGACGCATGAATAACTTGCTGAAGTGCTAGTCTCTAAATTGAATGTTTGACGGTAAGCTTTGCTGCCAAGCAAGGGTCTAGGAGCCGTTTCTCGTCTGAATAGAGTGAACGACGACTTTTCGTGATTAACTACAAAGTATAGATGTACTACGAGGCCTCATAAAAACTTGGCAGGCTAATGCTGACTATGGAAGCGTTTCGTATTGAGAACAGTCGTACAGGAGTAATATACTCACTTGCTAAATTTTGTGCAAGGCATTCGAACGTAGCAAAATTTTTTCCCAGGCCGGGAAGTCTGCCATGCTATATATGAGTAAGATTGCTTGAAAACCACTAAAACGAACCACAATGCAACGCCTACTCCATGTGAGACAAGCTCTCACGAATCAAGCTTTAGTTTGTCATTGAAAAGCATTGAAGTCCTCACCCGTTTTTGGCGAATGTTACCCAGATGTCCATCACACGCCGGCTGAACCGTATCTCTTCCTCGGGGTAGTGGAGGTCGCACCAAAACGGGAGGCCGACGACAAACGGAAACTCCTCGAAGTGGGCCACTCCCATCCACTCCGACCTGTTGGTGCGGGCTGAACGGTGCGTATAATAGTAGTAATAGACATCGCCGCCTCTACGAGACACGGCCTTGGCGAAGTAGTTCACAGGGCACGTGAAGGCGTAGTCACCCACGGCGTCCGACGCTGCCGTGAGTACGGCGGAGGTGTTGGGATTGTGCATGTGTTTGAAGTAGAAATCTCTCACTTCAGTGGTCGTCTTGCCCATGAGATACTGAAACATCAAGATGAGGTAGAATCCGGCTTCGTCCTTCGACAACTCGACGACGCCGTCGGGGGGGAAGATCTCTGGAAGGATCGTGGTGAGGAAGACAGAACCTTCGTCCTGGTTGGTGCCCAACAACACGGGTGTCTTATGATCGAAGTCGCCGCTTTCGAAGCTCTTCACGGGGTCCTGGGGTAGGAACTCGTCACCGTAGCTCGGGAAGAAAGCGCTCGAGTGCTTCTTGCCGTACATCTGACGACCGGCTTCGAGGATCGCCTCTGCGGAAACTTTGGTTCGCATGCAGTGCATGACGCTCTCGTGATTCCGGCGGAAGTCCACGGCGGCGTCGGCGCAACCGACTTTCTTCGCCACGTCGAGGAGCTTCTGAGGTCCGCTGTCAGTGTTGTCGCCAATTCTCCAGTACGGGCTGCCGCTCTGCATGATGACCCGGTTGACGATGCCCCTGGCCAGGGGAGACACCAGGAAGTAGCCAACGGTCACCGCTCCGGCGCTTTCGCCGAACAGCGTGATCTTGTCGGGATTGCCGCCGAACGCCACGGCGTTCTCCTTGATCCACTTTATGGCCAGAAGGGTGTCGAAAAGCCCCTGATTCCCAGGAGCCTCTGGAACCTTGCCGTTGAGGAAGCCGAAAGCACCGACTCTGTAGTTCATGTTGGCGTAGACGACGTCTCCGATGGACGCCAGTGCAGCGCCGTCGTAGATGTCCCAGTCGCTCGAGCCCACGCTGTAGCCGCCTCCGTACACGTTGACGAGGATGTTCTTGAGCGAGCAGTTGCAGTCCTCCTGGGAGCATGGCGGCGCCCACACGTTCAGGTATAGACAATCCTCGGACGCGGGCTGTTTGCTCTTGGTCCAGGTCATGGGAAGCTCGAGCTCTATTTGCACGCACGGCGGCGGAAGCCGGGTTGCGTTTCGAATTCCGCCCCAAGGTTTGACCGGGACGGGTTTCTTGAAACGCAGGTCCCCTACTGGTGGCTGTGCGAATGGTATGCCGAAGAAGGTGTCTACGGGTTTTCCCATGACCATCTGCGTGCTGCCGCGTAGAACGCCCGACTTTGTGTAGGCCAACGCGTCGCTCGATGGCTGCTCCCGTCGCACGCAGAGCACGGAGAGTGGGCATAGGAGGAGACAGATGAGAACTGATTTGCCCATTTCGCCTGGCAACCCTGAAGTAAAAAAAAATACAACTTAAAAAACAGTCAAATTTAGTGTATCATTTATGTGATATATAAAATGGCTGATTTCTCGAAAACTGTGCGCGGCTTCCACGTACAATAGCTGGGCAAACATTTTTTTCGTATGCGTCTGCATTGTTGGTAAAGTGAAAACAAGAATTACAGGCAACAAAATATTGTACAGGTTCAAATAGCGATTGTTCAAGGTCAGTGCTAACAAATCTCTAAAAAAAAACTTTTACAGCTTGTTGTGAATTTATGACTGCAGAACGCGAGCATCAGTGCAGGTCAGTAATAGTAGCAAACAATGTACTGTCTCTGAGTAGCTAGCTCGTGAAGTGCTTCGAGAATCAGGCCCACGCCTCCTTTCTTTGCGCGCGTGAATCTAATCCTACGCAGTTATCCTTATGCTTTGGAAGGATAGCTATTGTAAACTGTTGCAGTGTCGTGCGTGGGCTCGGTGCCACGGCGTACAGATGCGCGGAGCTGTTGTCAAGATCTCTGCGCTTGCGCCGTGATCCCAACTCCGTTTCGCGCGGGAAACTCGGACTTCATCGTCGGTCTGCTACGTCACTGCATTGTTGACGGTAAAGCAATGTTCCGTTTAAGCTAGATACGCATCGTATACAACGAATACATCGATGCTCACCTGTGGTCTTCTAGACAGAAAGGTGCATTCCACCCGCTCCATTCAAGGGCGCCGCGCGCGTTTCGGCCGTCAGTGCGAGCGGCGACTGGCCGAAAAAAAGAAAAGGTCGCTATCTAGGTTAGTTCCTATATATACACGCTCCACTCAGAGATTGGCTCTCGCGTTCCCTAGTCAGTACGCATGACCTGAATCCAGAGGAGCCAGTGAAAGTCTCCTGGCGTGCATCGTGAAAACGAGAGGGGAAAAAATAATAATACAGAGGGCACGCACATAGCCTGTTTTTAAACGCTGTCTGCTATCGGCCAGGTGCGCACAGCGCCCTTGCACGGCGAGAGAGATTGCTTCGACGGTCATTGTCACGGTCGCTCGACTGAGGAGCTTTCGTCAGATTGAACTGCGACGAACGAACTTCGCGAGCTGTACTTACGACAATGAAATGCCGCACCGGACTTTCGCAGGGTATGACGATTCTATATCAAGGTTGCTGCTGATTGCTAATAGGGCTTTACGTCACAGTTCTGGCTATGAGAAGCCGGCCCTGTTCATTAACTTTAGGAACACAGATATCTTTCTCCCCGAACAATTGGGCATTTTTCTACCGTCTAAGTGCGGCCTAACCGCCGTGGTGACGTAGTGGCTTTGGCGTTGGGCTGTGAAGTCCGAGGGCGCGGGATCGAATTCCGCGCCCTCGTCTCCAGCCGCATTCCTCTGGAGGCGAAATGCAAGAACGCCCGTGTACATTGCATTGGATGCACGTTAAATAAGCCCAGGGGGTCAAAATTAATGCCTGGTCCCCCACTGCGGCATGCCTGATAATCATATATCGTGGTATTGGCACATATAACCCTATAATATATATATTGCGTTGGAATCAGCTAGCGCGAGACATGGGTCATTGAAGATCGCTGAGAGAGGCCTTTGTCCTGCAGTGGAAATAAAAAAATAGGCTGATTATATATATATATAAAAAAAAAACAAGGGAAACCGAGGGGCTTGGTTTTTTGTTAATCATGATCATATAAAGCCAACGGACAATGAACCCAAGGAAAGCACTGGGAAATGAGCTGCGGTTGCAAGTGAAATCCAGAAAATCCAGGCCGCGCTATAGATGCATTACGGTATATACAATGGAATCTTGTAGATACAATCTTCACGTGAACCGGAAAATAAAGCGGATCATCCGAAAATCGTAATGTCCAATGTATTATCCAGCCAAATCGAAGTATCAGGAAAAGAAAAAGAAACGTATTATCCCAAGAAACGTAGTATGCATAATCGTATCAACGAGATTTCACTGTATATATATAACCAAGAGACAATGAAGCCGATGAAAGTACCGGGGAACTTAGCCCTGGTTAAAATTGAAATACGAAAACTAATGAAGAAGAAAAAGTGAAATGAAAGTGGACGAAAAGCTAACGTACCACCGGTGGCAGCCGAATATATATATATATATATATATATATATATATATATATATATATATATATATATATATATATGTGTGTGTGTGTGTGTGTGTGTGTGTGTGTGTGTGTGTGTGTGTGTGTGTGTGTGTGTGTGTGTGTGTGTGTGTGTGTGTGTGCATCTCATTTTTAGCGCGACCTCCATGGCTTGGTGTCGAACAGGCGATACCAGAGCGCAACTGCTGACAGCCTCTGTTGAGGATAACTTGGTATCACCGAGACCTTATTGGCAGACCTTGTGCTGAAGAAAAGGCACTATCGCCGTGGTAAAATCTAGCCAAAGTAAACCGAAAGAAGCTGATGCTGAAGAGCCAAAGCAAACACAGTCAGCTGAGAGACAATGCTCACGAGTGGGTATGTAGTCGTTATCATATTGCGCAGAGACAAGCTTTTATCGTTTATAGTCAAACTACTCGTTAAATAAATCAACAAGGCAAAATTACCACAAACCATACAGTTCATGAATAGAGGACATCATGGCATTGCCAAGGTAACCTCACGAACATCATGTCTTCTAGCTGTTCAGTGTCATTGTACTTACGGACTGCACAAGCTCGAGCCAATCCAGATAAAATAGTTTGTGCCTTTGCGATTACACGTTTTCCAATGCGTGAAAAAAAAATAATTCGAGGGACACTTAGTTATTCCTACGTGGATGAATGTGAAAGCATTGCGACCACCATAGTTCGAGGATTCGACTCCCACCAAAGGTCGTGGGTTAGAGTGCCTTAATTAACTTTACTTAATTACCTGTGCCTCAATTAACTTCGCCATAATTGACACCGGAGGTCGTGGGTTCGAATGGCGTAATGAACTATATCCTTAATTAAACATGTACCTAATTAACTTCGCCTTAATTAACACCCCTGGTCGTGGGTTCTACTCTCCCCAAAGGTCGTGGGTTCGAGTGCCTTAATTAACTCTGCTTTAATTAACTATGTCTTAATTAACTTCGCCTTAATTAACAAATAATATCGTTGGTACGACTCCCACCAATGGTCGTGGGTTCGAGTGCTTTAATGAACTCTATCTTAATTAAGCCTGCCCTAATTAACATCGGCTTAATTAACTTCGCCTTAATTCACTCTGCTTTAATTCAGTCTGCCTAAACTAACTTTGCCTTAACTAACCTTGCCTTAATTGACGTCATCAACTGCCTCGATTGGCTCACTTGTGCTGCCTTGACTTCCTGGAGAATCGTGTGGTCACGCCAATGACGATTGCGCCGGATTTTCCGCCTCATGAGCCATATAATACTTTCGTATTAATAACCAGACTCAGGCTGGGTGGAAGATATATGGCTAAATATTGCATGTCATGCGATAGGTCCCACAACTACGTCATGTCGTACTCAAGATCTATTTTAGATTACGCGTAGCGTGTTTTCATTAATTTTGATTGATTGGTTCATTAATAACTGACGTGAAAATCAGTACTGCATGCAGATCAACTTTCTGCACTAAAGCTGGGAGTCTTGTCGTATAGTGTCACAATGCAGCCTAACGCTTCGTGAATATCGCTTACCGCCAAAACCTATGCGTTTTCTAATCGCCTGGTAAGCACGTTTGGGACAGTAAGTGGCGGTGGTGAAAACATCTTTAATTTACAGAGATAACCTCGAGGCTTATGAGGAGATGAGGCAAAGTATTGCACGTCTCATATCAGGGAGTCTAAATTGACTTGCCGTATGCGAGAGGACCGCGCGATACGATGGACCATTTAGCCATTTTTGCAAGCCATTTTCATCTTGGCTGACGATCTTAGATTGGGCGACGCCGAATTATGGTGGTTGCCTGCCAAGGCCATAGCACATGTTATGAGTAATCGCACCGCATTGAGAAGGCCACCGCTCTTCTAGGAGCAAACGTTATCTGTGTGTTTCAAAGGAAAGCATTCTTCACCCGTTCGGGTTGGTCGTGGCTGCTGCTGGTCGGTTGGTTGGTGTCTCGGCAGGTATATTTGTGGATAGATATACGAAGGTTATCGTAGATATTGGAAAAGAGCCCTAGATACCAGATCGTAAGTACCAGATAACAGCCTTATACCGGGTATTTCTACGAAGACCTTAAGTAATATTTAAAAATAGCCGTCTTGAAATAAAAGGGCAGTTCCTTCGGAGACATGCCGTCAGTGGTGGCGACCACGGGGTGACGGGTGATAAGGGCAGTTAGTCGCTAATTAACAAAAATACAATAATTAACTTTTATACCTCTAGTTTCAGCAGGGTCATTGTAATTTGCAAATTGAAGCGAGCTCGCCGTAAAAGCGATATCAACTTTTGGATATGGAAAAGTTCGATTACCCGCGGAACTGTGGCAAAACGAAATTCGGCTATAGGAGCGCTCGAAACCGAAACTGGAAGGTGGCAGCGAGCGCAAAGTCGCGCCCCTCGAGGCGACGTCCTGCTTACGTCACCCAGAAGCGAGGAGCCAGCGCATTGCGACAACGAGGAGACCGGACCCGCAGCGCGCTGTCTGACCGCTGCTGGGTGTCGTTCAGAATAATATTGCCAATTTCCAGGATGAGAAAACATTCGGTTCATTTTTATTTTAAAAATTCCTGTTGCAACCAGCATCGAACTTAACGAGGCGGTGCTACCCCTTTGCATGGTACGACATGGAAAGGAATAAAATTTGCAGACGCACACGCATTTCAATGGCGCTGTGGAGTAGTCTTCCGCAAAGCAAACCCAAAGAATCGGGGTCTTAGTCTCGTAGCCGCCAAAAAATATTTTACTCTGTGGGACTTCCTGACCCACAAATTCATGGTCGGTACCCAGTACGGACTCTTCTCGCTCTTTAAGAGGTAATTTACCGAAATATATTTCTCCAATTTTCATTCTTTTGAGTATAGTACATGACAGAAGACAGAGACAAGTAAACAGCGGCAGAGACACCTAATTACACGCACGAGTTTTCTGAGCACAGAAGTAAGCGCGGAGTGCATACAGCTTTAAGAATGCTACCTGAAGTAAGCTACGTTAGGTGCCACAGCCCTATACAGGGACAGAGGAGTGCGCTGGCAGTGGCGTTGCCTTCCAGTTCTTCCTATGAGATGATGCTTCCCAAAATTGATTAGCGCCAAGCGTCCATGGCTTTCTTCAAGGAAGCACCGTGGAAAAGCGACGCTTGCCTCGCATTTAGAGTTATCAAAAGTGCCGCCTCTAGCGTCCTCTTCAAAAAACTGCCTACTTCGTTTTCCGATAAGCCCCGAGAGGTCGCTGCGACGACCGCAGTCGTACGCAGTCGTTGCGTAAAGGCTCCCCACACAGTCGTCGTAGTCGCCAGCGCTCCTTTCGCCTACATACCTCGTCGATGCGTACTTCCATTAAACGACGCTAGCCGGCGCTCGCGCCGAGGTGGCTTGCCCACATTCTCGACTATGCTCTCGACCCTAGAACGCAAGCTGCGACCAGGGCGCTTGATTCAAACTATGTACACGCGAAAAAGGTTAGGATGGTGGTGAGGGTCCTACAGAAGGGGTTAGTCTTGCAGAGCTGGCTTTCCTCGCCCTTTCTCTGTCCTCAGATAGCCTCTTGTCGACTTACTAATGACGGAACTGTTTGGCACATATGGCAATGATTGCTGTCTCCGTCGGGACAGGTGTGTGTGTGTGTGTGTGTGTGTGTGTGTGTGTGTGTGTGTGTGTGTGTGTGTGTGTGTGTGTGTGTGTGTGTGTGTGTGTGTGTGGCGGGTGTGGGCGGGTGTCTTCTATTTGAGTGAACCCGAGAATTCCCTCCTTTTCCTGGGACAGTGCTCGCTTCTCTGACCGATATACATTTCTTGCGTTCGTAACTGCCCTGTTCACCCTGTATACCAAACGTTCAAGAATAATTTTATTGCTTCTCAATTTTCGCTATGGTCTCTTTAAAGAATTGTGCTCCTTTTATCCCTGTGTGTGGCGGGTAAGATTTGCCCCTATCCTGTAGGCGCAATTGTGTCCCTACAATAAATTACGCTCCCAGCTATCTTCACATGAACTGTACACCACCCCCAACCATGTCTTCTATGTTTGTACACACATTATGAGACGCGCAGCGGAAATGTACACAGATAAGAGATAGAAGACTTAAGTATTGCTAATATTGCTTTGTTTGATCAGATGGTGCCACGAGGAAATTTAGTAAAAGAAGAGGTCTATGAGGAAGTTAGTTATTGCTTTCGGTGCTCCATACCACCACGTAGTTTTTACCCCAGTGCTACCAAGTTCTTTAATTAAGCGTGCAGGTTTGCAATGTGTTTACGATGCCCAGAATTGCATTGTCCTTTCAAATCAGGAATTGTATCTTTCCTAATAACACTCACCATCTTTCATCCCATATTAATGATGGGTGGTCATGTGACCACTCGGTGCTTCTTCCAAAAAATGTAGTAGTGACGGTCTTCTTCACGTGTTGTAAAATGTAGTAACGAAGAAAACTGCAGTATGATGGTTCTTTCAGTCTTTGCTCTGATAGCTTTCTATTTGGCTACCTAATTTTTTATTGCTTACAAATAAAGCCCGCCTTCAATAAGCAGCAACAAATAAAAATACTAAGGCTTGTATAAGTAACATGTTACATTGCAGGTTATGTGTACTTGTCATCTCTGTTAGCTGCGTTGTTCGGTATCCGTGTTCACAAATTATGGTTCTGGCTTGAAGCCTAGTACAGTGAGCCAACACTGGCCGCTTGAAACGCTGTGTATATTTGCTGCTGAGTTACCTGTGTCGTGCGGGCTTTAGTGCAGTCGACCGTACTCAGTGTCCATGCAAAGTCACCTTATTGACAGCCGCAGGGATAACAACTGTGCTCACCCGAGTCTCCATTTTCTCCTTGTCCTCTCTGCAACTCGGCACGGAAATACAACTGATGTTCTTGGTTCAATGTTTTACACAACCTAAGCCGTGTTGTTTCGCGAATGCTCCGAGCAACCTTAGATCATTAGCACCGCCTTCTATCGTGCGAAGTTGACGTACTTAGACGGGTACGATCGGACGGTCTGCTGATTAGAATAGCAAATTGGAGAGTTTGAGATTTATACATATTTATTAGCACCACATACAAAAAGCTGAAGTGGCACGCAAAATCCATCTCCACAGTGAGTGCCAAAATAATATGCGGTGTGTACGTGGAAATCCCAAATGCTCCCACTGAGATAAAAACCTACAAAACAAAGTCAAAGATTCAAGCGATCTTCTGAACACAGAAATACTTGCGCACAAACATTCACTGCAGTCTCAGAGCGCAGTTCATATGTGACCGATATCTCGGTAGGGCTGGTACACTCTCCATGAACAAATTATTCCCATGTTCCAACCAGCACTGCTGATCCAGCGTGCTCAGAATGTGATAGGAATGAGCTGGTCAGATCTCTTTAGTGAGCCCTGGAATTAACTTGTGAATAATAGTTCACACATTCATGTCGCGTACATTACCTTTCTTGTTTTCTTCACCCATAATGTTACACGATTCCAACAAACAGTCGACAAAATAAGCGTATTTGAGCTGTGTTTTCTTATAGCACGCACAGTATAGCTTCGTATTTTATTCGGACAGCTTGTGACCGCAAGATCTGACGGGGTACACTGCTGTCGAGCGTTTTTATTAACATCAGGAGTGACTACATGGCGATCGAGTGGTCATTATAATTCTCCGTAGTGGAACTCTTCTTCTTCTTCAATTATGTAGCCGATGCAGGTGATGCCCTTGCGGACCGTCGCCGGTGGTGTCTTCCAGTCCCGGACTTCGCACTTGAGTTTGATCGTCAGGAAAAGCTTGGGTAGCTCACACGTCTCCAACTGCAGCTCCGGGAGGTCCTTGGATGCCAGGATAAGCAACGAGGCCTGTACAGAGATACGGGAAGCCAAATAATTCAGGATGTCGTGGACATAAACAAGGCAGTTCATTTCTTTAGCACGCCATAATGACACAATGAATGGCAACATATTCACGGAATGTTGCAGTCTTCCTAGCAAGGCACTGGGGGTGATTGGCTCATTGAGTTTAATGTCCGACAGCAGCACCTGGGCTATGAGAAACGCCGTTATAGAAGGCTTTGGGGGCCTAATTCACAAAGCTTTTCGTTTGTAAATTCGTTTCCCCATCGGTCACCTACCTTCGCTGATAATATGTCCGCCATGACAGCGAGCATCTGGTCTTATGAACAGTTCTTGCGTAAGTACTTTTTTGTGGACGCGGATCATTATTCTTCCACCAAGAACAAAAATTGCGAATTATGTCAATTCTTAACCCCTTCATTATCTTAATTGTCAGTCTGTCAGGCACGGTGTGCTCGAACCGAAGGCAAGAGACGCCTGTGCATGCACGCTCGAAGGGGCTTTCGGCCTTCTCAAAGGCTAAACGACTAAAGAGGCTCATGCGATATTCGACTGGTCATTTCAGAGCGCTCCGAAAGCGCTTCTATGGTCGTGTAAACTAGCAACAAAG
The DNA here is from genome assembly GCF_013339745.2 of Dermacentor silvarum. Lineage (NCBI taxonomy): Eukaryota > Metazoa > Arthropoda > Arachnida > Ixodida > Ixodidae > Dermacentor > Dermacentor silvarum. The sequence goes on along the minus strand of NC_051159.1, from coordinate 161,623,977 downwards.
CTTTACTAGGAACCTAAAGTGGGCTTGAATGACAATAATAAAACATGATTAACGTTAATTCACCCCCTTATTCTCGTATAACAGCTTTAGATCTCACTTTCACAACCTTAGTTGCGTTGCCGTGGCTCTCAGAAATCACCAGACGGATATATTATATGCATCAGTAAGCATCTTAAACTACACTGGTGTGTCTTTTAGATGCGAAGCATCTTATGGTCGGTGCTATGTCACTCCCTCAGTCCATCCATCCCCCGTGCGGCGTCCACACACCTACTGCGCATGCGCATCCTCCTCCCCTCCTCTCCCTGTCTCATCTCCTCTCCTCTCGGCATTCCTCCTCTCCTCTCCGACGCTCCTCTCCTCTCCGGATTGAGCAACGAATGGCGAGAAAGAAATTGCAGCAGCACCAACGAGGCAACGCGCAGAGCTGCTGCCGACGCCGCCCGCGTTTCTCCGTGTCCCCGCCAAACGCTCGCGGTGTCCGTGAATGCAGCAGGCGCCTCTGGCGTCGGCTCGGCAGGTTTCGACCAGCCACAGCTTGGCCGTGACGTCACCGGGGAGATAAAACTTAGAGCCGCCACGACGGCGGCAGAACTCTCGTTGACTCTGTGGCGAGTACATATACCTTGACATGGGACGGGAAGCCATCTCCCGCTCAAGCTAACCATCTCCCCGCTACTTCGCATCCACACATGGTTCCCTTTAGCGGCAGATGGAGTAATTTTTTTAGTTAATTTTCATGATATACACGTACATTGTGACAGCTTTCATCAAAGTTACCTCTGCATAACTCGTTGCCAAATGCACACCGCTGTAGCCGAATGGCCGTGTCGTTCTGCTACAGAGTACGAGGTCTCGGGTTCGATCCCCGACCGCACTTCTATGGGGGCGCAGTTCAACAGCGCTTATGTACTTATATTTAGATGCACAGTAAAGAAACCCGGGTGGTCAAAATTATTCCGGGGTCCTCCACTAGGGCTTTGTTGTTGCTTAGTGACGTCAAACCTCATGAATCATAGCGATTGCCCCAGTGTGTCTCTTTCTTTGTGTATCTGTTTTAGTTCGCGCTGCTATGACCCATGAATCTGTCAGTCGTTGTCACACTTTGTGTTAGAAAAACTGCGTCGTCGTGAACTGAAAAAAGGAGACTAGAGAAATAATTCGCTTTCAAGCGTATACCTCGTAGTGCCCCTTGGTAATGTCGATGAGCCTGAGCTGCTGCAGGCGGACGGTGGGTGCCTGTTCGGCGCTGATGCAGTAAGTGGTGGACTTGCGACCTTCGATGAAGAACTGGAAGCGGACGTCGTACCAGTAACTCTCGATAAGCTCACCGAGGTCAGCTTCTGCGCAGGAAGATGCGATGTCGACAGAGAGAGGAAACTTACGCAAGAAAATTCTAAGATGTCTTAGAATCGTCTAGCCTGCGATGGGCTAAAAGGGCGATGGGGCAAAAAGCACGGAGTGACGATAAGGACACAGGGTATGGTGCTGCTAATATGGGCAGACGCACAACATATTTACCTAGTGGTCATTCATTGTCTCAAGATGCTTACGAAAGAAACTAGGACACTACCGGCTTGGCAAGCTTATTTGCAGTCTTATAAAATGATGACCGGGACATCTAAATTACCACTCTATTTGCAAGGCTATGCAAGCGACATGAATGCCGTATGTAAGCACCCAACGTAAGATCAAACACTTTCATAGACAATTCACAAAAATTATACGCTTGTCGCACGTGATTTCTAAATTATCATTGGCAGCTGTCACCGTTGAATTCGCCGAAGTCTGTAAGCACTGAAAATTGATTTATCATCATGAAGACTGGAAATAAATGTCATTTATTTGCTCGACAGGAAATAAATGTCATTTATTTGATCTAAGAGCATCTAACCGAGTGCACTGAGTAAAGGTGAGTTCTTAATGTTCAGTAACAAATTTGACTAGTTCAACCTTGGCAATAACCCTCAGAGTGCACATGTCGCCTGTTATCATAGATGAATTCGCCTGCGCTGTTTAAACTGACGTTCATAAAGGCATGCGCTTTATTCAAAATTGGTGCCCAACTGAGCCGACAGCTGTTGAAATTTGCACTCGTCTGCTTTTACTGCTTTAACTATGAACTATTTTGTCGGGCATGCCGTGATCTTGGTTATTTCGTGCCACTACTGTCATCGTCAAATGCACAGAAGTGTTTCCGCTTCTTGCTTTCAATAAAACTCAGCCAGAACTTCAACTAGCTGTTTAATGCTGAGCTCTTAAACTGCAGAACTGATGGGGCGTGTGTCACTCGTCGATAAAATATTAGCGATATTTTTTTAAACAAAACACTCAAAAACATTTCCTGCATTATTTCCATCAAACGGCTGAAATTAAGTTTGTAGTGGCCGTCTTTAAACTGTTTCCGCTTAAAAACTAGGCTGTGGCGCCATGCCTTCGTCAGCAAGCTCGGTTAATGGCCACTCATGAAAACCGCATCTGTGAGATATGAAAAGCACACTATGGCCGCATCTTACTATGCTACTTTTGCAGCGAATATATGTATTGCGTTTTGAATGGCTTTCATCATTAATTTGCAATTGAAATTTCGTAAGGTATATGGTTAGCAGATGTGCGCTATCGGCTCCTTAAAGGCGGTACGGCCACGGAACAGTATAACTGAAGCTTTGCGCTAGCGCCGAGAGCGGTCTCACCAACGCACGATGTCTTGACATCGCGGGAATCCTGCACTGCAACAGAGAAGACACAGAAATAGCACTTACCCGCAGCATTTCTTGCGGTAAACTTGACTGCTATGTCTCCTTCCTGTGGCACACGCTGTGGTTCAGCTTGAGTCATTGAAGAAGCCGCCATCTTGTTCTGTTGTTGTTGACCAGAGTTCACATGGCCCGTACCCACAACAGGGGATCGGGCAGGAAGGCAGTGATTGCCACAGTCGGAAAGAATCGCGGTTAATTATCAACTTGGACGTTAACAGATGTAGGGGAAAGAAATAAAGGGTGCGTTGTGCCTTTGAATAACACCTTGTTGCGACGTGAGCAGAAGTTGTCTTCCTTCTTGTGGTCGGCGGCTGTCGAAATAGGTCACCTGCACTGGCTTTTTATGTGGACAAGTACCACGCAAGAACAGTCACAAAGAAAGGATGTCGTGGTGCATGTCAAAAAGGATGCTGCGAATTGGTGTCGGAGAACGAACGCATTAAGCAACGCCTTCCCGCCATCCATTTAGGAGTGTGTAAACAGTGTGCAAACTAAATTGCTGCTATGTAGTGCAATTTCATCACGTAATACAGCCAAGTGTTTAGGGTGCACTGAATACAAAAGCAATAATATATACAGGTCTTTCAAGTACTCTAAACATCTGGTAGATCTCAAGGAAACACTGATTTCTAACATTTCATAGCTTTGAATTCGTAACGTTATGTACAAGCAATCGACGATACACTCAAACCTTTTATGCCTTTGCATTGTAGGATGTTTATGTAACTTTTATAAGATAAGTGCTAGTCGGAGGCACATGCGACGTGTGGTACTATCGTATATAACTACTATAAATCAGTATGTAAAACTATATTAAAGCTGTATTTAAATCAGTACTTTCCAGGAATCGGAACATCACAGCCAGTCTGAGTTGTGCTCTCGCCTGTGCAGAAATCGCATGTTGTTTCTTGTACGCAGCACTGATTTTATATTATTTATTTTACCCTCCTCAAGAGTAGAATCGAATGGTAACGTGTATGCTGGGACTGCCTGCAGGAAACTACCCATTTGTCAACAGACGCTCTAGTCCTGCAGCAGCACTGTCGATCGTCCAACTCACTCTAGTATTCGGCGTAATAGCACAGAATGCAGTGCCTAAGTGACACCATATTTGCGTCACACATAGCAATGCTGAAAATTGCATTCGGACATACAAAAGCAAAAGAAAAGAAACACGCCAGCACTGAAACGAAAACAATAGCCCTAGCTGGTTGTCCTCGTTTTCCTTCTCGTCACTTGCTAAAATATCACTAATACGTTTCTGCTTACAAACACTGACCAGTGGACTCCAACAACCTGATAGGGCTGCACCTTCAATTTAGTCAACACTTTGCGTTAAGATCACATGTAATAACACATTCAAAGAGAAAGAAAACATCCTTGCGAAACAGCATTGAACGTCTACAGACAAATTATTTGTACATGGTAACATATTTTTAAAGGAAGAATATAAGACGAATTATGTACAAACAGATCAGGTTAAGTAAATCAGCATAGTACTCTTCTGGTGATTTATTGAGAACACAGACATTACAGTACTGCGGTAATCGCTGGCTTTACAAAATGTTATATATAAGCTGTGACGGGTAGTACGATTCTTTGGAGTATGGTTAGTGCTTCGGGGAATAACTTATCTGCTCCTTGCACAGGAACGAAAAATGAGATTACAATGACTCATAAGGAGTACCTAAACTGAAAAAATGCGTACGGAACAAAAGCGAGCTAATAGATTTGCGCTCTTCGGACACGAAAAACTGATGAAAATGAAAACGCATAACAATTTGTCGTCGCAATACCAAGTTTACGCGTTAATTCGCATGAGTGGCTTTCAATATTCAATTTTAGATATTTAAGACGTGGTAGGAGTGTTGGCAACGCTTCTTTGGCACAACTGGGTGCTCGCATGGAAACATTTCACAGGTGGCTTATTTGAAAGTCACTATAGAACCTCGCATTTACATGGTACTCATTCGTGATGTTGTAGGCACTGCAGCGAAACAATAACCTTAGTAAGTTGTATTCAGTTAAGTACTTTCTACTTGTCATTACGCAGAATTGACGTTTGAAAAGTTCTGTCTTCATTGCGGCGCAGTTTAGATTGGCATTATAACTTTTATGTTGTTTTTATTGGAGCTAGTATCTGATCATATAAGGCGAAATGAAGATTAAGGACATTGATTGGCAGAAAATGTCGTACGCTACTCCAGATACGTGAACTGGAAGAGGCATAAGCCAGTGATAAATCGTAGGTTGGCCGCGGTGCCTGAAGTCAAATATAAAAACAGTCGGTACCCTCGAGCTACGGCTAGTCTTCATGGCGCCAAACTAAACTAAGCTTCTCAATGCCCAAAAAAACGCTACAACTTCTTTACCTTAGAGTGCATAAGTTTTGCTGCAACTAGGTACTCATAATTTGAATGTGTAATAAATGCAGAGGAAGAAAGCTCAGATTTTCATTATACTGCGATTTTCAATTACATGTCTCAACAAATCCGATAAGAGAATAGACCAAAATGTTGTGTGCAAGCACGCTCTCAAACTAACTGTTCCACGCTTGAGATGCTGAAACGTTTACATACTGCTACCTAAAATCACGCGCTCTTCACTGGAACAGGCAAGATCGGGCTTGGATGCACTTAAATGCAAATTTTGAGCTCGCTTCATTTACAGCTTCTTATCGTTGCTTTCAAAGCACTTGAAAACATTTTATTTTTTAAATGTTCATTTGTTTGCAGCCTTCATTCTTTTTATCATAAACGCTTTCCTATGTGCAATCTTTTCGTCACTCAGGTTCTGGCACTTTAGAGCGCTATTATCTATGCGAGGTTACGACGTCACGCTTACGTCACCAGCCAACCTGCGTTTGTGTTCTTGCGTCACCCTAATGAAGTATTGAGCAGCCACTATCCTTTGTTTACTTGCCTTCAGTGAAAGTAATTTAGAAATAGCCACAAGCAGAATTTTTTAGGTCAACATTATTACGTTGAACACGTTTTCATAACAATGCATCAGATTCAGTACAAACCGATACAAAGCTTCATTATAAGGTGAATTAGAGCAAACTATCTAGTATAGAATGCCGCGTAATACTAAGATGGGCTTTGAGTAATAACAAAGTCATCCTGTAGCGATAACGAATTGGAGTATTGGCTAAGGAAAGCATGTGATTGCCACTTAAGCTTATGTTTGTGGTGGCTATAAAATCTACAAACGATTGAATAGGCCACTTTTGTTTATGACCTCTCCTTATGTTGAGTGAACGACAATCTTAAGCGTTCACGGAATATCCGATAGATCTTCCTGGTTTTAAGAAAAATTTACTCCTCTTAACCCAGAATTCCGCGATGTAATGGAGAACATTGTGCAGCATTTGCTTATGTTAGATAACACGTTAACTTTGGCACTAAAAAAACAAGTGTTTTCTGATGCCGGCACATGATACACCGAATGTATGACAAAAAAGCACCTTCAGGACATATGTTAAATCGGGAAGCGTCTCATACGTGTCACCGTGACGAGTGCATAACAGAGGAAGCAGTGATTCTGGCGGTGTTTTAGAAAATACTAATTCATATACAATGATATATGCGCGAAGCATGATAAGCAAAGGCATGTATGTACAAGACAATCAGTTCAAAAAAGTGTCCGCAAAACACAGTTCTCTAGCTACAAGGTGTCTATTTACAAAAAAGCACCTTAACAAACAACATGTCGCCTTTTTGCTTGCGGCTCACTCTGAAGACGTCCGTGCGCTTGCCCAGCAGCTTGTTAGCATGAACGGTCCCATAATTTATACATGCGCGCTAAACCCAGCATTTAGAATGATCACAAGCCTAAAGAGAAACGTGTGCGTTTACGTTTTAGTCACATCTCTATGCCACTGAATGTACAGGATGCGTGCTTTTACGTGCGTTAGGATGGGGAATGTTCGCAAAAACGGAGTAAGAAAAAAAATTGGCTGAGGTTTAACTCTTGTAAACCTACTTTTCACGAGCGAAATGTCTGTTTAACTTGGTTTTGCAAAGACTATGCACTCAGTGTTTCATTTATGCGCGCTTCCGGCTTGGCAAGCTTCTCTATAACGTGCTAATCTGGCCTCTCTTTGCTCCGGTGTTTCAGCAGCTCACTTTGCCGTTGCTTGAGATTTCGCACCCTGCCGTCTAGCTACATTTACTGGATGATTGGATTCAGCCTGTCGCTTGCGCTGAAGCGCACACGCAGACGGCCCAGCCGGCACGCCATCCATGGCGAGACTGATGGACCAAGCGCCGGCGAAGCAGCCGTTAAACCCTCGCCTAGTCACGCGGTACCGAAGCGGCGAGGCTCTAAGCGAGCGCAGCTGCGACACCTCTCCGTAGCGGATCACGTGGCGTGACGTCACATCTGCCACACTTGCGCTCCGAAGGCTCGCGCTCCGGCGGCTCAAGGTCTTTGCGACGCGATGAATGACCTTGCGAGACATGGCGTAGTAGAGCCTTCGCTCTAAAAGGAGCAATTTATTCTGTTCGTGCATACTTTTTTTTTGCACAATATAACCCTTACTAACCATTCAAGTTAATCAAAGGTAACCTTCCAGGGTTACTGTTATACAATTGAATATTAGAGTCTATATATTTATCTCGTTTCCTCCACCATGTCATCCTTTTTGACGTCATTTCGCATGGTCTTTAACACTTTTTTTTGGCGTTAAATGTACTCTATTACGTGCGTCTACCTGGAACTCTCGCTCCCTTTCCACGCATGGTAGACGTACATGTTATAAAATGTACATGTAGACGTGCATGCCACATATCTTTTCATAATCATCTAGGACGTGCTGCTGAAAATTTTCCTAGCATAAAATTAATAACAAGATTGTACAATGACTGCAGAAATCTTTTTCATTTGCAAGCGCATTCTATGACGATATCAGGTGTATTTCGGTTTCGCGAAATTCATTGCTCGCGCGGCTCGAGCCGAAAGAACGCTTTGCTAAATTTCGGCTCAGCGCCTGCCAGCATTACTTGCGAAAGAATAAGAGCATGCAGCGCAGGGTCGGAGGCGAAGCCTTCCTATTTTGTCTACCATCTCTGATACGTTATATGGGCATGCATGCTCTCTCCGTGTACTTTACATGGTCGGCAACATATACGTATGTTCAAATCACTCCGCTTCTGTAACTTTTGTGTTACAGAAGCGGAGTACTAGATGTCTCTCGGGCACAAACACAAACCGTTGTCTTGTTTCGTGACAACATATTTTGCTTTGACTTTTGCGGTTAGGCTGCTATTATCACTCGCATCGTAATGATAGATTCCTGAAGCCGCCGAAGAAGCGTAGGGTCCTAAGATAATGTTTTTAGCCAATATAGCTTATTCGTACATTCTCTTCACTATACCACATATTCAACAAAGGTCTAACACTACTGATAAGGTGGTCCACACTGCTTCTTTCCACAACCTGCAGATGTTTTCTAAGGATACGCAAAGAGAAGTGGCGTTGTATACATTGCAATTGATCATGACGTATACGTAAAGAATAAGCCGGCGAAAAAGTATTTTGCCCCCCACAGCGGTAGACTTCAGCAACTATAGAATGCTCATTTCACAATGCTTATTTACGGAATCCTCGGCACGTTCAATGGAAACCAAATCAGCACAGTGTAGCATCCGGATTATCGCTTACACTTTATAATAATTCCAAATGATATATATATATATATATATATATATATATATATATATATATATATATTTGTCATCCTTCTATACTAGCTGTGCGCTTAAATTTCGAGTTTTGGAAATACTGCAGGGTGTGATATTCCTAGTTTCTATTTCGAACGAAATGCAAACGTGAGATGTATAGGACTGTTTCATCAGCTTACACTGCTACTGCTTCTGTTTTCTACGATCACTATAAATAACTTGGTACCGTGCGTGTCGCGTCGATTGTTTTAGTGGGCGCACCCAAACGTGTAATGCACTAAGTACAGCTTCGCAAATTAATCCTGTCTTCTTTTCGTTGGTCGTCTTTGTGACACCAATCAACACCAAATGTCAAAGGAAATATAACTACGAAGTGTGCTGTGTTGGCACAGCTGTGTGTATGTATGTATGTATGTATGTATGTATGTATGTATGTATGTATGTATGTATGTATGTATGTATGTATGTATGTATGTATGTATGTATGTATGTATGTATGTATGTATGTATGTATGTATGTATGTATGTATGTATGTATGTATGTATGTATGTATGTATGTATGTATGTATGTATGTATGTATGTATGTATGTATGTATGTATATTGTCCTGCAGTATCGTCATATCATTCGGGCATGTACTTCGCGCCATGTCTCATCGTCAGCTTTATCCATTGCTGATCTAATGCCACCATTAGCCTCATCCTTTATAAATAGTCATGCATACTATACTGGTTGAGCTAAGGCACAGCAAACGCACCGCAAAAGAAGTGGTGATGGGCAACGGACCACTACGTTGTGGTCAGTGTTCTCTTCGTCTACGAAAACCCCGTGGTTTGTGGTGAGCTTCTATCTCATCATTTATGACTGCAGGCAGCTCCTAACTCTTTCAGAGCTTTTACAAACCACGCACCTTATACCGGTGCTTGAAATGACGAATGAAGCAATGTAATACTGCGCGTAATGTGGAGAACGCATCCGACGTCAGTGTATAAATAAAATGTAGTGTGATGCAGTGATGCTAATTCTTTAAGATGTACCGGGACAAGTGTACCAGGACAAGCGCACAGGAGTCTTTGAGAGCCACTCACGCAGGCTGACAGGTCATGGTTTTCCGCAGCGATGAAATGACGACACAATGATGCTGTACGTTGCTGTGAGAGTGCTCGCCGGCACGAGCACTTCAGAACGCGACAAGTGATGTGGTGTGTTGGTCTACTTGCCTCGCACTGATGGATATGCCACACAAACCAACAAGCCGGTTACCTGGTTGGTGAGCGATGCTCGTGTGTCTTCGCAAGCACACACGTACACGCGCCTGGTTGTGTGGATATGCTCACACGCACACACGCACTATCACACGCGCACTCATTGTGCCTCAAGGTGTCTGTTCGCCTCCTTCTGATGATGTATCTTCTCCATTCGGCACCTTGGCTATGGACGCCTCGCGAAGAATCCACGGATGAAGGAGGTCTTCTTGTGAACCTGCATGCAAAAGAAATGGTCGCAGCTGTCTTCGCATTGGTTTCATGATTTAAAATAGTGGTAAACATCGATAACTGCTTTAAACACACAGTGCGGCACGCTATTTCGTAGAAGAGTCGCGCTTATGTAAGCGTTACTCAATGTGCTAGCAGCTTGGGCTTAATCGGCCTGCCGCCAGTCACTAATGTGATCAGCAAAGCGCTTATCTCGCCTGTATGAGTTAGACAAAAGACAAGACAGCATGATTAGCGTGCTCACATTCGCCCACACGGGCACCACCAACTGCATTGCTGTGTCGAGCCTTCGGTGCAGATAACACCAACCAATTAAATTAACGCGAGGGGTGCAGTGTTGAGGCAATTGCGTTATATAATCTTTGGTAATGATCACATCGTCTACTACGGCAACTTATTTAGCCCAAACTACAACTAACATAAAAAAACGAAGGTTTTACTATGATATTGTACATCCTGTATGAGTACATTAGCTGCGACTATTCGGTCATGACTTATGCTTAACGGCGGCGGTGGGAAGCTGTGCTAGGCCTGATCATGCATGAGCTTGATGAGCGTAGGAGTTGTGGTGGGCGCATGCTTCGCTGCCCTTGCTTCGACAACTTGCTGTCTGAAATGTATTGACGCAACAAGCTCAGGGAACGACAAAAATTGCGTGTCTGCTCATTATAGCATCCTTGAATGCAATTACATCCGAAATGACTAAATCTACGTTCTCTGAAACTCGGTATGCATCGGTGGCACTTTGCCTTTATTGCACTATCGACCAAAAAAAGTGTACGGACCACGGGATCTCAAAAAACGCTAAATATCCGAGCAGCCTTTAAAAGTAGCCTGTAAAACCGTACATCACAATTTTGTTCGCATGCACGAGTAGAGGCTGGAAATGGGAATACCAGGCTGGCGTTTTGAGGCTGCGGAGATGTTCAGCTCTTTGTCAGATCTCTTGGTCCGTAAACTTTTTTGGTCAATAGTACGTTACATTAGTGCAGCCATGTGCACATTGAAAGCGGCGTATGTGATATACCATTTAGGATTGGCACCATTTTTGCATTACGGAAGAGCACACTCTCCTGTTTTTCTACAGGTATTCCGCACCGCATGATAATTAGGTGATACTTTACACAAGATTTTATATTGTGGAAACGTAGCTTGTTCTTCTGCTTGTTTCATTGGAGACCTGCGCTATAAGAGCACTACGAAAAACCTTTGCATGTCCAGTGTTCAGCGATTTAAACACAATAATCTGACCTCATGGCGCTCGGCGATTTATGTGGCACCGGTGAGCACTGGGTGATCGCTGGGGGAGGGGGCAAGTGTAGTCACAATGCCTCACAAAGACTCTCGCTTTCATTGTTTCCTAATGCATCATCGTGGCGTTCTCAGCGGCCGCCGGTAGCGCAAAAAGCGCCGGCACTCCATGAGCTTCGAGTTTCGCGCTTGAATCGCTGAGCACTGTCCATCTTATCATTCGCAACTTTCTTAGAAATTCACAGCGTAGGCCTCATGTATTAACTATTCAACCTGCAGCTTAAAGGAAGTGACGGGTCCTTGGGCCCCATACGTCCCAGGGTAGCATCTAGACGAATAATGAGCGTATGAATCCGTAAAATTTTGTTCAGTGCTTTGACATACGGCCTTCGCTCAGATCGTTGTCTCCCGCACGGATAGTTTCCGCAGACGTCAGAGATTGGTCTAGTTGATTCTGCTCGACTCAAAGTACAACAGCATGACTTCTCAAACGAGGACAAAAGCGAAGAACATCCAAGGACAAGCATCTGTCCTTGTCTGTTCTTCGGTTTTGTCTTCGTTCAAGAAGTAGCGCTGTTATACTTCCGCAAACCCTGAAGAATATATCTGGCGCCCAATGTTGTGAATGTGACTCTTCTCAATATATTATTATTATTATTATTATTATTATTATTATTATTATTATTATTATTATTATTATTATTATTATTATTATTATTATTATTATTATTATTATTATTATTATTTGCTACGCGGTGAGTCGACAGTCCCGACAAAGCCGATTGCCCGCATGAGTTTCCACAGTGTAAATCGCGCGACCAAAGACGCAGCAATTTGCGCTAGGTTCCGCAGCAGCTATAAGAACCAAAAGAATAAATTATGGACGTTCCAACAACTCTTCATCTCAGTGGTCTCTGAGAATACCTACGGAAGCTGGGTGAGAATGAATATGTCTGAAAACCATTCGCTAATGGCGTGAAATTTACGTACACGTTGAAATAGGTGTGGTGAGGTACACGAAGGCCGCATCAAAACTATAGATTATAGCTTGGCAGCATAGGAACTGCAAGAAAACTTAGCTGCTTCGATTTTATAAGCGTTCGCTTGTCGGTTATAGCGCAGGAGCGTTACCTGGGTGCCGTGGCCGTTCACTTGCCTTTGTAAATGGAAATGTACTACGATGAGGATGCGGGGTACGTCACTTGAGAATGAACTTCTTCCAGAATCGGCAGTGGTCGGCGTGTAACCCTTTGCCCAGCCGGAACCGCTTGGGGCTCAGTTCCATGTGCACCGGGTTAAGTTCCGAGAAGCGAGGCCATGGCGTGCCATCCATGGCCGGCGGCTTGCTGCAGGTAACATTTGGGACACGGAAAGAACTATCAGTATAGTCAACAGCGATGAGAAATGATATGGTGCGAACGGTGGTTTACAGAAAGCGGGCATTCTTCAGCATTTATCTAGAAAAATTGAGTAAGTAAATTAGGATTTTATTGGCGCAGCAGCCGGTTCCGGCTATACTGCACCAAGAACAGGGTGATCGTGTTATAAAACAGAAAGGTTTGTAACCAAGTCTCACAGACATTATTTGTCAGTGGTCTAAATGGCTAAAGCTGTTTCAGAGTTCCTATAGTTGGCAAATACTTGAAAGTGTTTTCTAATGTGTCTCCTAGGAATAGCACTGGGTGTAGTGGTATCCGATATGTAAAAAATGCAGTAAAAACGTTTCGACTTGCCATTTCATAGTGTTGGCAAGAAATTACAATGTACAGAACTGCTAATGGTCCTTGGCATGTCAGGCATATAGGCCGTTGTTCATTTAGTAGAAGAAAACTGTGAGTTAGTCTTCTGGGTCTTATTATGAGGCGACAGAGAACGACTTCCTAGAAGCGGTCCCTGTGCCTACAGTTTCTCAGTTCTCTTAGTACTGGTTTCGCGATGTGGAGTTTGTAGTTCGTCGGCTCATCCCGCCGATCAAGTTGACAAGATGTACAGATGTTCGCTTTAAAGTGCAATATGTGGTGTTAGTTTGGTACCAAGAAATTGCTTATCGCTAAATCTCTGGCCATATTGGCTAACTCGTCCGCCGTTTCATTTCCCATTATAGCTATATGGCTCACTAAAAAAAATTGTTTTGTTGTTCATTGCATCAATCTGCTGTTTAAGCATAACATAACATAACATAACATAACATAACATAACATAACATAACATAACATAACACAGTGCTAGACACGCCTGGGATAGTCGATCCTGCACAGCTGTGTACGCAGCTCTGTCTTCTATGTTGTATTCTGTGCATTATGTTCAAACTGGACTGCCTCCCTGAACCTTGCCTGTGATTGCGCTTTAGTACAAGCGCAGTAAACACGACGTGTGGTACTCATAGTTGTTAGATACAGCCAAACCTTCAAAAACGTTTATGAAGAACCAACCCCAGTTACTATCCAAGCATGCGTTAAGCGCGCTTTGGGAGGTGGTTATTTGTGGCCCTATGTTGCACTTTGTGTAATGGGTGGCGTTCTCCTTACCACGGTGCCTTGCCCGTACGCGGGAGCCAACCAGTACTTCGAACGCCACTTCCTCAAGGACCCTAGAAGCAGTAGCTCAACGACAGCGTCTAAAAAGCTAGCTGTCGCAAGGGAACAATGCAGGAATGCTCCCCCATACCGAGTGTAGTACCATTGGTACCACGAGTACTACCATAGGGGTCGGCCCACGAAAGCGGTTCGACAGCCACAAGAAATTGCGGTTAGTTCCCAAAGAATGCTAAACGCACAAAAAATTTGGGAGCATCACGTGGTCGTGTGGTAAAGAGCTCCGCTGTTAATTTATGCATGTTTTTTTCTTTTTCTTCATCATATCTAATTATCTATTATAATGTGTGCGTGCCTACGAGCGAGATGTTGTTGTACAAAACAAATCTGGATTTAACGTACCGAATTCTATTCCAATGCTTTTCCTTCGCGCGTTTCACAATTCCCAGCTGCGCTCCGCCTGCGTCATCACTATAGAATCAGCGAGTCGCGAGCGGTGGTCGATGAAAAAAAAAAAGAATAGAATCGAGCGAAAGCTATCCTCGCACGTTATTCCGGCCTTGGTGTATTGAATCGTGGTTGGCAGAACTTTATTCGTCTAATGCGATAACGTTATTGTGCATTCTTTGTCGCTCGACTCCGCCGGATCCTCCCGGCTCCATCAGCTCCCCCCAATTCCGACCTTTCAATAAAGTTCTTGTTAACTGTCAACTGTTTTAATGATGCTCCATTGCTGATGAGCCGAGGCAATGAACATACGTATACGGACAGCGCATATGATTACGGACAGCGCCAATGACAAGGTAAAAAAAGAGAATTTACACAGCACGATTGGTTCAGTGTTGAAGAAAAATCAATCACACAATCAATCAATCAATCAGCCAATCAATCGCTCGCTCGCTCGCTCGCTCGCTCGCTCACTCACTCACTCACTCACTCACTCACTCACTCACTCACTCACTCACTCACTCACTCACTCACTCACTCACTCACTCACTCACTCACTCACTCACTCACTCACTCGCTCACTCACTCACCCACTTAATCGCTCGCTCCTGCTATCTTATCTGCCTGTCTGTCCATTGGTCAGCATTTCTTTCCGTCCTTCCTTTCTTACTTCGCTTTTTTTTTTTGTCTGTCTGTCAGCCACATGCACAAAGTGAACACCACCTCGCTAAGTGCTTTATTATTGCTCCGTACCGAGGGCTTCGCCACAACTCCTGGAAAGCCGACCTCGATCTTTTCCGTCGTCCCAGCGGCAAAGCACGTCCGCAGAGCGGTTATATAACCGCCGAGGAAACAAGGCCGCCTCAGCGTGCGCGATCGAGTAACCTTGCGCGCCAAGAGAGAGGAAAGCGGCGGCGGCCGGCTCCTGTTTAACAACCACCGGCTCCCTCCTCCTTACGACGCGGAGCACGTGGTGGTAGTTGCCGGACATTTCCTTCCGGTGGCGAGGAGGAATGACGCGAACGGGGATGGCCTGACCTCTTAGCCCCAATTTGGTTACGGCGGTGGGAAACGAATGCGATGTCCATCCCGGTATGTTTGACTTTCCAGCTCGTCTTGACGACACCAATTTTCGCAGCTTTTGCGGGCGCGGGTATTTAAATGTTAGCTTTGAAGGAAATATGAATAGATATAGTCACGCAGTCTTATTTTTTTTAGTCCAGGCTCACTGGAGCGTTCAGACGACCTAGACGCAAGAGTGAATTGCCGTTCAGTTGTAAAAAAAAAAAAAAAAAAAATGTTTTAAAACATAGGCATCCCATCGCGCTTGTTTTGGCAACATTTAGGCTTTCTGTTTTGTTCTACAGCTGCTTTATCTGTTCGCTAACGCATTCGTCAAAGCTATCTTCTCCGCAATAAGCATCTTCGTGTGGAGAAGCCCGCTCTTGCAATTGATTTTCATAGAAGTACAGACGAAGCTAAGCTTCGCCACCAAGAGCGTAATTACGCACGTAAAAGCAAGCAAACTTTACCATGAAGAGGACAGTCGTCTTCATGAATAAAAAATAAGCACGGAATAGGCTAACCGAGGTACATGCTCAACTGCGTCCTAGTGATTCTGGGATTTGCAGTGAGCTGACTGCACCGCGCTTTGCAGCCACAACGACATGGAACGTGTGTGCGACGCATTTTCGACGTGGCGGCGTCGTGTTCATTCTACACCGTACGATGAGTGTGCCGTTATAAGAACCAAAGTACGCACCGGGAAGTGGGATATCCTACAGCATGCAACAACGTGAAACGTACAACGTACTTCAAATGGGAAAACAGTGCAGAGGAGATGATGCCCTTACTTCTTTTGCAGCAGCGCAAAACTATAGCGGTGCCGGCTTCCATTAAATGCGTGTCATTCATGGAATAACTAATAAGTTAATCTCATGCCGCTGACAACCATTTATTTGTTTAGGCATAGTTTCGATTGTGTAACTCAAGCTTGATAGCATACTCCAAGCACAGACGCTTAGTAGTAATTCTGAGACTATAGCACCAGTTTTGAGATACCTCCCCACACACCTAACGGGAAATGCACTGACGTGTCGGGTAATATATACGCAAAAATCCCCCTTTGCACAATACGGGACAAAGCTAAGAAGAACACTAATGTATTTTTCTGGCAGCGTTTGAGGACGAATACCTCGAAACTGCATGGTGCCGACATCAATATTCCTGCCACATCAAGATTCCTGCCAAGTGTATACATGCCTTGAGCGGTGACCGGCATCAATCGCACATGCATGTGCGAGTGCCTTAGGGTAACTAATTGTGAAATTAACCAGCAGAATTTACTTCATTATTAAATTAATTAGTGATTAGCATATACTTAATAATATCCGTAGCTCTATATAATATCCGCAGCCCTTATTAATGCTTTGACGAAAAAAAGACATTGTTTCCGCTGCAGTGTGTCTCAAAATTTCGGTTCTACATGAGAGTTCAGCGCAAAGTCGCTGCACCCCGCAAAATACTAGAAGCAAATGCGAGGCGTTCACCGACACCCCACCTTATATAACACTGCAAGCATGTTTTGTATGATTACCGCATAGCTTTGCTACGAAGCCTGTTGATGCGTCAGCCACGTGCCGAACGAATAATGTTTAGCTTAAAAATTAGATTATTGTGTTTTACGTGCCGAAATCATGATTTCATTATGCGTTCTTGCATTTCTCGGCCATCGGAATGCGGCCGGGAATCGAGCGCGCGATCTCGCGCTCAGCAGCGCAACGCCTTTGCCGCTAAGCCATTGCCGCGGGTAATGATTATTGGTTGTTGTATAGCCGAGTAATGGGTTACTAGTGCAAGAAATCAAGACCATCAAGTACACGGTGTGCCATTATGAAAGGGGACACCAGATTTTTTTTTTCAAAGTAAGACATTTTTCTTGTTCCTATACGCTGAAGTAAAAAGCTCCATCGTAAGGATTCTTCGTCACGTGAACTAGCATGATTCAGGAAAGCTGAAATTTAATCGCTTGCAACAATCGCTATTAGAACACAGATTAGATGTTCCTTTTTATATTGGCGAAGTGTGTACGTTTCAAGTAGATCGGACACGTATAACTTAGTGTGCGGGGCAACTCCCGAAGTAACCTAAACGTTCTAAGCGGTGTTGACTGTCGCTTGTCCATCTTATCACGCTCCACTGCGAATATTTTTTTTTCTTCAGCTCGCACCCAAGTACTGGAAGACAGGTGAAAGTAAGGCGCACGTTACGTCAGTGCCCGTAAAACGGTTTCGTCTAATCTGGGGCGCTCCATCGCGCCACGTAACGGGGGCGTTACCCCGGACCTGGGAAAACCCAGCACGCAATCTTCAGCCGATACGCTCCCTATATTCGAGAACAGCGGGCCGTATACAAAGAGAGGCTCGCGCTCTTTATACGTTCGGCGCTCAACGGCGCGGAAAAAACGCCGTGACCTCCACGAATCCCGCGGAAGGTGAACTAAGCCGAGCCGGAAGTAATCGCGCTGGCTCGGGGCATGCAGACGACCCCTTAGTTCCGTTCCCACTTCCCGGTCGACGAGACAGGCAGCCGCCGACACAAGCGCACTCGTACTGGTGCGCGCACGCGTTCCAAGAGCGCTTTCTTGCTGCTTAACCCGGGCCACGTCGTGCCTTCATTGACCAGTCGACGCGTGTGCCTGCCGGGGCGAGCGCTGATCCTTTCCTGTCGATTCTGTCCGTCTTGTTTGCTAAGCGGTCGACGTCCTTTGTTTTCACCAGCGCCTCGCTTTCTTCATGCGCCCTGTCGACGGCGCCCTCGGAAACAATTTCGAGGGGCGTGACAGTAGGCACTTGTATAGAACTAGGAAGAGGGTCGCGGCTTATGACCCTTGCGGTTACTACGTTCGGAGAAGCCTGCTATTGCCAGCAGCTTGCGTATAAGTCGAAATGATTCCACGCACTCAATCTCATGACCTGATTATAGCCGGCTCGATTGATTGAATGACGGGAGCGTGCGTTGGAGATTGCTGGGCCGGGTGGAAAAAGGAAGACAACGGGCGAGGTCGATGACCTCCCAAAAGAGGCGTGGAGGCCAACTTTTCCTAAGTGGCCGTGTCCAAGCGAACTTTCGCTTTGTTTCCCAGAAATTTTTATTTGCTTACATGCTGGTTGAGTTAACTGGCTACAAAGTTAACAAACTTTTTCACACGCCAGTTAATAATGGCCATTGAAAATTTAGTTTTAACACATTCCTGGCATCTTCAGAATCCTGCAGAGCGTTTAGCTGAAGAACGAATTGGAAACTTTCAATTCAGAGAGTTTTCACGGGGTCATAGTATGTGGACTCCATCTGAGAGCTCTCTACAGGAACATCTGATACTAGATCATCAGCAATTTTCATGTCCAGCATACTTGGATAGCAACTATCCAGTTGCTTGAGCATTATGCCTGATGTAAATCAGTGGGAAAAACCACGAAAGTGAACCCGCTATATGACGTCACACTGACACCGAGAGCAAACACCCAACATTCAATAACTTCAAATTCGTCTTACTAAAACACTTTGCGCATATTATTCAAACTTGCGGCAGAGGTCAAATTTGACGTGTTTCAATATGCATGCGCCACGTTTTAAAATGTCATTATTTCCATTTGTGCTTTTGCTTTTGATGCACTATCTTGGCATGCACAATTGTGCGCACAGCGCTTGAAGGGGCTGCACAGCGTGAAAGGTACAACGGCTGCTAATTAGCGGAAGAAGCAGTAATAATAAAACAAACTCTCCACTGAGGAGCCGCGGCGGGTTCTCAAGCGCGATTATGTGTCATGTTAGAGCATTAATGACTTCATTCCGTGATTATGAGATACATATGTATACCCATATAAACATAAGAGTCACTAACAAATAATTAGTTGTCAATGGTTCTTTAACTCATCGTACGCAAGCAGTTTGCGCACTCTGTAAATATTCGTTTAAGAGTGATTTACTTATAGTCTCAACCATTCATTGGCTCATTAATAAATAAATGATTAATTAATTAATTATTAATTCATTCATTCATTAATTCAGACGGCTGTCAAGGTACCCGCCGTAGTAAAGTGTTGCAAGCCGCAGTGGTTATGGCGTCCGGGTGCTGCGCACGAGGTAGCGGGTTCAATACCCGGCTTCGGCGGTCGCATTCCAATAGGGGTGGCACGCAAAAAAAAAAAAAAAAAAAAAAAAAAAACGCTCTTCCATTTTGCTTTTGGTGCACGTTACGTTGGTCAAAATAATCCGGAACCCTCCACCACGGCATCCGCCCTCATAACTCACTGTGCTATTTCGAGACGTTATAAACTCACAGTATCTTTTTTTATGCACCCACCTATGTTAATTGCTCAGTTGCTATGGCTTCTACTGCTGAGCAACGAGGTCGTCCGACCTCATCCAGATGGTGGGGGAAAGCTAAAGCGCCGATGTACCGTGCCATCACTCCACGTTGTGGACCCGAGGTGGTAGAAAATAGTTTGAAACCTCGCACTGTGGCGTAGAAAAGTTAGCTCCTTGGGCAGTCAAGCTCACCGTCAATAATAAATGATTATCTCTCATTCAGTCACAGCGGTGCGCAAGACCAATGAAAACGCGTACGTCCTTACAAAGGAGTTCTTGATAAAGGTGCGCTATGGAAACATATGTGGGTGCGTGTTTGTATGCGGTAGCTGGAGAGTTCTGGAGAATGTATGAACACCTGGCACTTTCTTCCTGCGCCACTGACTGGGCGGCCTGAAAACGCCTACCTGTAAGGCTGTGCCAAAGACGGCAACGATTGCATTAGAGAAGCCAGTATTCTTACCCATCCTGAGATCTGTTTCGAGTGTTACTTTAGCCCAACCTATGATTCTTTTGTCTTTGCTGCTTTCTTTGGCTACACAGAGCTGCCTAAGCAGACCCTTCGCTCCAGCATGGGCCGTCTGTATGCCTCTGATTGGGGCCGTTCGATGGAGCCGTTCGGGTCGCTTCTTGTTTTGCCTGACCCCAAAACGCGACGACGCTCGCTGCGAGCTCTGCGAGGCGGAAGAAATGACTGAACTGTGATTCACGTCGTGTCTTCGTGTCGAGGAAATATCTAGCGATCTGGCTATTGTTCGGACGACAAGGATGTCAGTCGTGGCCCAAGTCGTCCCCACCAGACCCCTCTCCTATCTCAATATCGCGTATGATGCGCGCATATATAATTATAGCGCGAGCAAGTGGTCGTGTCTCGTGGGAGTATAGGTGGAAACTTCCGCTGTTACACACGTGGTACGGCCCGATGTTGTGTGATCTGACGTGTGACTTGGCCTACTGAAAAATTAACCAAACAAGTTTCTAGCGTGTTGGGGCATATTAGAAGCAGAAAAAAAAAATCAAAATGCCGAGCGAAGTGGAGTTGTCAAAGGGGTTGACGTTTCGGCTTCCCGATCATACGAGATGTCTTGCAATTAACTATTTCATGCTGGTTCCGACGGGCCAGACCTCGACTCAGACACTGCATTGTACCATGTGTCTCGTGCACCGTGACGAAAATGTGTTTACCGTGTCTGTTGCAACACGTAGAAAAACTTGCATGCACTTCTAGGTGCGAATAGTCGTGTACGTCGTAATCTGCTGCAGACGATTATTAAAGCTTCTGTAAATACTAGAACAATACAGACATGGTATAGTAGAGATTTTAGCTGTAGTACATCAAATTCTGCTCTTGTTTTTTTTTTTTTACAAATTCTTCATTATTATTTAGAAATGTGACAGTAGGTCACTTGAAGCTCGACACACGTTATACTTCAACGTACAGCTTTTCAGGAGCAGTAGGCGTGTAATATGTGCAAGACTATGTGACGTAATTAAGTAATATTGATACTCCCATAGTCACGACACTTATTGACGCCGTCAGAAAAGGCTGCCACAACAGTTATACTAAGCTTGACACCCCGCACCAGTCTCTACTAGATGAAATATAGTATTCAGGCATAACTAAATTTAATCGACTCACACTTGGCCCTGCAAATACTGCAGCTGCTAGGCTACATACGCGGTAGCTGTTTGTAATCAATAACGGGCGTCAGTTACACTGGGGAGTTACATTACAATGGCCGCCAGGCCAGGTGTACAATGTGGCGAGCGAGGTCCAAGCCGATATAAGCACCCGAACAACGGGTATCACCTCGCCTGAGCGAACACGAATTGCTCTGAAGGAAGAGACGCCCCGGCTCGCGCACTACTTTTACGTGACTTTCACTCGGAATACACGATTCCATCGTTGCTGACATGAAGACATGACGCTTGTTGTCCGTAGTCCGTCGCACAATGCGAGAATTCATATTGAACTAGCGCGAGGAAACATTAGTTGGTCCTCTTCTCCAGGCACATAAAAAATGAGATTAATATATGTACGTTCGGGTTACCCGTAAGACAGCAATCATAAGTGCTTCCGTGAGATACCATTCCGATTAACAACTGGCATACTACCGTGATCACGATTTTGATGGGGGCGAAATGCGAAAACACCCGTGCACTTAGATTTAAGTGCACGTTAAAGAACGCCAGGTGATCCAAAATATTCCGGGACCTCAACTACGGCATGCCTCGTAATCAGACCGCGGTTTTGGTACGAAAAAGCCCATAATTTACCCGTGATGAAGAAGCCTGAAGAGCATCACCAGCGTAAATATGATACCCCGTGACCACATGCTGTCTAAAAACGGGTTCGCATCTTCGTGACATGGAAATGAGAAATTAAATAAAACAAAAAAGGAAGGAAGGAAATCGACAGTAATAAGAGAAAGAAACAAGCAGAGTAAGAGGCCGCCGAGCGCTATCTGTTGACGCAGCGAACTGTGACACACGCTCTTCGTGGACTCGTGGTTTCCTCACTTTCTCTTCAGCAGTGTATCTGCGGGGCTGCCTCCGCCAGTTACAGAACGCACTGCAAAGTTTCTTCTCCTCCGAATTCGTGCGCGTCTTCTTTTTTTTTCTGTTTTGTCTTATCATTGACGTATTTCCTGCTTTTCTCCTACATTTTTCTTAGGCTGAAACATTCGCAATGCCCTCCGGATTCCCCGCTCACGCGCCAGATTGCGCGCGGCGTGTTGAAATGTAAATCTGGCGCGACGTAAGAGTCTCCGCCGCCCTCAGGGAATCGCGGAAGAGGAAAAGAAAACGGCACGTCTTACTTCCTCCACGTGTGCGCGCATCAGCGGCTCGGCTGCTTGAGCTCGTCTTCTTCCACGCGGGCGACCACAGAGGCGTCACCGTCGCGCACGTTTCCCAGGGCTAAGTACGACCCTATACGCGCGAACTTTATGACTTCTTCAGTGCTAAAGACTTAGAAAGGTGACATTATAAGTGTGAACACAAATGTGTGACATGCAACAGAGCAAGAAAATGTCCATATGCGCATGTTATTCTACACTTGATACGAATTCCATGCGGCTGCTGATGGGAATTTATGGAACCTAGCGCTACTTGTGAGGATTAGAGTTGTATGTTACATACATACGCACATGTATGTTATGTATGTGCAGTAGTTTATATGTACAGTATGTTATTATGTTATTATTACCATTATCTTTTTGACCTGATGTAATAGGGTAGGTTGGCACGTTTATGTTATTATTATGTATGTTAGATTCGTCAATCAGAGTTTTTGCTCTGTCGGGCTCTTCACCGTCACTACAACGGAGCAGTATGTACAGCATGTATATGGGTATATGTTAACTGTACAACAGTGTCGGAGTTACGTATAAGGATGCATATGGTAGGAGCATATTTGTAAAGCTCTATTTCTTCATGAGACAAGGAGTGTCCGGAATAGATATTATGAATTTTAGAAATTACCTCTATCGTCATTATCACCGTCAGCTTATTAATGTACACTGCAGGACGACGGCTTCACCCAGCAATCTACAGTAACTCCTCTCTTGCTTCACCTGGTTCTATCCTCTGCTGTCTTCGGCTGCTTGTCACTCCCCTCGTCACCAGGGCCCATATTTACAAAAACTTTTTACGCTAAAATTGTTCGTAAGAACGAATTTCGGCCAATCGCGATGATGGATATATTATTAGCTATGGCGGCCGACAAATGACAATGATCCTTCACACGAACGAACGGCTTCGTGAATTCAGTCGCAGTTCTGCTATTCAAATAGACCCCCGATCATCTGCTCCACGTACTACGTCGCTTGCCCAACTCCACTTCTTCTAATCTCAACTAAGACATCGACGATACCAGCGCTCACTCTCTAATCTATACTGTCATTTTCCGGTCCTCTAATCAGTCTCGGTGCCATAGCTCCTTGCGCAGCCCTCTTATGTGCCTGATGGCTAATTCTAGTGGTGAATTAAGAGCGCACGTGGGAAATTGCATCCCATGTTTGCCGATTAGAAGCGCGATCTCAAATTTTGGACGTATTGAAAGTGACATGCTTCAATGGCGCTAACGACTTATGCCATCCGGAATTGGAATCGAGAAAACTGAGTCGAGAACAATGAACATTCGGGGCCGTATTAACAAAGCTTCTGCTTCGTAAGTTGTCATTGGCCAGCCGCCTTCCCTAATCATATGTATAGCATTAGGATTGGCTGGAAGTTGCACTTACGAAAAATTGTAGCGTAAGAGCTTTTTGTGAATACGGGCCCTATTCTCATGTGTTCTACGATAAAGCAGCGACAAATTAATCAGCGCGCTTTGTCGTACGGGCTTCGAAACCGCATCTCGCGCTTGCGAAAGCAAAGGGCTGACATAACCTCGCTTTCGTTGGCGTGTGCACCCAAACGGATAGAGGCTGCAAGTGTCGTCCCAGCGCACCTGCCAGAGTGCCGAACGGGTGCGGAATGGGAGGAAGAGGGGATCGCAATGTGGGTATTCAGGAACCACGGAAGCGGCATCATTTGACACACTGGATCGTTCGAAGCGCTGTACTTTTTAATTCTCCAAGGAATCTCAGCACGCCCAGCATTTGTTCAGTCCTTTACACACGAAAAGAGCTTTTCTGTCTATTTTAAGGCAGTAGCGTGTCGCTTAACTGCATAACACACTAATGTAGTTGAATCCTTAAAAAAAATACACATGAAAACAATTTTGTGTGAGCACTCCAAGAAAAACAAAGAAGCAAGAAATACATAGAAAAAAACGGTTGTATAAGAACATCCTTAAATGTCCGCACGTCAAAGCAGCTAGACTGGTGAAATGCAGAGCAATTCCGCGGTGAGCTGTGCTGAGAAATGGGAGGTATTTCGTGACTATTGAGGGGTTAGAAATATGAAATTCCGCGCTGATCTCTATTCTAGCGGCTAGTGCCTAAAATAATTTTGATACACGCACTCAATTACGGCAAAGCCTGCTGCCGTGTCAATTGATTTGTAGTAGCCTGTGCATGTTTAATTGAGAAATATCGTTTTTCATTCTCCTTGGAAAGTCGAGACGAAGTAAAGAGAATAGCGGCAAGTTGTGCACCGGCGATAAGGTACAGGTGAACATCAAGATCGCGCAGCGCCCTCGTTCGCCGGTTTCACGACTTCCACCCCTGCGCAGCTAGTTGGGCCGAGAATTTGGGTGATCCGAAGATAACTGCGCGTGGGGAAAGCGCCTTGTCGCAGGCAGCACCACTGTTCACAAGAATAACCACCGCCTGCTTCGCTTCCGGTGGTAATTACCGAGACACTCATTCTAAAATAAGGCGATTGCCTCATAGTCAACGTACATAGATCGCGATCACCGCTGTCGATGTGCGTAAGTAGATTCTCGCGCGAAACTAACAGCCGCAGTAAGAACACACACATGAACAAGACCGCGCTTGCCCTGTCTATGTGTGTATACTCCTTTCGTAGTCGTCTGTTACTCGCGAGAATTTTAATATATAAATTAATAAGACTATTAATTTATATAATAGCCGCCCTCCCCCCGAAATTCTGTGTTAATATGTGGCCTTCAAGGACCCCCTTCTCCCATTCATCCCCCTGCCCGGTCAAGTGGGTGAACACTCCTCCAGAAAAACCTTCTGGCCTGCCCCTCTATGTGCACAAGGCTCCCACCAAAAATTTATCGCGACAAAATCTGCTACAAGGCGGCCGATCATGCCGGATTTCGGGCAGTACCTCTTCTTCTTTCTGGGGTTTTACGTGCCAAAACCCGTTCTAATTATGAGGCACGCCGTAGTGAAGGGCTCCGGATTAATTTTGACCACCTGGGGTTCTTTAACGTGCACTACAACGCAAGCACACGGGCGTTTTTGCATTTCGCCTTCATCGAAATGCGACCGCCGCGGCCGGAATTCAATCCCGCGATCTTGTGCTCAGCAGCGCAACGCCTTAGCTGGCTGAGCCACCGTGACGGGTGCGCAGTACCCCTAACACGTTTGCGTAAAACAATGTATGCCAATCACTTCAGCGCTTTTCACGTGTTTAGTTTCTGTTATGTTCAGTTTACTTTCACAACTGTGACATACTGTTGCACTTCATTACTTATTGTGCTTAGCCTTCACATTTATTTGCTTAAATGCTCTTTGGCATATTTAGATTTCTTCCCCTTGAGGGACCAATGACTTGTCTGGAACATGTGTCAGCTTGCGGCATTTTCGATTGTCTGAAGTACTTCATGCTAATTGCATGCGATGTGATTTCGAGCTGACTTGTCTGTATGGAATACCCAGAAATTTCATGCTCAAGCGAAATGATTCAACAGTGCCATAATTAGAACTGTAACGCAAGAAAGTTGAGGCTGGGTGTGTACTTCTTGAGAAAAACATAGACTAAGGCCACAAAGACCTTCAAATCTTCCAAAATTGGCATGCCAATAGCCAAAATGCTTAGATGCAGTATGCGCGTTCACTCGGCCACTATCGTTTAACCTTTTTGTAGTGGGTCCTAGAATAGTGCTAGCTTTCCGTAGCACTCCTCAGCTGTCATAACGCTAGATTATTGTTACGTTTCTACAACGAAGGCACTAATCAGTACATGGAACTTAACTAAAAATAATTACATAAACCTGCTCAGGAGGAGGCAAGGCATGATCGAGTGACAAACGCGCTGTGAGAGCGAAATGCACCTGCTAACCATTGTTAGTAGCTCACAAGGGATCAGCCCTCTTATGGCGAAGAGTAAGAAACAGTAGGCCGTCAGTTTAGTTGGATATATCTCCCATCTCTGCGTGCAAACATTGAAGCATTGTACTCACCCCGTTTTCGCGAAGGTCATCCAGATATCCATAATTTGACGCGAGAACATCACCTCTTCTTCTGTGAACTGGTCGGGGAACCTGAGGGGCACACCAAACACAAACTCCACCTCGTCGAAATGCGCCGTGCCCAGCCACTCTGGCCAGTAGCTGTTGCTGGGACGGTGCAAGAAGTGGTAGAAATAGACGCTGTTGTTGAACTCCGAGTACACCTCACCGTAGTAAATGGTAGGGCAAATTTGAAGATAATCGCCGATAGCCTCGATGAATGCGTTTCGAACGCTCGGGTAGTCTCGGTCCTTGATGTTCTTGAAGTAGTGGTCCCTGATGTCGCGAGTACCTGTCCGGATGATGTACTGGAAAAAGAAGATGAGGTAGAACGCCGCTTCATCTTTGGTTATGTTTGGCGCTAGGCTGTTGAGAAAAATGTAAGGAAGCGTGTTGGCGACGAAGATGCTGCCTTCGTCCTTGTTGACACCCAGAAGCACGTCCGAGTCCTTGAAGAGTCCTTGCTTGAGAGCCTCATGCGCGTTGATTGGCATGAAGTCATCGCCGTGCCGAGGGTGGTACGTGAGCACACGCTTTCCCAGGGCCTTCTCGGCCGTGCGGAAGAGCGTGTCAGCGTCGATATCGCGCAGACAGCGAACTACGTCATCGGCTGCGGCCCCATCCTGGAAGTTGTACGTGGAGTTGGCGCACTTGAAGATCTCCGCGAACTCTGTGGCCTTCTTAATTCCGTCGGCCGTGTTGTCCGGTGTGTCCCACAACGGGCTGCCACTCTGCAGGATGACGCGCTTCACCATGTTGCGGCTCATGGGCGAAATTAGATGCAGGCCAGCAGACACGGCGCCAGCGCTTTCTCCCATAAGCACCACATGAGCAGGGTCGGCGCCGAAGGATCTCGCGTTCTCGTGTAGCCAGCGTAGAGCCAGGTGCTGGTCGTACAGCCCCATGTTACCAGGGATGTCTTCGATGTCCGCGTTGAGGAAGCCCAGTGCCCCGAGTCGATAGTTCATGGAGGCCACCACAACGTCACCGTAAGCTGCAAGCACGCCACCATCGTAGAACTCCCAGTCCGTGGAGCCGATGTTGAAACCTCCACCGTAAATGAATACGATCATGGGTCTCAGTCCTGTAGAGACATTCGTCGTGTTGCGTCCTGTTGTGTCGGGAGACCACACGTTTAAGTGCAAGCAATCTTCGCTTTCGGGTTTCTTGCTGGCAGCCCAGCTCCAGCTGGATGCGAAAGAAATGTGGTAGCACGGCGGACCCATCTCCTTCGCGTCCAGAACGGTATCCCATGGTCGCACTGCCAGCGGTCTCTTAAATCTGAGCTCTCCTACGGGCGGCGTAGCGAAGGGAATACCAAGGAAAACGTCTAGCGTGCGACCGAGCACCTCCGTTTTAAAGCCCGCCACCCTGCCGGTCGTAGTATTGACGAGTGGACGGCCATCTTCGGTGGTCTCGGGAAACCTAGGCGACGATGTAACCGGAGCGGGCGCGGTTGTTTCTGCTTCAACTGGGATGCTTATGTCTGTGGGGCTGAGCACGTCTACGTTCGTCTCGAGGTCATTGTTGCCACCTCCTCGGCTGGGTGTGTCTGGGGAACTGCCCGCCGAAGGAACCAGATAGGCGTCGGGTAGCGGGTCCTGTGGCGCTAGCAGCGACTGCGGTGGCCCCGTGTCCCTGTCAACGCCATCAAACGTGTCGGATACGTCATTTGCAGGCCCGATGATGGTTAGGTCTCCCTTCCGCTTCTGCGGCACCAGAGGCGGGCCGTCCTGGCCCGAATCCTTTTCGGGCCCAGAGCTAGCCAGGAGTTCGGGCGGGAGCTGAAGCACCAGGGTGGCGATGGATATGGCGATAAGGCACACGAGCCCCAACAGCAGGCACAGCACCCATGTCCGCATTGCGCCTTTCGGTCTCCACTCTGCGCTCGAGAGGAAAGGTGAGAGTTACGCGCGTGTGTCGTTGATGCTGCTACGTTTTTTTTTTCTTTTTTGTTGAACAAGGAAGGAAAGGAGGCGGCGCTAAGGAAGGAAGCGCGGCTCTTCCCCCTTCCGGAAGACTCTGCGTCGAGCAAATATTAAAATGCCGGAGAGAAAGAGAGTGGGGTACCGATGTAACAGGGTCCGATTTGGGAGTCAAATAGCTACCTTCCACTTACGTGTCTGCTGCTTTGATGCAGCGCATCCGCTGTAGTGCACACCCATTCGCTTTTCTAGATTCCTTCCCCGCAAGTCTCGCTTTACGAAGTGCAGTAGCGCGCACAAAATTTCACCCGGGCAAGGAGTTCCTGCACGCTTATGCCGATCATCTCTGAGTCAAAAGAACGCATGAAGAGCTGCTGGAAGCTCGCTTTGCATTATAAATGGCAGTGGCAAGTTATATTCGGCACTCGTCGCGCTATTTCGAAGGTGCTTTATTGGAGCCCTGTTTTGAATACTCGCGCCTAACAAAGGGTGCGCAGTGTCAGGGTTGGTGTTAAAGGGTGACCTTACAAATGTACCGTACGAGAAGGAAAACAATAACCCCACAACCTTCTCTATCGTCGCCAGCTAAAAGCTTGAATTCCTGACCGTCCTCCTTCCAAACCTTCATTTACATTCATGGCAATTAAACAACATTTCTGAGCACTGTTATAAACTACTTCCATATTACCATGTCTAGTCGAATGTTATTTAGCCTCCTTGCTGCTCCCTCATCCCGTTTACACCTCTCCTTCCCCTCCAAAAGATAAAGAAGATAAATAAAAAACACTGAAGCCCTTGGAAAATCCACACAGAAGGAGCAAGCCTGCTTGAAAAATTACTGAATAATTTCACTGAAGTATAATTGGGATGTACTATGTGATGAAGTTACCCTGAGGACTGGTCCGTAACGGCGAAATGCAGTCATTTCGATTCTCGATGTCTTCCACTGAGCCTCACATGTGTTTGAATTCCTAAATATCTCAGCTATGCCCGAAAAATTCCCTATTTTCAAGTGAGTATTGCACAAAAAAAGATAATAGGAAAAGCACTAAGCTCATTTTGCGATGATTCAGTTTGATAAAAGCCCTGCTGATATCTACTTCCTAAGGAACATACTTACCCGACCTTTAGGAAAAAATACGAACCAAGCCTAACCGACAAAAGTATTATCGTATGGCTGTGCTATCACATTCGCTCAGCAATGTTTTTCTTTCGCAACATCGAACCAACAGCTTTATGTATGCATGCAAGCGGAACAAGATAGGAAAACTATAGGTGGCACTTTTCCGGCCCATGTTTTGAAACATGGAAGCAAAGACGTTTGCTGACTCTGGCTTTCAAGTTTAGACTCCGTGCGACATGCGTATGTGAGAAACAGCACAGCTGCTGCTTACAGCGTGCAATGTTGCACGCTATGTGTAAAACTTAGATGTCGCAAGCATACAAAACGAGAGTTACGCCGCCGCGAGCTAAGCGCCTCACATTATGCTAATCAAATTGAGGCCGTCTCTTTTCGTGCAATGCATGCAGAAATGTATATTCGCCACATGTCGTGCAAAGGAGTCATGGAGCAACCATTCGTAACGAACGGCAGAGCGATCAGCGAGCATTGGCTATGCAAGCGATCAAGCTCCTACTCTCCCGCGCATAGTATAACTATGCTCGCTGGTCGCGTGTGTGCAAGCTCTGCTGGATGTTGTAACAGATTTATATTTCCATTGGGGTTATCGGAATGCAGCACGCCGTGGCCTTGCTCCGGCAGCCACGCAATCCACCCGTGTGCTGCGCGAAGCCCGGAGCAAGGGAGAGTCGAGAGCAAACGCAGACAAGGAGGGCAGGTTGCTGGCCGACTGCCGGCGCTTGATCTGGTCAAGGACAACAAAGAAGGCAACGCGTAACCTCTTGCGTGGGTAAACATAAAGGAGGAGTTCACGCTAAGAACATTGGAGGGACTCGGTATGTCGGCAGAGGGCCTAGATTACTACTACTACAGATATTCGAGAACGTAAAAAAAGCAACTATATAAAAAAAAAACTGATAAAACGCTTGCCAGAAGCGTTCTTGTCCCCATAAGCACTTCCGTCATGCTCGTTAGGCCTTCTTCCCAGAGATTTCACATTCCTCATGGTTTAAGACTCTAGCGAGCGGTACATGTGTCGTACTAAACAATTTAGTAGACACTAACAGACAGTAATCGCTCGTTGGCAGTATTACCGGCCCTAGCAGTTATTCAGCGATCCGTTCACGGTGTGCGGTAACTGATTTTCTGTGGGACACAACATCTTTGGTATTCGGTCGGTTAGCAACTCTGAGAGATGCAATATGCATAGATACCTGCGACTGATGGTGTATATATTTTGTTCTTTCTTGCTCCATCACTTATTATCTCTGGGGATCCCATTGTTCCTGCAAAATAATGCAATCTACGTGGCTTGTAACTTCCATGCACAGCATAATCGGTCATCATTTCAAGCTTGTCTTATCATGTACAACTCTTTGAGAAGGCGAGAAGGAAAATTTTCACACAGCAAAATTTATGCGAAGCACCTGAGTGGCTACGACTTAATACCAGTGTAAGATTATTTGCTAAATGTGTATCTGATGAGGGTGTAATTATTGCGTGTAAGGAAAAGGGTCACCGAAACCACAAGCACGCGAGATTGATGGCGTTACGGTCAAATTTCCATTATGGCGAGCTCGGAGAACTTTGTTATACCGCACATCATTTGTTTCAAGGAATGGGTCTTCTCTTTAGAAAACTTTTTTTTGTGCTGCTGGCATCGACACTTTTCTTTACACTGTAGAATATAAAGATTTGTTTGTTTACTAAAGTAGATGCATATACATGAGAAGAAGAGTCTCATTTTTCGTATGGTGAGGAAATAATCATTGTTCAGAACAGTATAAGCGCATTTTTTACCAAGGAGACTGGGCGCCCTGTGACACAATTTTAATTGAGTGGTGTAGAGAATCGCAAATATTTTTTTATCCGCTCATTACATTCCTACAGGACATGTCATCTAGCGTGGAAAATGTTCACCGTTCACCGAAATTATTGAAGTGATTTCGATAGTGAAAAGATATCCTGGTAACAAACGAATGGGAAGGGCTTCCAATTACACTCAAACATTCCGTGTCCTGTCCATTTAATCCCTCTGTTTTCCCTGCTATTCTGAGCCAAATATGATGCGGAAGCAATATGAAGTCCTTACCAATTCCGCGAGGACGATAAAGATGCATGTGGGAAACATATTTAATTGTTGGATGGTTTAGGGAAGTGTTTCTGTGCGGAGAACATTGCACGTGTGTCCGGAGTTCTTGCTGTACCATGTGGTTGAGCTGCTGTGACACCTTTGGCGCTGAAAAAATTGTGTAAGGCGAGTACGACACATCACTGAATACTATAGAGTTTCGTGTCAATACGGTGGCAGCAGCAGCCGGTCATAATGACTTAGCGTGAGCTATGACCAAACAAGTTGACGCTATAGTAAGCTAAAAATAAAAATGGTGTAAAATGATAGTTTCGCGAGACTTCCTTTCCAGAGGAAGTGAACTTATGGAGACTTGCCTCTTCTTATTTCCCCGAACAGCCTTCTTCATTTACATCGCCATGAAGCCATCCTATAGCTTCATTATTAATGGCAAGGCGAACGCACATTTGAACACGTCACTGCTCGAGTAAAGCAAAAACCCTTGACTGTCAAGTAGCCGGCAGCATTCATAACGCACCAGCAATCTGGACTGCCTTAATATCAAATATCTAAGATTGCCTGAATGCTCCCGGTTCGCGGAGAGTCGCCATATCGTTACCACCTTACGAAACTCGCATCAAAACAACGATGTCGTCAATGTTTGCGAATCGATTGCACCACCGGCAATCGTCATATCTAACCGGCCGCTCGTTAGGCAAGAAAGAAGGTGTGCATACCACGCAACAAATGATTCTGCTTTACCACGCGAGGTACAGCATACGCGGCGCACGTGAGGGCGGCCCTCTTTGCGGAGGTCAAGGCACAGTCCACAAACAGCACATACGCAATTCAGTCTTTCATCATACACAGCCCCGTTCTAGCACTTCGCTTTTACAATGAGGCAACTGCTTCGGAAGCAGCGAGTCGGCCTCTTTCCAAGATAAGCAAGTACTGTTCCGTACAGTTTTCTTACTCCCTTGTATACGTTTCACTTCCTACGAGCTCCCGTAGGCTTTTGGTTCATTTTTCTGCGGCTCGCGTATTGTATTACGTGTCTGCGAGAAAGGTAGGTTTCCAGTCCAAGGCCACTCTGTGGCACTGGGGAATTCTGCCACGTGAGAAAAAGCTTCCGTGACCATTCCAGCTGTCGATTGTATCAGTAATGTCACGGAACTGCCAAGATAAATGGCTGAAAAGGAAGAAGGCAAATTGCGCCAATCGCGTTGCTTCACCACTGTGTTGCAACTTGCGATTCTCTCTGTAACAACGCGACTGTTTGGAGGCGCAAGTGTTGCGCGCGTTTCATCATTTTGTAGAGTGAATGCTTTGACTTTGTTGCCCCTACCATGGCGCCTGCTAGTCCGACCTGGAGAAGCATGTTTCTTCAATTGCAAACCTTTCTTTTAACGAAGCCGGATAAGTTCTCTTTGTAGCTTTTTGCGGATTCCGGTGAATGACATATTTATGTTTTCAGAAGGAAGCTTGTTGGCAGATAACTTTAGTGA
This sequence comes from Dermacentor silvarum, assembly GCF_013339745.2. Classification (NCBI taxonomy): domain Eukaryota; kingdom Metazoa; phylum Arthropoda; class Arachnida; order Ixodida; family Ixodidae; genus Dermacentor; species Dermacentor silvarum. The sequence continues at coordinate 161,590,946 of NC_051159.1, read as the reverse complement.
ATTTAGTAACAGTGAAAGAGAAGAAAACTAAAATAAATAAAGAAAGGAATGTGAACCAGAAATAATTTTGACTGGGTTACCATACAAAAGCGTTAGATAATACGAAGATATAAATAGAAAGGCAACTTCAGAACCAGAAAAGGCTTCACGCGTGCTCGCAAACGATGGGTAGCATGCATGCCAAGTTATGCGTTACGGTACGTGACTGACCACTGCATTGAGCTGAAATCTAGATTCCGCCGTTATTCTCAAAATCCTGCCGCTTCTAATATCAATGTCGTCCTTGTACGGGCGCCGAAATACGAAGTTTTCCCGCTCATGCGAGTACCGCTCGAGGATTGACGTTTATA